>NC_140989.1:124153372-124225521 GCF_052327205.1 Somniosus microcephalus
CCTTCTGGCTCAGGATCGACTGTGCTACCCACTGAGCCATGGCTAACACCAAAGTACCAAATAGATCTTTAACTTGATGCCCGGGCATAAAATGGTGCGTTGCAGATTGGCCGCCCATTGTGGTGACTGCCAGATTATCATGGATTTCAATGGCAGTGAAAACTGGGCGGTTTCGATGACGAGCGCCCGATTCCCAGCAATAGTTTTATTCCCGGTGAAATTTTCTCTTTCAGATGCTGACAGACCTGCAGCATTTTGTGCTTTTAATATAGATTTGCAGCATTTCTTATGGAAGTGATTGCTGTTTAAAATTGGCTGCTCCATGTCTGGAATCGATGCTGCACTGTTCGCACCAGGTATTAATCAGCCTCTGTATTTCTGAATAATTGAGTGAACCTTGTATAAAATACACTCTCATTTACATTTTGGGCAGGGATGCAAAACATAAATGATCTCAACTGATTTTGAATAGTAGCCTCAGGAAGATCTTGATTGACAGGTTTAGAAAGGCAACACCTTCACTGGTGCAGTGTTTAGACTAAGCCACATACTGTTCTCTCTAAATTTAAATGTATCTAGCTCATAGGAGACTTAGCACTCACACCGTTACCATCAAACCATCCTGAAAGGCAGCTTTTTATTTTGAATGAATATTAACTGTAAAGTAACTATCTGTCGCTTTAAGAATAGAAACCTGATCTGCTTGGCCCAGCATTTTTGAGTCGTAAAAGCATCTTTCTGAACTGATTATGGTGTTTAATGGGCCAGCACTATATGCTCGGAAGACATTTACATTTTTTTCTGTTTAGTAATTCCACCATGTTCGATGCTGGGATAGGGGGGCAGTTTATGTTGTGCACTGGCCTCCTGTGCTGTGCAATCTGCCCTGTTTACCCTGTGGCCGCATCCAGCAACCAGCAGCAACACTATTGATTTGGATTCCGAAGCTCAATGTAAACATTTCAAATTCACACCTTGGAGGGGTAGTTGAATCTGAGGAGGCAACTTCGGGGGCTACAAGATGAGTTTGACAAAGTATATAAAATCAACAACAACTTGTATTTATATAGCGTCTTTAACGTAGTAAAACATCCCAAGGCACTTCACAGGAGTATTATAAGATAAAAAAAATTGACACCGAGCCACATAAGGAAAAATTAGGGCAGGTGACCAAAAGCTTGGTCAAAGAGGTAGGTTTTAAGGAGCGCCTTAAAGGAGGAAAGAGAGGTAGAGAGGCGGAGAGGTTTAGGCAGGGACTTCCAGAGCTTAGGGCCTAGGCAACAGAAACACGGCCACCAATGGTTGACTGATTATAATCAGGGATGCTCAACAGGGCAGAATTAGATGAGCGCAGATATTTCGGGGGGGTTGTGGGGCTGGAGGAGATTACAGAGATGGGGGGGGGGTGGGGGTGCGAGGGCATGGAGAGATTTGAAAACAAGGATGAGAATTTTGAAATCGAGGCGTTGCTTAACCGGGAGCCAATGTAGGTCAGCGAGCACAGGGGTGATGCAGGAGCGGGACTTGGTGCGAGTTAGGGTAGAACGTGGGAGGCTAGCCAGGAGTCCGTTGGAATAGTCATGTCTAGAGGTAACAAAGGCATGGATGAGGGTTTCAGCCACAGATGAGCTGAGGCAAGGGTGGAAATGGGCGATGTTATGGAGGTGGAAATAGGCAGTCTTAATTATGCCGCAAATATGTGGTCGGAAGCTCATTTCAGGGTCAAATATGTCACCAAGGTTGCGAACAGTGTGGTTCAGCCTCAGACAGATGTTAGTGAGAGGGATGGAGTCAGTGGCTAGGGAACAGAGTTTGTGGCGGGGACCAAAAACAATGGCTTCGGTCTTCCCAATATTTAATTGGAGAAAATTTCTGCTCATCCAGAACTGGATGTCGGACAAGGAGTCTGACAATTTAGAGACCATGACGGGGTCGAGAGAAGCGGTGAGGTAGAGCTGGGTGTCGTCAGCATACATGTGGAAACTGACGTCGTATTTTCAGATGATGTCGCCAAGTGGCAGCATGCAGATTATCAATAGGAGGGGGCCAAGGGGTAACAATGCGGGAGTAGAAAGAAAAGCCATTGCAGGTGACTCTCTGGCTACGATTAGATAGATAAGAATGGAACCAGGCGAGTGCAGTCCCATCCAGCTGGACAACGGTGGAGAGGCGTTGGAGGAGGATGGGGTGGTCAACCGTGTCAAAGGCTGCAGACAAGTCAAGAAGGACGAGGAGGGATAGTTTACCCTTGTCACAGTCACAAAGGGTGTAATTTGTGACTCTGATGAGAGCCGTTTCAGTACTGTGGCAGGGGCGGAAACCTGATTAGAGGGATTAGAACATGGAGTTGCGAGAAAGATGGGCATGGATTTGGGAGGCGACATTATGTTCTGAACGGATGGTCTCAATCTTAGAGACAAAGAAATCCATGAGCTCCTCACACTTGTTGTCAGAGGTGAGGGTGGAGGAGACGGGAAAGAGGTTTAAGAAGACGGTTAGTAGTAGAGAATAGAAGCCGGGGTTTATCTTTGCATTCCAGAATGATTCTGGAATAGTGAGCAATTTTAGCAGATGAGAGCAGGATCCGATAATGCTTTATGTGGTCCAGCCAGATCTGGCGGTGAATGGCTAAACCAGTTGTCCGCCATATCCATTCAAGTCTGCGTGTCTTGGACTTGAGATGAGGGCCGTACTGGGGGAACGGCCAGGGGGAGAGAGAATAATTGTTTTAGTAGGGACTAGGGCATCAAAAGTGGTGGTTAGTGTGTGGTTGAGCAGATCGGTAGCTGCAGAAATGTCCCCGTGAATGGAGGGCCAAAGGCTGGACAGTTGGGATTTCATAAGTGCAATTGTAAGGGAAAGTTGGGAGAGAGTTTTTCCCCCCCCCAGAGGCGGACACCGAAGGAAGTAGGGTTTGGGGGGTGGGGGGGTGGGGGGGGGTGGGGGGGGGAACTGGTGGAGGAGGAAGGGGGATGTGGGTGGATAGCAATACGAGGAAGTGGTCAGAGATGGCCTTATCTGCGATTGAATCATTGGGAGTAGCGAGGCCATGAGAGATGGCAAGGTCGAGGGGGTGGCCGTGGAAATGGGCCAGGGAGTTTACATGGAGGGAGAGATTAAGGGAGGATAGGAGGCTAGTGAACTCAGAGGAGAGAGAGCATGGTGAATTGAGATGGAGGTTGAAATCGGCAAAAAATGGCAGATGAAATTGAATTTGGACAAGAGTAAATTACCAAATACAAGAAGGGAAAATGGGCAACAGGAAAAGTTCATGAATGGTGTTGAAATAGCTCAGGATGAAGTTTAAAGAGATCAATGGGTATCTGTAGACTTGGCGCTGAAAGGGGCTGATTTTAGTCTCCGGTTAGGCTGGGAAATGGACGCAAAGGGATAAGACGGAGCATAAAAATACCGATTAGTCGTGAAAGGTCTCTGCCTATTTCGTACATTGTTGTTTCTCAGAAGGCTTGGAGTGAGCAGTGGAAGCCCTTTTTAAGTAGGCAAGAGCTTCATAATGATATTGAAATGATCAGGAAATTATGTCACTTAGATAGACATGATTTTGCATAATTTATGACATAATTATACTTGTTACTCATCATAGTCACGTAACCTGGAGTCCCCAGACCCAAAGTTTATCATTGGAGTACCAAAGCATTCAAAGGGGCAAAGGTCTGTTTGTGAATGTGAAGGAATTTTGTCAGAAGGATCTTGGGGACTAGCTTTGTAAGCTTCCTAGCCCTTTGGACTGTGGGCGCCCCTGTAGGAATCTCCATTCTCAGCTTTATGCAGGAAGAGAAAGACCAACAAAGCATGTTAAGCAGAGCTGGTTGTGTCAGTAGGTTGTTCCAGCCTAAAATACCCTATAATGTTCATCCTAAGTCAAGGCGAATAGCATAGATGCATTTAAGGGGAAGCTAGATAAACACATGAGGGAGAAAGAAATAGAAGGATATGTTTATGGGGTGAGATGAAGAAGGGTGGGAGGTGGCTCGTGTGGAGCATAAACACCAGCATGGACCTGTTGGGCCGAATGGCCTGTTTCTGTGCTGTAAATACTATGTAATACTTTGTTGCATACATCACAATAGAAAAGGTATTCCATGCCATTTAAGGACAGGCAAATCTCACCAGGCGAAATCGACATAGCGCCCCTACAGGTGCATTTAGTGCAGTCAAAAATTTATTGATGAATCCACTGCATGTAAACATACTGTGCACTCTACAAATATCTCAGTGTTCACCGACACACACTGGGAAGCTGTAATTTTAGATTTTAAAACGAGTGGATTGATTGACATCACTTGCTATAGTGTAGTCATGTTCCTCACCTGATATAAGGGTTGTTCTGTGCAGCAAGCTGTAATAAATGACTGTTGTTATTGTCTGATCCAGAATGAAGATTCCTGCCCTTTGGTCTTTCAGCTTTCAATGATGCAGGTGGGAGTTCAGCACTGTCTCCCGTCAAAGGATCTCCTCTTTGTAAGGCCTCCAGAGTTTCTGGGAATATCAGGAGAATTTGAGAAAAAAGTATTAAAAAGATTAATTTAAAGCATAAATATAAACAGAAAATGCTGGAAATACTCAGCAGGGGAGGCAGCATCTGCGGAGAGAGAAACAGAGTTAACGTTTCAGGCCTTTCGTCAAAACTGGAAAATGTTAGAGATGTAACAGATTTTAAGCAAGTACAGAGGCAGGGAAAGAACAAGAGGGAATGTATGTGAAAGGGTGAAGGACAGGAGATATTAAAATGGATCAGAATCATTACCTGTTGTCTGAAAAAAATGTGAGCAGTGGTTATGATCTAAAATTGTTGAACTCAATGTCGAGTCCTGAAGGTTGTAAACTGCCTAATTGAAAGACGAGGTGCTGTTCCTCAAGCTTCCGTTGAGCTTCATTGGAACTGTGTAGGAGGCCGAGGACAGAGAGGTCAGAGTGGGAGTGGGACGGAGAATTAAAATGGCAAGCGACCAGAAGCTCAGGGTTACACTTGCGGACTGAACGGAGGTGTTCAGCAAAGCGATCGCCCAATCTGCGCTTGGTCTCCCCAATGTAGAGGAGACCGCATCGTGAGCAATGAATACAGTATATTTAAAGCATAACTTGGAGGACAACAGTAATGTTTTTGGACTAAAAAGAACTAGGTTAAACAAAGCACTTGGAGATATCTTGGAAGTTGCTGATAAAAACTCAAATAAAAATACTTTCTAAAACAATGAGTTTTTAATTTCCTTTAACTAAAGAGACTTCTGGTGATTTTAAATTGAGTGCTTTGATTTACTTTCAGAATGGGCTGTCCACTTAGTAATAAGTCAATGAATACAGACCCCATTGACAACACCTTGATTTGTCACATCAACATAAGTGACTACATATTAAACATTCCATTATTATGTCTCAGTAATCAAAAACGAGGCTTTTTTTAACTAATGGTTGCTACATATTTAAATGAATACCCAAAAGTGAATCATTTTTATGACTAGAAATTGAAAAGCCAAAAATATTTTCATTCCCACATGCATTTTAATTCCTTTTAACATAAATAACTTTAGCTGTAACTAGGTTAGGTAAACTCTTCTCATATTTAATCTTGTCTGCAGCCAAAATGCACTCCTATTGTGTAAAATATGTTGTATAATTTCTTTTACCTGTACAAGCTGTTACTATAGCAGGTTTAAGGTAATACACAAGCCTGTGTCAGTATGAGTAGCTGGGCTATACAAACCAGGAGAGTCCCAGGTTCAGTCTGCTCTGCACTGAGCTAGTAGTCTCATTCAGGCAGTGGGAGGGCCACTAAAGTTGACCTCAGAGCCAGGTAGGGGAAGGAAAATTGGGCAGGTTTCCTGCTCCTGATTGCCATCTAGTAACCACTCTGCTGGAGGTGTATGTGGAGAGTTGGGTGAAGGCTGCATTGCACTCAGCTGTGATGTCCCCATGTTAGAATAGCCTATTGACGCTCAATGTCTAGGGTCAACACATGAAGAATGGGCATTTACACGAGGCGCTGCTGGGTAACTGATACCCATACAATCAAACTCCTGCAAGAAGTAAATGCTTTCAGGAAAGGAGGAGGAGAGAAAATTAGTCGTATGGGGAAGGAATAAAAAGCAAAACCTTGTGTAACCGGGTGATGTAGGGTCACCTGGGATCCAGGTTTGAACCGAGCCAAGACTAACGGGATTATGGTTTCTCAGCAAGTTTTAAGGATTCCATCTGAAATGCAGTCTCAATTTTATAACAGGCAGTCTCAACATAGGGCCTAAGAGGCATGGATGGATAATACAAAACTGCCTATAATTTAGCAATGTCACTCAAAAGGGCTTAAAGATGGCATAGTATTGAGAGCTTTAGTATGCATCTGGTGGTGCTATACCTGACTTGAGTGCTCAGTGCTGACACCAATGCCAAAAGTGGAAAAGTATTTCATTCCCCAGCATGGACATTCCTCATCTTGCACAAAAGCTCACAAAAAGGAATACATGATAAAATCATAAATTTACAATTATGTTTCATTCCCAGCCAGCTTGTAAAAATAAGGAAATATATAATTAAACAGTTTAGGTTTTGGAATGATTTAGCAGCATTTCAGCATTGAACTATTTTCACTAAACTGACTCTCTTGCGAGGTTTTGGCAGGTACTTACAACAAACACCCTGCAAACGTGTGAATTAAATACTTTTGAAATGTTATTAATGTCATATCTGACTGCACACCTAAAGTGTAAATTAATTTACACCACAATGCCTACAGACTTTTGTCAATGTTAATACTCCAGCACTTGTTTGGAATGTGCTACATTATACTTAAATCCAACAGCAGTACAAAAAAATCAATTCAGGTTATATTGCTGGAGGCTCACATTTTATATGAAGCAAGTCAGAGTTTATTTGACTTTGATCTTTGTTTTTCGACAGTATGTCACTGCTTAAGTACAATTATGACTCATTGTACCAATGGTATTCAATGAGCCCATCTGCAAAAGGAGCAAGGAATCTGACAAGACCAAGTTATTTGTTAAGGTTGGAGAAAATCCAATAAAATGCCAAGTTCCAGGTACAGTTTTATTTTCCTTTTTAATCGTTTGTTTCAGTTCTAGATATGCACTTGTGAGAAAAGAATAAATAGGGTCACAACCCTCTGCAGAAGCAGAGTCAATTCTGCTCCAAACTGTACAGCAGGAAACATGTTGTGCAACATCCCTCGGAGCTCCATCACGTTCATCACCAAAAAGAGCTCCATCCAGTGACCAACCTGAGAACCAGTAAACTCTCCCGTAGAAGGAGAATGACAATCGCCACTGAGATTCAATGCTTTACCAACTGGTTGCCTGGAAGATGTTTTTAAATTCTGTGGTAAATTACAATACCACTACAGATAGTTTATGCATAATTATTTTGACATGTAAATGGCTCATTACACACACATCTTTGAAAGGAATCCAGAAAATAATTAGACCAAAGCACTTATTAAGATTTGTAAAAATAAAACAATATACAGGTGATGCCAAAAAAAGTATTTTTCTATTTTGTGTTGTTGCATTAGATGGTGTAAAGGTGAAAGCAAAGTGGATTATAGGGCTTAAAGGAGCGTAGAAAATGCATTCAATGACGGGAGGTGCAATACAGGAAATAGCCAAACATCAGGCAATGTCAGTACAATCCATAACCATGTACTTGTAAATACAATCCTACTTTTTCCCAAAAAAGGCAGGAAAAAAGGATTACCTTCTGATGTAATACTACACCATACAGATTATGAAGGTCCTAGGTTTGAACCATGGTCTGTGCTGAGTTAGCTGGTCTCAGTTAGAGTACTACTGTGGTAGGGGTGATACAATTGAAAGCATTCCTGATCTAAGGAAAATTAAAACCAGCCAATTTGACCATTCCTGATTGCTATATAGTGATTCTTATTGAAAAATGCCATGTGGATGTCATAAGAACATATGAAAGTGTAGAGAGGGGAATGGTCATTTGGCCCATAGAGCCTGTTATCTCCAAAGGACCATGTCCAGTTTGCATTGTCCTGTCCTCTTAAAGTACTTACATTTGCTGAGGGAGGCAATAAAACTTAAGTAAAACTTCCAAAAAACAAAACTGTGAATCTCCTCCATTATGTCCTGAATTACGAGTCACTTAGTGCTCCAAAAACTATTTACTCATCTACCTATGACTACATTTCTCCTCGTAACATTCAATTCCATTTCTAGTCAAATGGGAACAGGATTGGGCTTGGTTGTGATGCCAGTGCCCCCAGCCCCCACATGGTTGAACAGCCTGTCAACACTCACTGTCTGGGCTCATACACATGAATGACTGCTTGGGCAAGGTACAGGAAACTTTCGTTTATCCGGAGGTTAAATGTCCGGAAAGCTCTATCTACCGGCGAAATTCAGGAGTCGGTTCAGATAATTTTTTTTCTTTTCATTGCTTCTTTTCTCCAGTCCTGGCTCTGCAAGCGTCTCTGTAGCTAAGCAACAGCTTCAGCTAGACGCTTGCAAGCTGCGCCGACTGTTTTGAAGCAACAGGGTTTGTTGCTTCACATGGAGCTCTGAGCTCCGTATGTTTTAACATTAGCGCTGGTTTCTACAGCAGTTTTGATCTAACGGCACCAGCTCGGTCCCGGATACCAGAAAGTTTCCTGTATCAGAAAACTACTGCTGGCTGCAGTCCAGCTTGAGATAGTGTCTTAGAAAAGGAGGAGAAAATAGTAAGAAAGGCCAAGGGAGTGCTCTCTGTACAAAGTGTTTTGTTTAGAAAGTAATCAGATTATCTTTTGCTTGTTAGGAGATATATCAGTTTAAGCAATATATCTTTGACATCATTGAGTCTCACTATTTTGAGTCTGCACTTGCAATAAAATGAAAGTTAATGGGCTTGCTCCAGGAACATCCCTGTAACTTATGTCATTGCATAACCCATGATGGCAAAACAAAAGACATGCTGCTTAAATGAAGGTATCTCCTAACAGGCAGAATAGATATTGGTAGTCTTTTTAATGTAAGAGATGGAGGTACATTTTTTATCCTTAGAGCACTCCCATAGCCTTCCCTCCTCCTTTAATAACTCAAAATGTTAAGTTCAATCCTTACGAAACCCGACAGATATCAGGTCAAAATTCGTTAATTGGAAAATTACCATCCACCAACAGTTCAGCAATAATGTCTACTTATGCTATTAAGGATAACAAATTCAAAAAGTATGCTAATTAGATCTACTATGAATATGCAGTTAGGTGAATATAAAATAGACATTTTCTAATAACCCAAATTCAGTAGATGCCACTTACACAGTCATAGTACACAGACACAGAAAATATCTATGGTTGAACATTGAGGTAGAAAAATAAGCACACAGTGGAATTCAAATCTGTCCTTTGTGAAGTTCCAACCGTCATTTATCTTTAGTTCCTTGTGTAGATGAGCCCCTTGGCTACATTGTCATAAGGCACAACTGGAATACTACATTGCCTCAGAAGAATTGAAAATCTCTGCTCCCAACACACACACACACATATTTTCAGATCCAGGCAAGTAGGCAAGCTTGCTGTTTTTTTTTGTGAGAGCCACTAAATTGGCTCAGTCACAATTATTGACAGCACGAATATGTAGAAATCTTAAAATTAATCCGCAACTAAATCCTCCCTTGAATGAATCACAAGACTTGAATTCAAACTCTGATCTTCAATTGGAAGTCAGTCTTCCAATAACCTTTTCCTGTTCTTAACAATCCTTAAGTTCTTATTCCTAACTCAAAAACTCTTGCTGTTTGTGGGCACCTGTGAAACAATGCACTTTTAAAAATATCAGAACATAAAACCCAGGAAGGAAAACGTAACTTTTCTTGAATAAAATTCTAATATATCAAAAAGCATGTTCATTTATTATTTTTAAGTAACACTCAGTAATATGTTGATACAGGACTTAAATAGAGGGATTATTACAAATTAGCTGATGGGAGGGGTGGTGCATTTAAGGATCACTGTAAGAAATAAGTCTTCCTGCTGATCACTTGATCTATTTTACTGTACTACTGGTAAGCAGCCAATTACATATTCAGTTGGACAGCTTAATGATCTTCTAATGGTGTTTAAACTAAAAAAAGTGGCCAACTATGACACAGTAGATAGTCTGGCTGAATGGCTATATGAGTGTTGGGTTACAAAAAAATACATTTCTTTGCTTTAAGCTCACCACAACGATGTTATTTGGACACACGGCTGATGTCTGGACCCACTGAGTACGGGATTCCAGCCTTTTAAGAGAAAGAATTTGTATATTTTAAAAAATGAAACCCAGAGCAGCATTTGCCCAAGTTAGATCTATCTCAACTGGCACTGAACATTGGAAAATCAGAACTGGGTTCGTTATTTCTGCCACTTTGGCAGTAACCATTCACTGGCATGAAAATAGATTTTCTGTCATGGTGATCATTACTACCAAGTACAAATTGTGGTGGGGAAATAAAAATAAAATATATGAAGTGGAACACCAACTGGAAAATCTAAACCTAAATATCTATTTTATGTTATTTAAAAAAAAATAACAATGCACATTGGAGGACAGTTGCCACATTGCAATAACATTTTGTATTTAAAGCATTAAGCACAAAATTGAAATGCATAAACCTTTTTTTCCCAATTTCCATAAACCTGAGGAATAAAGACAACACAATCTATGTAGTACCACCTCTACTATAATTAGTCTCATCGTGACTAGAAAGTAGTTAATTATTTTACTTTTGTAAACATGCAATACAAAATAACTTCAAAATACATCAAAAAAGAATTCCCCCACTGTTATGAATTTGGGACTGCTTAGCTTAAATTGTCTCTCTGCATCCTGTGTTATAACCCAAGGCAGAACCACTCTCCCCTAAGTCCCCTGTATTTCAAAGACTTTTGCCACCTGCCTCTACAGCACCCGGTTTCCACAAGCCTGACTGGCATCTTTGGTGTTCTATTCTTAAAGGGCCCTCACTCTGTGTCAAAAAGCCTGTCCCTCTCACCCACCAACAGGTTTAAAGGGTTTTCCAGCACTATGGTGAAAGGTGTCTTTCAATTACCCAGACAAATTATTGTTTGGTTTCTGGTAAATACTACTTCTGATAAGCAAATTAAACCACCTTTCATCTAGAAGCCTTTTTAAAAAACTTGCATAAATGCACATTGCTTTTAAAAACGTGCAGAAGTAATTCTAATTCCAACTCCTGTTGTTGGAAAAATGGTCAAACATGACAGCCTTTGTAAACTTTAAAACTGAGTAAGTTTTAATAAGTCTTTGAATGAACCATTGGAATTACAATTATGAAGACTTGGATCTTTCTGGAGTAGTCTATAAATCCCACCATTTGCTAAACTTTAGAAAGTAAAATCTTAGTCTTTGATACGGTATTGACCAGCAATGTAATCAGTTCTCATAAAAAGTGTGCAGAGACAAAATTGTGAAATATATTTATTATATATTACAAGAATGAACAGCTGTAAATGCAAACATCAGATCATGTACAATTTACGAACATGAACTCTCTCCAGCTTGTTTAATCTGAGGGAAGTGAATAACCACATGTAAAACTTCCAGAAAGTCTTGCTTGAGGCTCATTAGTTCTGTACTCTTATCCTTGTGTTCTACTCTCACAGCAGAAGTTAAATAACATGTTTACATGCATATTATCAATGCCTTTGAGCATTTTTACAGCCGATTGTGCCCCTCTCAATCTTCTTCAATGAAAACAAGTTTAAATGAATTCTGTGTGCCTTTCCTCATAAATTAAGAGGTTCCCAAGTCCTAGAGTCGTTGCTCTCACTCTTTTCAACTCTTCCAAACATCCAACCAGGTGAGCAAACTCTCCTTCACAACTTAGTAGTACTTAAATAGTTTTCAGTATCACTACTGAAGACATTGGTTTGATTTCTAAACAGCTGGCTCAAATCGAATGGGTTAATCAAAAATACAGTGATTAGGGCCAATTTTAACATCAGGTGGATAATGGGAGGGTGGTGAGCAGAGGGTGCCCATCTCCTGACCTTTATTGCCAGGGTGAGGTCCCAGCCTTTTTGAGGCCTGGGTCTCATTTACATGCCGATGGTGAGCTGCGTCCCAACACCATTTTCAGGCTGCAATCGCCCCCATTACACTGCTGGAGTGTGTTGAAAACGGCCCCAAGTGAGTTTACAGAATGGCTACCTTTTGAAGTATCACCAAGCAGTGGGATAAGTGAATAGAACAGAGGAGTTTTATGCTCAAAAAAGCACAATGCTGCAGGTATTTCCGGGTATTTCACTATACAGTAGCTGGAGTAGTGGGCATTTCAAGCATAGGAGGCTTAGGAGGTGCACAACTCGCCGCATTTATTACCCTAGGCAGTAGATACACTGCAACAGAGTTAGCTACGATGAAAGATCAACACGAGTAGCCTTGCGGTCTGCAGTGAGGCTGTGCCCGAGGTGTGCCATCCGTCATATGCACGGCACTGGCAGTGGAAGTGAAGGTCACTACTGCCCTCACCTTTTATGCCACACAGTCTTTATGGGCACCTACAAGGGGATATCTCTGGAGTCCGCTGCTTTTCTGTGCCCTACTCCATTAAGGAGGTAAATTTAAGCTGTGCTTTGACATGCACTGACACTTCAGCATAGAACAGGAGCTGAGGCAGCCGAGATTTTTCTAAATGCTGTGCTCCCCAAGGAAAAGGCATCATTGGCTTGTATCCATGTAGCCATTTTGTGCCCACCATCAACCAAATAATGTAGACTAGGCCTATATTCCCTAGAGTTTAGAAGAACGAAAGGTGATCTCAATGAAACATATAAAATTTTTAAGGGATTTGACAGGGTAGACGCTGGGAAGATGTTTCCCCTGGCTGGGGAGTCTAGAACCAGGGGTCACAGTCTCAGAATAAGGGGTCAACCATTTAGGACTGAGACGAGGGGAAATGTCTTCACTCAGATCTCTACCCCATAGGGCTGTGGATGCTTAGTCGTTAAGTATATTCAAGTCAGAGATCGATAGATTTATGGGTACTAAAGGGAACCAAGGGATATGGGGATAGTGCGGGAAGGTGGAGCTGAGGTAGAAGATCAGCCATGATCTTATTAAATGGCTTGAAGGGCCTACTCCTGCTCCTATTTCTTGAGTTCTTATGTGCTAACCCTATAGTATAACTAAATAGACAATGCTATTATTCAGTCACTGTGCAAATGGCATGCAAACACAGCCAGAAAATAATACATCTCAGTGTGGGGATACATGATACTTTCATTCTGAGACAATCAAATGTGACCTAGTTCTTTGAAGGAAAAAGATGGACGGCTAACTCCTTAGAGGTATAGCTTACATAGTGAAACCATGGCCAATGACACCCCCTCATAATCTTGCACTTAAGTAGAGTACAGATATATTGTGGCACAAGAGTAAACGAGGGCCCTCATTGAATAGACATTTGAGATACTCAAGCAACACTTTAGATGCTTAGACAAGTCAGGGTAAGCCTTATGTTTCAGAGAAGGTCTGCAAAATGATCATGGTATGTGACATGAATCTTATCATTCATGTGGAAATGACTTATGAAGTAATACTGGGCGGCCTGCTGGTGGCGCTGTCCAGGGAGAGTATAAATACTCGGGCATGGGCCCAGCTTGCTCAGGACATTCTTTAACAGGAACTAGTGAAGGACACAACTAGATCTCCATGTTGAAAACCAGTTGATTAAAGCCTTGTTTAATACTCAGACCAAGTGCCTAGTAGTTTTCTTACGTCAGTATGCTGTACAATATTGCTATGGAGAGCAGCCTCATGATTGATTTGGATGGGAAGCAGCTGCAAGTGATGGGTAATAGTGAGCAGCAGAAACCGCAGGCAGTGAAATAGGTCTATTAGGGTCTCATTTACCAGTTCTTCTGGTGATCTCTGCAATTTAAGATCACTATTTTCTATTTCACAATGCCGGAACCTGTTTCCAGTATATACTCGTTAGAAGATGGTTCCTCTACTTTCTAGGCAAAATAAGGGTGTTGGATAAAGTGAAGCAAGAGACCAGTATTGCAGAGAAAGAAAGAAAAGACTTGTATTTCTAAAGCGCCTTTCACGACCTCAGGACGTCTCAAAGCGCTTTACAGCCAATGAAATACTTTTGAAGTGAAGTGTAGTCAATGTTGTAATGTAGGAAATACGGCAGCCAATTTGCACACATCTATCATCCAAAGTCAAAATTACCCATCTTGACTTGAGTATTCCCAAAGTTTAGTCAGAGAAATAATGGCTGATCTAAGCCATTTTCGGTGTCAGATAAACAGGCTGACAGTACAGATGGGTCGAGAGGTGGTGGAGAGGTAGACAGTGTAGCAGTGGAAGTTGACCCCATGTCTGTGAATAATGTTGGCAAGGTCAGCATGTAGATGCAGAAGTGGAAGGAGCCAAGAATGAATACTCGGGGACTCCCAAATTGACAGTGTAGGGTGAAAAAGAAAGAAAGACTTGTATTTATATAGCACCTTTCACGTTCATCGGACATATCAATGCACTTTACAGCCAATGGAGTACTTTTTGAAGTGTAATCACTGTTGTAATGTGGGAAACGCGGCAGCCAATTTGCGCACAGCAAGGTCCCACAAACAGCAATGTGTTAATGACCAGATAATCTGTTTTTTTTTGTTATGTTGGTTGAGGGATAAATATTGGCCAGGACACCAGGGATAACTCCCCTGCTCTTCTTCAAAATAGTGCCATGGGATCTTGAGAGAGCAGACAGGGCCTCGGTTTAACGTCTCATCCGAAAGACAGCACCTCCAACGGTGCAGAACTCCCTCAGCACTGGACTGGAGTGTCAACCTTGCTTTATGTGCTCAAGTCCCTGGAGTGGGACTTGAACCCACAACCTTCTGACTCAGAGGCAAGTGCGCTACCAACTGAGCCACAGCTGACACGGTGGGGAAAAAAAGCCATTGATAGAGATATTCTGGCTATGATTGGATAGGTATGAAGAAACCAAGAAAAGGCAGTCACACCTAGTGGGGCAACAGCGAAGAGATGTTGGAGGAGGATGGTATCAATGGCTGCAGAGAAGTCAAGGAGGAATAAGACATCCTGGTCGCAATTGTAGAGAATGTATTTTGGGGCTTTGGTTAGGGCGGTTTCAGTGCTGTGGGCCACAATATTAATAGAGTAAATAAGGGTACCAGAAGCAGTGGGGCAAGGAGGGCATTTTCCCTACCTACATTGACAGTGGAGCCCTGCTATCCAGGGGCTGTGTGATGTCCAGTGGAGCTTTGTAAGAGGTTCAAAAACAGGCAAATCAAAAATCTCACTGAAGAAGCACCAGCCTCAGACATTGCAGTGAGCCATATTGTTACAAGAACATAAGATATAGGAGCAGGAGTAGGCCACACGGCCCCTTGAGCCTGCTCCACCATTCATTATCATGGCTAATCTTCTACATAGAAACATAGAAGATAGGAGCAGGAGTAGGCCATTCGGCCCCTCGAGCCTGTTCCGCCATTTAATGAGATCATGGCTGATCATCCAAATTCAGTACCCTGTCCCTGCTTTCTCCCCATATCCCTTGATCCCTTTAGCCTTAAGAAATATATCTAACTCCTTCTTTAATATATTTAATAAGTTGTCCTCTACTGCCTTCTGTGGTAGAGAATTCCACAGGTTCACCACTCTCTGGGTGAAGAAATTCCTCCTCATCTCAGTTCTAAATGGCTTACCCCTTATCCTTAGACTGTGACCCCTGGTTCTGGACTCCCCCGCCATCGGGAACATCCTTCCTGCATTTAGTCTGTCTAGTCCTGTTAGAATTTTATAGGTTTCAATGAGATCCCCTCTCATTCTTCTAAACTCTAGCGAATGTAAGCCTAATCGACCCAATCTCTCTTCATACGTCATTCCTGCCATCCCAGGTATCAGTCTGGTGAATCTTCGCTGCACACCCTCCATGGCAAGAACATCCTTCCTCAGATAAGGCGAACAAAACTGCACA
Organism: Somniosus microcephalus; assembly: GCF_052327205.1. Lineage (NCBI taxonomy): Eukaryota > Metazoa > Chordata > Chondrichthyes > Squaliformes > Somniosidae > Somniosus > Somniosus microcephalus. The sequence goes on from NC_140989.1 coordinate 124,169,354, forward strand.
CAATACTCAAGGTGTGGTCTCACTAGTCACTGCCTGCCACTCAGAAAAAGACCCGTTTATTCCAACTCTTTGCTTCCTGTCTGCCAACCAGTCCTCTATCCAACTCAGTACCTTACCCCCAATCCCATGTGCTTTAACTTTGCATGCCAATCTCTTATGCGGGACCTTATCGAAAGCCTTCTGAAAGTCCAAATACACCACATCCACTGGTTCTCCCTTATCTATTCTACCAGTTACATCCTCAAAAAATTCCAGTAGATTAGTCAAGCATGATTTACCTTTAGTAAATCCATGTTGACTTTGTCCGATCCTGTCACTGTTTTCCAAGTGCTCTGCTATTACATCTTTTATAATGAACTCTAGCATTTTCCCTACAGATGTCAGGCTTACCGGTCTATAATTCCCCGTTTTCTCTCTACCACCTTTTTTAAATAGTGGGGTTACATTAGCTACCCTCCAATCCATGGGAACTATTCCAGAGTCTATAGAAGTTTGGAAGATGACCAGCAATGCATCTACTATTTCCAGGGCCACTTCCTTAAGTACCCTAGGATGTAGATTATCAGGCCCTGGGGATTTATCGGCCTTCAATGCCGTCAATTTCCCTAACACCATTTCCCTACAAATACTGATTTAATTCAATTCCTCCCTCTCATTAGGCCCTATGTTCCCCGACATCTCTGGAAGGTTATTTGTGTCCTCCTTTGTGAAGACAGAACCAAAGTATGTATTTAATTGGTCTGCCATTTCTTTGTTCCCCATGATAAATTCCCCTGATTTTTCCCAATCTTTTTCTCTTCACATATCTATAGAAGCTTTTACAGTCAGTTTTTATATTCCCTGAAAGCTTACTCTCATATTCTATTTCCCCCTCTTAATTAATCCCTTTGACCTCCTTTGCTGAATCCTAAACTGCTCCCAATCCTCAGGTTTGCTGCTTTTTCTGGCCAATTTATATGTCCTCTCCTTGGATCTTATGTTATCCCTAATTTCCCTCGTTAGCCACAGTTGAGTCACCATTTTGTTTTATTTTTATGCCAAACAGGGATGAAAAAATTCAGTAGTTCATACATGCGATCTTTAAATGTTTGCCATTGCCTATCCACCGTCAACCCTTTAAGTAACGTTCCCCAATCCATCCTAGCCAACTCGCGCCTCATACCATCGTAGTTTCCTTTATTTAAATTCAGGACCCTAGTCTCTGAGTCAACTACTTCACTCTCCATCTTAATGAAGAATTCTATCATATTATGATCGCTCATCCCCAAGGGGCCTCGCACAACAAGATTGCTAATTAATCCTTTCTCATTACATAATACCCAATCTAAGATGGCCTGATCTCTAGTTGGTTTCTCGACATATTGGTCCAGGAAACCATCCCGTATACACTCTAGGAATTCCTCTCCACAGTATTGTTATTAATTTGGTTAGCCCAATCTATATGTAGATTAAAGTCACCCATGATAACTGCTGTGCCCTTATTGCACGCGTCTCTAATTTCCCATTTAATGCCATCCCCAACCTCAGCATTACTGTTTGGGGGTCTGTATACAACTCCCACTAACGTTTTCTGCCCCGTGGTATTTCTCAGCTCTACCCATACAGATTCCACATCATCAGAGCTAATATCCTTCCTTACGATTGTGTTAATCTCCTCTTTAACCAGCAATGCTACCCCACTTCCTTTTCCTTTTAGCCTTTCCTTCCTGAATATTGAATACCCCTGGATGTTGAATTCCCAGCCTTGGTCACCGTGGAGCCATGTCTCTGTAATTCCAATTACATCATATCCGTTTACATCTATTTGCGCAGCTAATTCATCTACCTTATTACGAATGCTTCTCGCATTAAGACACAAAGCCTTCAGGCTTGTTTTTTTAACACCCTTAGCCCTTTTAGAATTATTATTTACTGTAGCCTTGTTTGATTTACACCCATGATTTCTCTGCCTTCCACTTTTGCTTTTCTCCTTCCTGTCTTTTGTTTCCATCCTTGCTTCCCTTTCCTCTGTCTCCCTGCACAGGTTCCCAACCCTCTGCCATTTTAGTTTAAACCCTCCCCAACAGCACTAGCAAACACTCCCCCTAAGACATCGGTCCCAGTCCCACCCAGGTGCAAACCGTCCAGTTTGTACTGGTCCCACCTCCCCCAGAACCGGTTCCAATGTCCCAGGAATTTGAATCCCTCCCCCTTGCACCATTCCTCTAGCCACGTATTCATCTGAAATATCCTTCTATTTCTACTCTGACTAGCACGTGGCACTGGTGGCAATCCTGAGATTACTACCTTTGAGGTCCTATTTTTTAATTTACCGCCTAACTCCCTATATTCAGCTTTTAGGACCTCATCCTGTTTTTTACCTATATCGTTGGTACCTATATGCACCACGACAACTGGTTGTTCACCCTCCCCCTCCAGAATGCCCTGCAGCTGCCCAGAGACATCCTTGACCCTTGCACCAGGGAGGCAACATACCATCCTGGAGCCTCGTTTGCGGCCGCAGAAACACCTATCTATTCCCCTTACAATAGAATCCCCTATCACTATAGCTCTCCCACTCTTTTTCCTCCCGTCCTGTGCAGCAGAACCACCCATGGTGCCAGGAAGTTGGCTGCTGCTGCCTTCCCCCGATAAGCCATCTCCCTGAACAATATCCAAAGCGGTATATCTGTTTGAGAGGGGGATGGCCACAGGGGACCCCTGCACAACCTACCTGCGCCTACTACTCGGCCTGGTGGTCACCCATTCCCTTCCTGCCTGTGCAGCCTTTACCTGCGGTGTGACCAACTCCCTAAACGTGCTATCCACGATGTCCTCAGCATCGCGAATGCTCCAGTATGTAACCATTCGCAGCTCCAGCGCCGCAATGCAGTCTGTCTGTAGCTGCAGCTGGATACACTTCCCGCACACATGGTCGTTAGGGACACAGGAGAAATTTAAGAAGTGTCCCTGATTTCCCACATAGCGCAGGAGGAGCATGCCACTGGTCTGAGCTGTCCTGCCATGACTTACCCTTTAATTAATTTAAATTAAATCAAATCAATACCACTAATTACACTACAATTAAATGATATACTCAAGGGCCCTTGGTTACTAGCACTCCCCGATACACAACAGAGACCTTAGAAAGTATAACCACAAAATTTAAGACCTTCTAAATTTTATAACTATTAATCTTAACTGTCAAACTATAGAGTAATATAAATACTCACCTGGCCGTACTCACCCAATCAGCTGCTTCCTCTTACCCGCGTCACTTTTTGAATCGTGACGTGGCTCCGGAACGCGGTCGCCGGTCTGTGAGATTGACCCCCCTTGGGTCAGAGCGATCATAATATGATCGAGCTCTCAGTCGAGATGGAGAGTGAGGAAATTGCATCAGAGACTAAGGTCCAGAACTTAAATAAAGGGAATTACGAGGGTATGAGACGGGAATTGGGTAAGATTGATTGGGTGGTGTTTCTGGGGGGATTGACAGTGGATAGACAATGGCAAGCATTCAAAGATAGAATGGAAGAATTCCAGAACATGTTTATACCGGTTTGGCATAAAAATAAACCTAAAAAGGTGGCTCAACCGTGGATAACGAGGGAAATTAGGGACAGCATAAAATCAAAAAAAAGGGCATATCAACTGGCAAAAAAAAGCACCAGACCGGAAGATTGGGGGCAGTACAGGATACAGCAAAAGAGGACAAAGGGATTAATCAGGAAGGGGAAAATAGAATACGAAAGTAAACTTGCAGCAAACATAAAGACAGACTGCAAAAGCTTTTATCGGTATATCAGGAGGAAAAGACTGGTAAAATCCCAAGTCGGTCCCTTGCAGTCCGATTCGGGAGAATATATAATGGAGAATAAGGAAATGGCAGACCAATTAAACTCATACTTTGGTTCTGTATTCACAAAGGAGGACACAAATAACCTCCCAGGAATATCGGCAAACATAGGGACTAATGAGAGGGAGGAGCTGACAGAAATTAGTATCTCTAGGGATATGGTGTTGGGTAAGTTGAGGGGACTGAAGGCCGACAAATCCCCGGGGCCTGATAAACTACATCCTAGGGTACTTAAGGAGGTGGCCCTGGAGATAGCAGATGCTCTAAGGATCATCTTCCGGAACTCCATTGACTCGGGAACAGTACCCGTGGATTGGAGGGTAGCTAATGTTACCCCAATATTTAAAAAGGGGGGTAGAGAGAAAGCAGGGAATTATAGACCAGTAAGCCTTACATCGGTTGTGGGCAAAATGCTAGAGTCCATTATTAAGGATAAAATAGCGGAGCACTTGACAAATGGGGAAAGGATCGGACAGAGTCAACATGGATTTACAAAGGGTAAATCGTGTTTGACTAATCTGCTGGAATTTTTTGAGGAAGTAACTGGTAAAATAGATGGGGGAGAGCCAGTGGATGTGGTGTACCTTGACTTCCAGAAAGCCTTCGATAAGGTTCCACACAAAAGATTATCATGCAAAATTAAGGCTCATGGGATTGGGGGCAAAGTATTAACGTGGATAGAGAACTGGCTGGCGGATAGAAAACAGAGAGTTGGAATAAACGGCTCGTTTTCGGAGTGGCAGGCAGTGACCAGCGGGGTGCCGCAAGGATCTGTCCTGGGACCCCAGCTGTTCACAATATATATAAATGATCTGGATCAGGGAATTGGATGCAATATTTCCAAATTCGCTGACGACACTAAACTAGGAGGAGGGGTGGGCTCTGATGAGGATGTCAGGAGGCTACAGTGCGATTTGGACAGGTTGGGGGAATGGGCGGATACGTGGCAGATGCACTATAATGTGGATAAATGCGAGGTTATCCACTTTGGGGGTAAAAACAGGAGGGTAGATTATTATCTAAATGGCAATAGATTGGGAGATGGGGAAGTGCAGAGGGACCTGGGTGTTCTTGTGCACCAGTCACTGAAGGAGAGCATGCAGGTGCAACAGGCGATTAAGAAGGCAAATGGTATGTTGGCCTTCATATCAAGGGGGTTCGAGTATAGGAATAGGGATACCTTACTACAGCTGTACAAGGTGCTGGTGAGACCGCATCTGGAGTATTGTGTACAGTTTTGGTCGCCCCATCTGCGGAAGGATGTTCTTGCCATGGAAAGAGTGCAGCGGCGATTCACCAGGCTGATACCTGGAATGGCGGGAATGAACTACGAGGAGAGATTGAATAGTTTGGGCTTGTACTCACTGGAGTTTAGAAGATTGAGAGGGGATCTCATCGAAACATATAAAATTATGGCAGGCCTGGACAGGCTGAATTCAGAGAGAATGTTTCCAATGGCAGGGGAGCACAGAACCAGGGGCCACAGTCTAAAAATAGCGGGCAAATCATTTAAAACAGAGATGAGGAAGAATTTCTTCACTCAAAGAGTGGTGAGCCTGTGGAATTCCCTGCCACAGAGGGCTGTGAAGGCTAATTCAATAAATATTTTCAAGAGAGAATTGGATATATTTCTGAAGGCTAAGGGGATTAAGGGTTTCGGAGAAAAGGCGGGGACGGGGTACTGAACTGGTAAGATCAGCTAAGATCTCAGATGAAGATCAGCCATGATCTCATTGAATGGCGGAGCAGGCTCGAAGGGCCGAATGGCCTACTCCTGTTCCTATCTCTATGTTTCTATGTTTCTATGTAAGCCTCTGTATAAAAGCCCGCAAAAGTGAGTTTAAGTACTCACTGTACCGCCGCTCTCTGCTCCTCCCAACACTGGCCTCTGTTTAAAAAAAAAAAAAAGCCCGCGAAAGTGAGTTTAAGTACTCCACTTTCCCACCCTACCCTCATATCCCTTGATTTCCTTAGTGCCCAGAAATCTATCAATCTTGGTCTTGAATATACTCAATGACTGAGCATCCATAGCCTTCTGGGGTAGAGAATTCCAGAGAATCATGACCCTCTGAGTGAAGACATCTATCCACATCTCAGTCCTAAATGGTCGACCCCTTATCCTGAGACTGACCCTTAATTCTAGACTCTCCAGCCAGGGAAACAGCCTCTCAGCATCTAATGGACCTGTTATGAACACAAAATGGCTGCCTTGGTCCTTTCAGTTGCTGCAGCACTGGATTTTCCTTTGCACCGGGAACCCACCATGAATATGCCATGAGGAAAATTGGGCTGGTTCTGGGAGGAGTCACACTGACTGGTGGAAATGCAGTTTCAGTGCTATTCTGGCACTAAATTCACCACAGGAGAAAATCTAGGCCTCCGTGTGGCAACACATTACCCATTCAAAAAACCCAAATCCGACGTGCAGTGCGAATTTCTCCATTACATACAAAAATCTTAACATTTAAAAATTTTTTGCACACGTGTTTGTATATTGCTCTGAGCTTGGAAGACCCAGGTTGGAACACTTTTAAACAAATACAAAGTGGTTTTGGAAGCACGCCGATGAAAAAACGCTGGTATAATTTTAAAATCAGGTCCCACAATGAAGCCAGGTAGTCTCGCATTGCTTGGGTTTTGTAACAAATATAGTATAACTCCAGCCAAGCGCAAAGCCATATTAAAAAAAAGTGTCATGGCAATGCATTGGATCTCTTGAGAACTTCTTAAATTTAGTGTGAAATCTCTCTCAGGTTAGCAGAAAGTAGACTCCCTCGTATCATTACCCATCTGGATATGGAGCTGTACCTAGGAGTACAGGCATGTGTGTGCAGAGTACCTTTACGATTGAGTTCAACACAACTGGCTATGTAATTCAAGTCTGCTGGCTGCAAGTCATACTTTACAGATACCAATCCCAGAGAGTATCTACAACATAACTAGGGCAGCCCAAACTCAGCTAGAATTGATACTTGGGCTTCACTGTGATAGTAAGTTGCTATTCAAAGTCAGGCCATTAAGAACAGCAAAGGCAAGGTCCCCTTGCTAAATTGAAGAAGGGAAAACTGGCAGGAGTTGTACCTCAGATTATAGTTGAACATTTCCTAAATAGCAGAAGTCCCCACATCCATTGTCTATGATTTGTGACCTGGAAGGCTAGAAAGCAGATTTGAGAATAAAAGATCTTGAGTAGGACAATAACAAAGTCAATAAGACCTGCTTGTACAAGGAAAGCTTGTATACAAATACCAGGAAATAAGCAATGAGAAGAGTGCCCACCTTCAAAGAATAGTGACATGAAACGTCATTAAAAGTTCAGCCAGTACTATTTTTTGGCAGCTAGGTAGCTTCTTGCTGAACAGAAACATTTTACTCTTGTAATTGTAAAATATTCATTCCAGTCTGACTGGTAACTAGATTATAATGCTTGTCATAAATGCTCCACTATGACAGTTATTATTGAGGTTGGGAAGCCTCTGAGGCGATGGCCGGAAACAAAAAACTATCCTATCATCTTAAAGGTAAAAGGCAGCATACAAACATGTGGAGCCACCTGTATCCCTCAAGGCTTCCTTATAGATTGTACTCTTCAAAGATTTGCAAACTAGAACACTTCAAACAGATTTCAGTCAACACAGCAATAAGACACATATGCAAAGTACAAGTCTGTGCAATGTTGGAAAACGGCCCCTATATATTACAGACAAATACCATCACATATGGTATTGGTCAACTTTTTGATGATTTCTATATTTTAAATGATAATAGTGTCGATGTTTGACAATTTCCAGCCTGAATCAAGAGAAACTGCTATCAAGTACGTTCTTGTGACTCTTAAATGTTTGCCTTCCTAAATTTTTCTGATTATTGTCTCTTTAAGTTCTAGCACCTACACTAGACCACAGACCAAGTGAGCGACTGGCCCAGACCGAGCGCGCGACCGGCCCAGAACAAAAGTGTGACCGGCCCAAACCGAGAGAGCAACTGGCCCAGACCGAGAGAGCAACTGGCCCAGACCGAGAGAGCGACCAGTCTGCTCCCAGCCCCTGTCGATTGATCATTGGAAGGGACGGAAGAGCAGGGGAGACTAGCTCATCCCTCTTGGGGTTTCCTCTTGCTCACTTCTGCCTAAGGGCATAACAACATTGAGCACATGTGGAAATAGACTGTGTTCTACTACTCCAAGGTACAGGTTTACTACTAACATGTTAAAGAAATTCCACTGATGAAAGGGTTACCAAATCAGTTCATGAAGAAAGCTTGAATACGATCAGGTTTCTTCAAATTTATCTTTAAATTTTAAAAGCCAAATGTAGCCAGGAACTTCTAACTTGTGAATAAGACATTCTTGACATCACTAAAAATTTTAATGAATTGCTGTCATCATAGCACAATATATTTGAAGTAAGGTGAAGAAAATGTATAGGGTTTCTTTACTTACACGTGACCCGACAAGCAAAATAAGGAAGAGAATGTGTGAAAACTGTAACCCTGATGGAGAATGTATATTTTTGTGTTAATTGTGGCATAGAAATTTTAGTGACACAGACAATAGCAGCTTGAGGCAGGGAAGCTTAATGTTTACTTGCTTCATGTATACCTGTCTCACAGGGTATTAGGAAAAATAGAAAAGTATGAACTGGAGTTCAAGTCCTGAAAATTAACAGGAAATACCTGGAGGCAATAAGATAAAAGAGAAGGTTCATTACAAACATGACTTAAAAGTATAGCATGAAAACATGATTGACAGATCCGAACTTCCATTTCAGGGTGTTACTAAGGGGACAGTAGACAGTGTACTCTCTAGTACAGAACTTAGTAACTGCCCTTCAGTTCCTGGAGTCCTATTGTTGCAGAGACATATTCTTGAGCATAATGGAAGCTTTTTTGCTTGCAGGCATTTAGCAGGATAGCGTGCCATCAGTCTAGCAATCCAAGGATGCCAATTTAATTAAAACAGCTTTAAGTGAATTGCCTTTATCAGTTAATGAGAGCTTACTGTAGTAAATGGGTGTGTTTAGCTACAAAAATCTTAAAGATGTAAAGTGCCTTCTGACATACTGTACAATCAGATATGGGCCAAAAGGCAACTTAACAACAACAACTTGTATTTATATAGCACCTTTAACGTAGTAAAATGTCCCAAGGCGCTTCACAGGAGTATTAAAAGACAAAATATTTGACAACGAGCCACATAAGGAGAAATTAGGGCAGGTGACCAAAAGCTTGGTCAAAGAGGTAGGTTTTAAGGAGTGTCTTAAAGGAGATAAGAGAGGTGGCGAGGCGGAGAGGTTTAGGGAGGGAATTCCAGAGCTTAGGGCCTAGGCAACAGAAGGCACGGCCACCAATGGTTGAGCGATTATAAACAGGGATGCTCAAGAGGGCAGAATTAGATCACAGGGTCTCTTCATAACACTAACGCTGTCAAATTGCCTTTGCATTAGTAACTGACTTGGTGCGAGTTAGGACACGGGCAGCCGAGTTTTGGATGACCTCAAGTTTACGTAGGGTAGAATGAGGGAGGCCAGCTAGGAGTGCGTTGGAATAGTCAAGTCTAGAGGTAACAAAGGCATGGATGAAGGTTTCAGCAGCGGATGAACTGAGGCAAGGGTGGAGACGGGCGATGTCATGGAGGTGGAAATAAGCGGTCTTAGTTATGCTGCGGATATGTGGTCAGAAGCTCATTTCAGGGTCAAATATGACCCCAAGGTTGCGAACAGTGTGGTTCAGCCTCAGACAGATGTTAGGGAGAGGGATGGAGTCAGTGGCTAGGGAACGGAGCTTGTGGTGGGGACTGAAAACAGTGGCTTCGGTCTTCCCAATATTTAATAGTTAAACTAGATGGGCAAACAGTCTGAACACTTTGACCGAGATGATAAAGGCCCTACAAGAGGTGCTTAGCAGGTTGAGAACTTCTTCACAGGAAAGGGAAAATAAATTAGAGACATTGTGCAAGCGAGTGACAGAGCTCTCTGTAGTAGCTAGTTCCAGAGTGCCAATCATGGGGCCTAGAAGCAAGTCCGAACATGCCACGGGATCGGTGAGGTGATTTGTACGGCTGCACTTTTAGGAATGGTACAATTTGATTTAATGATATCTGTATTACTGATGGCTTAGAGCATAATCAGCATCATGCTGAACGTGAAGTTTTTTTTAAATTCGTTTTTTTATGGGATGTGGGCGTCGCTGGCAAGGCCAGCATTTATTGCCCATCACTAATTGCCCTTGAGAAGGTGATGGTGAGCCGCCTTCTTGAACTGCTGCAGTCCGTGTGGTGAAAGTACTCCCACAGTGCTGTTAGGTAGGGATTTCAAGGATTTTGTCCCAGCGACGATGAAGGATTGGCGATATACTTCTAAGTCAGGATGGTGTGTGACTTGGAGGGGAACTTGGAGGTGGTGGTCTTCCCATGCGTCTGCTGCCCTTGTCCTTCTAGGTGGAAGAGGTCGCAAGAAGTGACTTTTTATGTTGCATGGTAACAATACCGCACGTTAAGACAACTTAATTTTGAAAAAACTTGACATAAAGCAACCATGTTTTGGGGTTTAGTCAAACAGTAACATCTAGCAGGAATTTAACCTATGGCAAGCTCTATTCTGTCGACTCATAGGCTATCTCAATAGTTATAAAATGGGCACTTTTTCTTTGCATCTCATTGTGAGTCTTAGCAAGTCGGAGAAATTATTCATATATTTTATGCCATTTGCTGTAGTTCATTCTACCACTTTTAGATGTTTTATTGTTTTCTGTTATAGTATATACAATTTGTAATTGTGTATAGGCTGGCCAGAAAGGTGCTCATGAGTAAACAGTGACAAGTTAATGGACCTTTTCAGTTGTAAGAAAGAACAATCTCCATGTATTCCAAATAATGGTTTCAAGATTTTCACAGGCTATTAACACCTGATTTCCCTGCATATCAGTTCGACTGATATGAAATCTGTGCCATCTTAGCCTAAGGTTACAAATATTCCAAAGTGGATTTTCTACAATTTAACTGAAAAAAACTGCAGCCAAGCTTTTTTGGGAAATAATCAATTCTGCAATAGGTTACGCCATTGAACTTTGCATATTGAAAGCCCCATAAATCTTAGATGCAACAATGAAAAATGCCACACCACCTGCAGAAACACAAGATGAACAAGACAACATTTCAGACTGTCGTAAATAGGTGCGTTTAGCAACAAAAAAGGAATATATTTGTCTTAAAACAGTAATAGGTCTCATTGTAGCAATGCAAGTTCAGAAAGCAATTTAAATAGAAAAGAACAGGAAGCAAGGAATGTACCTAATGAGGGGGGAACTCCTGTGCAATATCATGAAAGGAATTTGGGATGTTCCAATGCAAATTCTAAAAAGAAATTAAAATAAGGTATGTCCAACTATTGTAAATTAATTATTTTCTTGAAGTTCAGGTCTCTTACATCTTGTTCATTGTTCTTTGTAATCCAGACCAGGAAGAGGTAATAAATTAAAAAAATACAATATAGAATGTTGCTTTTCTGTTTAAAAATCAATCTTTTATGTGCCTGGGCTGAAATCAAAGCTAGGTTCCAGTGGTGACCCAATTCCACTGCACCACCCAATCTCCTGGGATTAGCCATCCTACTGTCACAATGCTGGGAGAGCTGGAATGGAATACTAAAAGTGATTTTATCTTTACAGAATATCTCAGCTCTGAATGGTTATAGGAAAGCTCAAAATAAATAGTTTCCACACAACTTTGCAATTCACTGCCCTTATCTTCTAAATATATGAGCTTGTGGTTTTCCTGACACAGTACTTACAATTCAGAATGAAGCTCCCATGTCATAGCTATGAGGATATCCTAGCAAATAGAACAGCTTGTAGTGTTTGCCAGGTGACGTTCTTACACATATTACATCTTGACAAAATCCTTAGACAAAGCCTGATTGTTAACAACACATGCTTATAATCTAAAACATTAATTTGAGCACAGTTGCTGATCATTGAACTCAGGAAGACTTAGAAAGGAAGCGGTGAGTAATAGTAGATACTGTAGGAGTCTGTGCACTCCTAACAAAAACTCTGTGAACTAAACTGGTAGTTAACAAACTTAGTTTAATGCACTGAAAGTATTACAAAACAAAAGCGGAGAAACTCCAAACAGCTCCAAGGGCAGCACGGTGGCATAGTGGTTAGCACTGTTGCCTCACAGCGCCAGGGACCCGGGTTCAAATCCGGCCTCGGGTGACTGTCTGTGTGGAGTTTGCACATTCTCCCCGTGTTTGCGTGGGTTTTCTCCGGGTACTCCGGTTTCCTCCCACAGTCCAAAGATGTGCGGGTTAGGTTGATTGGCCATGATAAAAATTGACCCTTAGTGTTAGGGGGGATTAAATACGTGGGGTTACGGGGATAGGGCTTGGGTGGGATGGCTGTCGGTGTAGAGACCGGGTGCTAGGGTTTGGATGATCAGCCATGCTCTCGTTGAATGGCGGAGCAGGCTCGAAGGGCCAAATGGCCTACTCCTGCTCCTATCTTCTATGTTTCTATGTATGTCTGTACACTAGCTCACTCCACGAGGACTAACTGGAAACGCCCTCCAACCCTGACGTCATGACGTCATCACGTTTCCCGCCGTTGGGAACGTCACGTGACCCATGTGATGATGTCATCGCGTCAGATCGCGATTTTATCGATCCCGCGCTGTTTAAACAGGGCAAACATTAAAAGGTAACAATAATGATTAAAGACAATTGTACAAGTTACTGTGAGAGTCTCTTTGGTGGCTTTGCCACAATACATACATTTCCATGTCCTGACAACGTAGTGAGGCAATTAAAAAGGCTAGATAATTAGAATTTAAATGGGGTAGAGGAGCAAAGAGATCTGGGACTACACATTCACAAATCACTAAAAGTAGCGACGCAGGTAAATAAGGCCATTAAAAAAGCAAACCAAGCACTGGGGTTTATTTCTAGAGGAATAGAATTGAAAAGCTGAGAAGTTGTGTTAAATTTGTATTGAACCTTGGTTAGACCACACTTGGCGTGCTGTGCACAGTTCTAGTCTACATATTACCAAAAGGATATAGAGGCATTGGAGAAGGTGTAAAAAAAGATTCAAAAGGATGATACCAGAACTGAGAGGATATACTTATCAGGAAAGACTAAACAGGCTGGGGCTCTTTTCTCTAGAAAAAAGCCTGAGGGGTGACCTGATAGAGGTCTTTATGATAATGAAAGGGTTTGATAGGGTAGACGGAGAGAAAATGTTTCCACTTGTGAGGGAGTCCAAAACTAGAGGTCATAAATACAAGATAGTCACTAATAAATCCAATAGGGAATTCAGGATAAACCGCTTTACCCAAAAAAGTGGTAAGAATGTGGAGCTCGCTACCACAAGGAGTAGTTAAGGCAAATAGCATAGGTACATTTGAGGGGAAGCTAGATAAGTACATGAGGGAGAAAGGAATAGAAGTATATGCTGATAAGGTTAGATAAAGAGGGATGGGAGGAGCCTCATGTGCAGCATAAACACTGGCATAGACCAGTTGGGCTGAGTGGCCTGTTTCTGTGCTGTAGACTCAATGTAACTCAATGTAATATAACAATAAGAACAGAATATAAGTCTACAGAAAACTTTACAATGCACTGGTCACAACACATTTAGTTTGGTTGGCACTCCATAAAAAAAGAAAAACTGTACACGTATTAGAAAAAAGTGTGTAAATGGGATAAGCTATGAAGTGCATACATTCACCTGATTAATCATTGAGCAGACTTGTCATATAGTTTGGCTAAGGTTTCAAGGATCATGGTAACGTGCTGCTTGCTGCACCACTTAGTACATCAAAGTAGCATCATCATTGAGGCCGTGATGCACCAAGAGGAGCAGGGAGAGCTTAATGAGGCTGTGGAACAGAATCCAACGCTGGCTGCAAAGCCATTTGTCAAGTTGTTGTCCAGGAAACCTCTTAACTTGGAAATATGGCCACTACGTTAAAAGTTATTTCTATATATTCCCATGCCCTCCACAAATATGCCTTCACCTACAGTGCTTTAAATGCACCAGGCAAAACAAAAATGTCACAGTACTGCCGCCTGATTAAACTTGCAGGCAAACCTGTGCAAGAGCACTCTCTGCAAACACAACATTAGTGCAACATATCTTTAATCTCAAACCATGTCATGTGTAACTGCTTACTACTTACTTTACTGCTTTGCCTTGATAACAGTGTTCTTAAACCTAGTCTTGTGCTTTGTCTAGGTACTACTTGAATGGGAGGCTATGGCCTGGAAATTGGATATAGCCACAAAATGGGCAGTGTTAAGGCCAAACGATGTTAAGCTGCGCCACCTGAAAACGGTCTAGGTAGTACGCAAAATTCGTGCTCACTCTTCATTAACATGATAATAGTCATAATTTCAGTGCTAAAACTGTTGCTCATTGGCTTAACGCTCAACAGGTGGACCAATATCAGGGCCAGTCTTATTCACAGTCATGTGTGCCACAGGCTTTTTCCACTACTTAAAAGGGAGGTGCATTGATGCTACAGCACCTCATTGTCAAGGCAGTTGGATTTGCAACTGCCCCAACAACCAGAAGGAGAAGCTCAAGCCGAAGTACAAGTACAAGCACAAGCACAAGCACAAGCACAGGCAAGAGTTGTGGATACATAATGGCAGATCATCGCACCAGGGAGAGAGCCCGGAGGTTCTCTGACAAAGCTCTAGAGGTACTCGGCGGCTGTGGCGAGGAGGCGGGCCGTTCTCTACCCCCAAAGTGGCAGGAAGCCCTCACCCTATACATCCCGTACTATGTAGCAGGAGATAGCGGACCATGTGATGGCCAGCACTGTGGTGCCACGGTCCACCAGGCAGTGCAAGAAGAAGAAGTTTAATGACCTCACACGGGTGGTCAAGGTGAGTGAAGGCTTCACGAAATGCCACATACCACCATCTGCACCACAAGCCTCACACTGCTCAATGCACCACACCCGCAGCACTCACCTACCAACAATCTCTATCTTTCACCACTCAATCCTCACAATCATAGCTTCACTTTGCCCTCACAACCATACCACTGCTGCAATACTCACATCTTGCACACACTGACAATTATTCATCTATGGCAGGCACATCACCCAAACACATTGCACTACACTCACTCACTCACTTTTCTTTCTCTTGCAGGCCAAGCTGGCACATAATCACCAGGAGCAGCAGCAGACAGGCAGGGGCCAGGCTGACATGCAGCACTTCAGCCAGCTAGAGAAGCGAGTACTCCAGATAATTGGGCAGCACATGGTGGAGGCCGTGGCAATTGGTGAAGTCCAACCCCGTTGGAGTTGGAGGAGGAGGAGGAGTTCTACTGCACACAACTCGGAGGAGGAGGAGGAGTTCTACTGCACACGACTCAGACGAGGAAGAGGAGGAGTTCTACTGCACACGAGGAGGAGGAGTTCTACTGCACACGAGGAGGAGGAGGAGTTCTACTGCACACGAGGAGGAGGAGGAGCTCTACTGCACACGAGGAGGAGGAGGAGTTCTACTGCACACGAGGAGGAGGAGGAGTTCTACTGCACACGAGGAGGAGGAGGAGTTCTACTGCACACGAGGAGGAGGAGGAGTTCTACTGCACACGAGGAGGAGGAGGAGTTCTACTGCACACGAGGAGGAGGAGGAGTTCTACTGCACACGAGGAGGAGGAGGAGTTCTACTGCACACGAGGAGGAGGAGGAGTTCTACTGCACACGAGGAGGAGGAGGAGTTCTACTGCACACGAGGAGGAGGAGTTCTACTGCACACGAGGAGGAGGAGGAGTTCTACTGCACACGAGGAGGAGGAGGAGTTCTACTGCACACGAGGAGGAGGAGGAGTTCTACTGCACACGAGGAGGAGG
Source organism: Somniosus microcephalus (assembly GCF_052327205.1). Taxonomy (NCBI): domain Eukaryota; kingdom Metazoa; phylum Chordata; class Chondrichthyes; order Squaliformes; family Somniosidae; genus Somniosus; species Somniosus microcephalus. The sequence goes on from NC_140989.1 coordinate 124,185,057, forward strand.
AGGAGTTCTACTGCACACGAGGAGGAGGAGGAGGAGGAGTTCTACTGCACACGAGGAGGAGGAGGAGGAGTTCTACTGCACACGACAAGGAGGAGGAGGAGTTCTACTGCACACGAGGAGGAGGAGGAGTTCTACTGCACATGAGGAGGAGGAGGAGGAGGAGGAGTTCTACTGCACACGAGGAGGAGGAGTTCTACTGCACACGAGGAGGAGGAGGAGTTCTACTGCACACGAGGAGGAGGAGGAGTTCTACTGCACACGAGGAGGAGGAGGAGGAGTTCTACTGCACACGAGGAGGAGGAGGAGGAGGAGTTCTACACACGAGGAGGAGGAGGAGTTCTACTGCACACGAGGAGGAGGAGGAGGAGTTCTACACACGAGGAGGAGGAGGAGGAGGAGTTCTACACACGAGGAGGAGGAGGAGTTCTACTGCACACGAGGAGGAGGAGGAGAAGGAGTTCTACTGCACACGAGGAGGAGGAGTTCTACTGCACACGAGGAGGAGTTCTACTGCACACGAGGAGGAGGAGTTCTACTGCACACGAGGAGGAGGAGGAGGAGGAGGAGTTCTACTGCACACGAGGAGGAGGAGTTCTACTGCACACGAGGAGGAGGAGGAGGAGTTCTACTGCACACGAGGAGGAGGAGGAGTTCTACTGCACACGAGGAGGAGGAGGAGTTCTACTGCACACGACTCGGAGGAGGAGGAGTTCTACTGCACACGACTCGGAGGAGGAGGAGGAGGAGGAGTTCTACTGCATACGACTCGGAGGAGGAGGAGGAGTTCTACTGCACACGACTCGGAGGAGGAGGAGGAGGAGGAGTTCTACTGCACACGAGGAGGAGGAGGAGGAGTTCTGCACACGACGAGGAGGAGGAGTTCTACTGCACACGACTCGGAGGAGGAGGAAGAGGAGTTCTACTGCACACGACTCGGAGGAGGAGGAGTTCTACTGCACACGACTCGGAGGAGGAGGAGTTCTACTGCACACGACTCGGAGGAGGAGGAGTTCTACTGCACACGACTCGGAGGAGGAGGAGTTCTACTGCACACGACTCAGGAGGAGGAGTTCTACTGCACACGACTCGGAGGAGGAGGAGTTCTACTGCACACGACTCAGATGAGGACCTCGATGAGGTGGACTTCAGAAGAAGGGTGATGGGCATGCACACCGAATTGATGGGTGCAATGGCCTGCCAGAGAGCATCTCGGCAATGTCAAGGAGCGTGGAGGAGTCTGCCTCCAACATTGTATGGGGCTCTGCGCAGAGCATGGAGACCAGGGTTTCCAGCCTGGAAATGACGGCACACTCCCAAAGAGACCATGTCAACCCAGATGTGATGGTGCACATGATGGGCGGTCGCAGTTTCCACTGCAGCACAAGCTGAGGAGGCCCAACATCTTAGTGCTGCAACGGAAGGTCAGACTGCTCTCATGCAGTCTCTGCTTGGTGTTGTCAAAACTCAGACTACTCTCATGCAGTCTCAGCGACTGCTGTCATGCAGTTGCAACTTGAAGCCACCCAAGCTCTGACTGCTGCCATCATGGCTGGGTTTACAATGGTCGACCGGGGCTTTGAGGATGTTGCAGCAGGCCAGCAATCTGTACTCCAACAGATTGCTAGGAATGCTGAGGGCGTCGTCCCAGGGGTGTGGCAGTGGGTCAGTGGAGCAGGACCCTGCTGTCCTCTCTCAAGATGACAGTATTCCTGTTCCCACCTCTGCCACTCCGCCATTGCCCTTGCCGCTGTCAGTCAGCCAGCCAGCCCAGGCTGCTGCCGCCCATGCCAAGCTGCTGCAGTCTACAGTCAGGCCTTCTAGGGCCAGAGCTGCTCGAGTTCATCCTGCAAGGTCATCTGACATCTCCACAGAAACTCAGCAGCCTTCCACCAGCCATGTTGCAGCCACTGGGGGAGCACTTTGTAGAAGCACTAGATTAGGAAAAGCCACATGAAAGTCAGGCACTAAGGGATGGCACAATGGTAATTAGCTAATATTTTTCATGTAAATGTGTGTGAATTGATTTGTGATAAACGTATCAAATTTTGCTTGGAATCTTTTGTGGCGTCTCTCATTTCAGCATTGTGCCCAGGGGGAGGCTGTGATATTCTGTGAGACAGGGATGCTATGATGGGGATGTGGTGAGCAATGGGGATCTGGGGTTTCATTCACTGGAATCGGAGTCTGATGAGCCATTCACGGATTAGCCCGTCTGGAAGGTTGATTGGCTGCCTGCCTCCTCCCTCCTTCATCTTTCTCCTCATCCTCCTCCTCCTCCTGAGATGGTGCCGCAATCCCTGGTGGCAAAGGCTGCGCCTTCATGATGGCCAAGTTGTGAAGCATGCAGCAAACCACCCGAGCGATGAAGGCAGTGGAACTGTTGCTTCAGTAGCCCGATGGTCTACACGATGATGTTCCTGGTGGAAGCATGGCTCTCATTATAGGAGTGCTGGGCACGAGTGTTGGGGTTGTGGGGGGGAGTCATGAGCCAGGTGGAGAGCAGATAGCCCTCGTCTCTGAGCAGCCAAGCTCTAGTTTGCTGTGGTGGCTGGAAGATTGCTGGTACACAGGACTGATGCAGGATGAAGGAATCATGGCTGCTGCCAGGATAGTGGGCACTGACATTGAGGAATTGTTGTGTGTGGTCGCACACCACCTGCACATTGAGAGTGGTAGCCTTTGTGGTTACGGAAGATCTCAGGATTGTTATGCGGCGCCCGCAAAGCCACGTGTGTGCAGTCGATGGCTCCGCATAACAATCGATGACAGCCACGGGGAAACCTGCTATCCTGGCAAAGCCACATGCGCTTGTCCTGCTTCTCTCTGCTGAGATAGAAGCCAACGTAATCCCTTCTCCCGGTGTAGACAGCCTCAGTGACCTCCCAGATGCAGCGATGGACAGCGAACTATGAGATGTTAGCTATTTCTCCTGCTGCAGACTGAAAGGATTCGCTAGTGAAGAAATTGAGGGCCATGGTGACCTTGACTGCATCTGGGAGAGCCGTGGTCGCCCTGCTCTCAGGCTGCCGGTCTGGTTGCAGGAGGTGGCAGGGTGAAGCGTAGCCTCCTAATACACAGTTCCTCACTTAACTGGAGGTAGAAGTGGTGCTGTCGGAAGACCCTAGGTGGGTAAGGCCTCCTGTTGAGAGCTCTCATGGCCCTCCTTGTCTCCCCTCAGTCGAGTTCTTAAATAGACTGGCCCTGCATGCTTTCTGACATACGTACCCTTTTAAATCCTGCAACAACACATTGATTTCCCGCTTAGCAATGATTGACCTCCCAATCCTTGTTGTTTGCCATGCCAGGAGCTACCCAAGAATATGTTAACATAAGGACACTGGATATATGTACGGTGTCAGACAGGGGCACTTTTCACATGGCACCACTTCTAGCCGTGCTTAAGCCTGATCAGAAAATCTAGGCTATACGCTTGCATAACACAAAGCTTTAAAAAAAAATTAGGCTTACTCTTCATAGTGAAGAATTACTAGAATTTAAAAAAGGCTTATTTCCTAATCTCAAGATACAGCATCTGCCTAAGAATATCTTTCCAGATTTTCTTTTTCCTTGTATCTTTTAAAAATGTCTTCCTTTTCTTTATTTCTGCATTTCATTTCAATTTCACATATAGGAGCGGACAGTGTGGTCCTGGAGCAATGTGAGTGCACTGCAAAAGCTTGGTTAAAAAGGTAGATTTTTGAGGAGCGTCTTAAAGGAGGAGGGAGACGGAGAGGTTTAGGGAGGGAATTCCAGAGCTTAAGGCCTTGGCAGCTGAAGGCATAGCCGCCAATGGTGGAGCAATGAAAATCTGGGATGCTCAAGAGGACAGAATTGGAGGAGCACAGAGATCTTGGAGGGTTGTAGGCTGGAGGAGGTTACAGAGATAAGGAGGGGTGAGGCCATGGAGGGATTTGAAAACAAGGATGAGAATTTAAAAATTGAGGCATTGCCGGACTGGGAGCCAAGCACAGGGGTTGATGGGTGAACGGGACTTGGTGTGAGTGGTGGACCTTTAAAGACATCAGCAATGTTAAAGGGGCAGATGAACTGGAAGCACCAGAGAAAACAAGTGTAGTTATGTAGAATGATGGTGCGGGATTAGGAGAGTGCTGGTGTGACTAATGCTTCTTCTTTGATTAAAGGTAGCATGGAGCAGGTTGTGGTCGGGAGGTGGAGGGGCGGTGTGGATTCTGATCTCTGCTTTGGAAACACTTTTTAGTGGCTCGGGAGAGGTCCAGGCAAATGACATCAGTAACTGCGAAGGAGGCTTGTGATTCCCTTTGTCTGCCGCCAAATATACCATATCACAAAAGGGGGAAGGGGTTGGAACAGTACTGAACACAGCCTCGGTCCCTAAGTGTAAAGGACTAACAACATTCAGTAACATCTGCAGCAGCAAAACCATTTTTTATTCAAAAAGTCAAAAATAAGTAACTTTCTTGTTCCTGTTTCTTAAGACAGATAGCGCCTAACCGGCAGCTGAGAAGTGCTACCACCAGGTTTTAATGGGGGCAATTTGCCCATGCTGTGCACCCTGCACTTTTAGAGCAATTCTGTGCAAAACCCTCTGGCACTCGTGTGAAATTTATATTGGTGCAGTCGGGTACCGACAGCAGAAGAGCCGGTGAGGAAGTGCGAGCACCGTGCTATTCATGCACGAAATGGGAACAAAGAAATGACGCTTCTTTTACCTCTGCATTGCACCTGTTTTTCGGCACTATTTTGGAGCAAGGCAGAGGAAAATTGGTCCTTTATTACCATTTCCTCTCTCAAGTATGAAAGAAAGAACTTGCATTTATATAGCACCATTTATGACCTCAATGTCCCAAAGTGCTTCACAGCCAATGAACTACTTTTGAAGTGTAGTCACTGTTATAATGTAGGGAAACACTGAGGCCAATTTGTGCACAGCAAGCTCTCATAATAAGCAATTACATAAGTGACCAGATAATCTATTTTTGGTGGTGTTGGTTGAGGGATAAATACTGGTCAGGACACCAGGCGAACTCTCAGTTTTTTTTCGAATAGTGCCATGAGAACTTTTAATTCCATCTGAGGGTTTGGTTTAACGTCTCATCTGAAAGACGGCACCTCAAAGTGCATAACTCCTCCAGTGCTCAACTGAAGTAACAGCATAGATTTTTGTGCTCAAGCAGCTGGAGTCAGGAGTGAACCCACAGCCTTTTGACTCGGTGCCATCAGCTGAGCGAAGGTCGACACCTATTCAGTTCTCTCCAAATCAACAATGCATTTTCTGGCGTCTGTAGCACAACTGCATTATGGGGCACGGAGATCTTCTAAGCACCCAATGCGTGTCATAATACAATGCAGAAACACTAAACTCATTAATGCAAATTAGGGAATTAGGTGATGGTCCCAAAATACATTTGGAGTACCTGAATAGCGCTCCAGCTGCTCATTGAAAGGGGGGCTGGCTGTGAAGGCCCTAACTATATATTGGCTCTTTGGGGGTGATTATTCCCCAGATACTTTAGGCGCTAAAGATCCTCCGAGGTGACCAAGATGGAGTCCTGAGCTGCAATGCCAGTTTAGCACAATACACCATCTTGGTAAAGGATTTGAAGCCGAGGTAGGAACAGACACCAGGAGGATTGTTAAAGGGCTGATTGCCAATTAAATTGCTTGTTAGTGCTCATTAAAGAGGTTGCACGGCATTTTGGTGGCTAGCGCTTGAAAAATAATGCTCTCTCCTAACCAATTTTCCCCCTAATTTTTTTTTTTGGGTGCACGGTCCCTTTAACGGCTGCTCAGCCCATTCAAAATTTCCCGCATGTGCGAAATATCCCATTGAAAAGTCGGTGATTGGCCTGTGCAGGACCACCAGACAGCTGCACGACTTAGCGGGAACGTTGTTCCCAACAGTGCCCAGCTGAACAGGAATAAACAAGTCATTGTTGAGGATTTCGAGCGCTATTTAAAGGCATACTCAGCTTTCACTGTTCACTTGCAGCTGGAGGTTTGAAGAGGACTTTTGAAACACATCGGGAGACTTTCTGGGACAGTTTGTCAAGACTTCACCAACCCTCTTATCAACATTTATTCTGGAAATTCTCTGAGGACTTCACCTAAAAAGAGTATGTGGTGTGCTACTCTACCTTATTGGACACCTTATAGGAGTCACCTGGAGAAAGGGAGTGCTTGGTCATGGGCATCTTGCTAGGGGTCTGAAACCTGCTGCTGTGTGTCAGCCAGCGCACTCCACACATTCGGTGGAAGTGGGTGCATGCAGCCCACATATACTGCTCCACGAAAATCACTTCTAATCAGCGCTAGAGTGCTAAACCTGCAGGTGTCGGTTTTAGTGCCTCCAGGCAAGTTCAAATGATGGTAATCAGTAAGTAGGCCCAAAATTGCATGCTAAAAACAAACTTTCAAACAGGCGTGTTGTGACGGAGCCACTAAGGGACTCCAATCAATTGTATATAATTCCCTTTAATAATATGTTGGTTACAGCCTGAGTCTGTATCTTTGTTTTCACTGTTTACATGTACAGAGCGCGATCACTTTAATAGCGCGGGTAAATGCGATGACGTCACGCCGTTCATCACGTGATCCCCCACCGGTGGGAAAAACATGATGACGTCATGACGTCAGCCACGGGACCGCCCAAGCAGTCCTCGTGGAGCCTCCGAACTGACTAGACCTATATTCAATGTTCTCCTGTAGTTATCCGTTAAACTCTTAGGGCTAGATTTTCAGTTGCTTGCGCCAGCAGTTAGCGCCTTAAGAGAAGTGATTTCCGGGCGCTATGCGTGTAGCGCCCGGGCGCAGCGCAGTTTGCGCCCCGCCCCAAATTAAGTTGCCCGTTAGCGCCGGCGCAAAGTTTAGCGCCCGCCCGGATGCGCGCGCAGAAAATGACGTCACATCCTCGTGCAACGCCCTTTGGCCGCCCCGATTGCAAACTTCAGTCGGACCGCCCCATTGTGCGGCGGGCGGCCGGAGCGTTTGGAAAAAGGAACGCAACACAACCAGCGCGGGCCCCGGGGGGCGCTAATTAAAGGGAACGTCCTCTCCAGTATAAAGGCCATCCATTATTTCAGAAAACAGTCTTGTGCAACGCATTTCTGGAGACACAACAAGGAGGATAGCTAACTGGTTTCAAGCAGCAAGAGCCAGGTATTTTTGGACTCAGGCAACAGCGCTGCAAGTGGCCATTTGGAAATTAGAGTGTTTGCCAGGATTTGATGGGGGTTGCATGGGGTGCCAACGCGGAGCTGCAGCTCCATGTCCGTAGGGCTCGCAGACGTATTGTGAGAGGGGCAGCCCTGGCTAGAGGCAGAGGGGGCTACAGGCGTCGGCCACGTAGGCCTTACCCAGTCAGGCTATACCGCCAGCAGCGCTCCTACCTAAACATGAGTGCCGCGCGATGTGTTAAAAGGCTCCGATTCCGGAAGGGGGTGATTGCAGAGATCTGCCACCTGCTTCGCCGAGATCTGCGGCCAAAGCTCAGGTGCAGGACGTCTCTGTCGGTGGAAGTGAAGGTGACGGTGGCATTGAACTTCTATGCCACCGGCTCCTTCCAATACGCTGCTGGGGACATAGCAAACATCTCCCAGTACGGCGCGCATCGCTGCATCCGCCAGGTGACCGAAGCACTGTTCAGAAGGAGAAGCCAATTCATCTCCTTCCCCATGGCCCTGGAGAGCCAGCATCAGCGCGCATTGGGATTTTCCAGACTCGGGGAATTCCCCTTGGTGCAGGGCGCCATTGACTGTACGCATGTGGCTTTGCGGGCCCCTCTGGAGCATGGCGAGCAGTATCGCAACAGGAAGGGCTACCATTCTCTGAATGTGCAGCTGGTCTGTGACCACAAGCAGCGCATCATGGCAGTCAATGCCAGCTTCCCAGGCAGCAGCCACGATGCCTTTATCCTGCGGCAGAGTACTGTGCATGACATGTTCCAGGCACAGCCTCCCCCAAGAGGATGGCTACTCGGGGACAAAGGCTATCCTTTGTGCACCTGGCTCATGACCCCGCTCCGCGCGCCCAGGACCGCTGCTGAAGAGGCCTACAACGAGAGCCATCAAACCACCCGCAACATCATCGAGCTAACTATTGGGGTCCTCAAGCAGCGGTTCCGCTGCCTTGATCGCTCCGGAGGAGCTCTCCAGTATTCGCCGGACCGGGTCTCCCAATTTGTGGTGGTTTGCTGCATGCTACACAACCTGGCTATCCGCAGGACTCAGGCACTGCCACCTGACGTTGGACCAGCACCTCAGGAGGAGGAGCAGGAGGAGCATGAGGAGGAGGAGGAGGAGGAGGAGCAGGAGTACGTTCCCAGGAGGGAGCGACCAGGGCCAAGGGCCGCACGACGCCACCTTATTACACGGTACTTCTAAGCCCCCTGTCAGGGAATGGCCAGGGGCCATGAGGGAAGATGAATGCAGCCGCTCCGCAAGCCCTCAGCCGGCGAAGCCAACAAACACTAAGAAGAACAACCATGGAGACTGCATGAATAAAGATAATTTTTTATTAAACAAAAATGAAAAGCCCTTCCCACATGAATCCCCAAAAACAATAAACGGGCCCCACAAAAAGCCCAACAAACGACTCACTCCCACAAACTGGGGAGGAGCCACTCCACCTTTATTGAAACCGGGCCTCAACGTCGGCCTAACGCAAAAAAAAAGCCCTCCAAAAGCACAACCATGGGCAAAATAAAGATGGCCACCGCCATATTAAAGGAAAGCTGGCCACACCCTCTACTGAGTGGCCCGCGAGGGCGAGACCTTGGCCAGCATTTTGCCTCCCCTGCCCTGCCTGCTGCTCCTTCGCAAGCTCTGCCCAGTGGCTGCTGCGAGGCTGGGGGAAGGCGCCTGAGGCTCAGATGCCCTTCCGCCAGATGCCGCTGGGGGGCGGCCTACACGGCGTTTGGGCCTCGAGGGGCCGTCTCCTGAGTGGCGCGCCTGAGCCTGGCCACCATCAGCTGCAGCCGCTTGCCCTTGACGCCCCAGAGGGGGAATGGCGGCGACGGATGGTGCAATGTGGGCCAGCTGGCGTCTGGGATGCGCTGGCTGGTGCTGTGGCGCGGTGGCACTCGGCCGGGCCCGCACTGCAGGATCCGCAGCAATCAGCCGACGGCCGGCTTGCTGGGATGGTCCAGCGCGGCGCCTGCCCTGGCGATGCCTGCCTGAGACAGCGCGTGTGGCAGCAGTGAGTGGCCCTCTGGTCCTGGTGTGCGCGCGCATCACATCCGCCAGGGTCTTGACGGCATCAGTTAGCATGCGGCCAGTCGCGGCAGTTGCTGCCCCGAACTCGCGCACACTGGTCGCCAGCGACTCGATGGCCTCAGGCATGCGCCCCACCACGCTCATGAGCTCCGTGTGGCGCCGGTCCGAGTCGTCGGCCATCTGATCGAGCTTCCGCACCTCCTCCGAAGTGAAGGTGTCCGGACTGGAGTCGCGACTCTCCCGCTGGGGAGGAGGGGGCCGAACTAGGGGACCCTTGCCGCGTTGGTGACGGCGAGTGTGCCGAGCAGCAGCACTCCCCTCTGATCCTTCCCCCCTTTGGGGGGAAGGCCGCGGGCCACGCGCACGGCTGCTGGGTGGCTGGACGCCACTGGTCCCAGAAGCTGCATTGCCCTGCGACAGTTCCTCCAGGCACTCGTCCAGTGAGGAGGTGTCGAGCATTTCCTCCTCTCCTGCGGGACGTGACTGTTCCCCCGAAGGTCCGGCTTGCTCCTCCTCCTCCTCCTGGTTGGAGGTGCTGTCACTGGCAGCCTCAGGGTCCTGGTCGTCACCAGCTGAAAGCAGGAATGCACAAGAGTAGCTTCAGAGTGAGGAGACGGCGTCAGCGAGGGAGTTAGGACTGGTGGGATTCAGCGCATTGGTGGGACAGTGGCAAAGGAGGTAGCTCGGATGGGCCAGTGCGACGCGAGAGGGCCAAAAGGCGAGGTCCTTACCATTGCCGGGCAGTGGAGGGTCGGATACACCGCACGCTGTGGGGACAATCACACGTGCTCCCATGAGCACACACACGCGCTCCTCCAGCCGAGTGAGCTTCTGCAGCTTGGCGCGGCCACCCCTGGCACGGGCCTGGCGATTAAACGCTACTTTAGCCTGCAAGAGAAAGGACGGGCTGTAAGGGCGCAGTGAAGCCCTGATGTAGTGTGCACTGCCTCCCATGGTGGAATAGCTTGGACAGAGTGAAGCCCTGATGTAGTGTGCACTGCCTCCCATGGTGGAATAGCTTGGACAGAGTGAAGCCCTGATGTAGTGTGCACTGCCTCCCATGGTGGAATAGCTTGGACAGAGTGAAGCCCTGATGTAGTGTGCACTGCCTCCCATGGTGGAATAGCTTGGACAGAGTGAAGCCCTGATGTAGTGTGCACTGCCTCCCATGGTGGAATAGCTTGGACAGAGTGAAGCCCTGATGTAGTGTGCACTGCCTCCCATGGTGGAATAGCTTGGACAGAGTGAAGCCCTGATGTAGTGTGCACTGCCTCCCATGGTGGAATAGCTTGGCCAAAGTGTAGAGTGCCGAATGGCCATTTGATGCTCATGACTGTCCCAATGCTGCTGGCTGAGGGCTGGCCAAAAGGACTTTCAGGTCCCTTTGCCCATCATGTCAGGTGTACATGCAAGAATGAGGAGGAGACTGGAAAGGCTACTCACCCTCACAATCCTGGTCAGATCGTTGTACTTCTTACGGCATTGTGTGTGGGTCCTGGGGGCCTCGCCGGTGAATGTCACCCTCTGGGCGATCTGCTTCCAGGCTTTGGTGTAGTCGTGGTGGGTTGGATTCCTCCCACTGTCTGGAAACAAGATCTTGCGCCTCACCTCCAGAGCTGTGAGCATGATGTCCAGATCACCCTCTGAGAAGCGCAGGGCACGCTGACGGGCCTTCTCTGGCGTTGCCATGACTCCCTGGGGCTGAGCAGTAGTGTTGAGGCCTCTTTGCAAGGCTGCAGTGTGCAGGGCGTGGCAGCAGACTAATTCGTCCCTTCCCCCTTTAAGAGCTGGTCGGCACCACGGGGTCTGCTGTCAGTGCAAAAATGACCGCACCCGTGCTGCGCCCCGCCTGGGCGCTATCCCTCTGGACCGCCGGCTTAGCGCCTAAAGAGAGTAGTGGAACGCCTCTTTTAGCGCTCCACCAACCTCTTAGGGCGAAGCCACTGAATTCCCGGCAACGGGGCGCTACTTTGGGGCGGGCGCTAACTTCGGGCGGGCGCTAAAGCTAGCGCCCCAAAACTGCCTAAACTGAAAATCTAGCCCCTAGTTTTCATTAAACCTCATTTATTTGATCGCCTGAGTGGACCTCAGTCTTTTGGATAGGAACTAGACATTCCTACATTGGTGACCCCGACTTTTGCGAACGGTTTTCGCAGAAGTTACTGAACATGGAATCGAACGCCGTTGCTTTGAAGCTACCACAGTTCTGGGAGCAACAGCCAGCCGCATGGTTCATCCAGGCTGAAGCCCAGTTCGCAATCAGGAACGTCGTTGCGGATCAGACCCGTTACTATCACGTGGTCTCCGCCCTTGACAGCGCCACAGCCTCGCGGATCGTCAGCCTGCTTGGTAATCCACCAGAAGATCGCAAGTATGATACGATAAAGGCACGGTTGTTACAGGTCTTCGGGCTCACGAAGTCGGAGCGTGCCCGCCGGCTGCTCATATGCCCGGCCTCGGGGACTCCAAGCCGTCCGAGCTCATGAGCCAAATGCTCACGCTCCTGGGCTCCGAACCGGAATGCTTCCTCTTCAAGCAGCTATTCCTCAGCCAGCTACCGGAGCAAGTTCAGGCTGCCCTAGCCAGGTCAGAAGTCATGACTGCGCAGAGCTGGCTACCGATGCAGACAAGATCTTCGCGGTGACACAGCAGTACTGCGCTGCCACGAGGCGCCCATCCCCCCCAGACGCCGCTCCAGCCCCTCAACCTGCGGGGTTGTGCTTCTACCACGCCCGTTTTGGCGCGAAAGCAAGATGCTGCCGCCCTCCCTGCAGCTTTACGCTCAAAAAAAAAAAAAAAAAAACCAGCAGCCACCGTCGAAAGAGGACCAGTTATAACGCGCGCCCTGTGGCTGCGATGGCAATCGGTAATTCGGGAAAACTCCTCTTCATCAACGACTCCCTATCTGGTCGACGTTTCCTCTGCGACACCGGGGCGCAGTGTAGCATCCTACCCGCATCAAATCTTGATCTACAAGCCGGGGGGCACGGCCCCTCCCTCCAGGCGGCTAATGGCGGGGCCATTCGGACCTTCAGAAGCTGGCGGGTCCAGGTGTGCTTCGGCGGCCAGCGGTTTTACTGGGATTTCATCACGGCCAAAGTCTCTCAAGCCATCCTCGGGGTGGATTTTTTGTGCGCCAACGTCCTCCTGGTGGATGTACGGCACCGCCGGTTGATCAATGCGGCCACTTTTCACTCCATCCTGTGCAACCGCGGTAACACCGTGGCGCGCACTGTCTCCTGCGCGTCCCCACCTCCGGATGACTTCACTCGCCTCCTCGGAGATTTCCCAGACCTGACCAGACCCACTTTCTCTTCCACGGCCACGAAACATGGTGTCGAACATCATATCACCACTACTGGCTCCCCGGTCTACGCACGGGCCCGGCGCCTCGAATCTGGCAAGCTCGCGGCTGCGAAAGCAGAGTTCGACACGATGGAGCGGCTAGGGATTATTCGCCGGTCGAATAGTCCCTGGTCTTCGCCTCTCCACATTGTTCCAAAACCTGGCGGCGGATGGTGGCCTTGCGGCGACTACCGACGCCTGAACGACGCCACTACTCCTGATCGGTACCCGATCCCTCATATTCAGGATTTCTCTGCACATTTGGCGGGAAATTTCATTTTTTCAAAAGTCGACCTTGTCCGTGGCTACCACCAGGTCCCCGTACACCCGCAAGATGTCCCGAAAACTGCAGTCATCACCCCATTTGGCCTGTTTGAATTTCTGCGGATGCCGTTTGGATTGAAGAACGCTGCACAGGCTTTCCAGCGCTTGATGGACTCCATGCTTCGGGACCTCAAGTTTCTATTCATCTAGCTCGACGACATCCTCAGCGCCAGCCCTAATAAAGAGGAGCACATCTGCCATTTGCGCATCCTCTTTAGACGCCTCAGTCAACACGGCTTGATCATCAAACCGGCCAAGTGCCAGTTTGGCCTGCAGCAGATTGATTTTTTAGGCCATCGCATCACATCGGACGGCGCAATTCCCCTGCAAATGAAGCTGGAGGCAGTTACTTCGTTCCCGCACCCGCAGACCATCAAGGCCCTGCAGGAGTTCCTCAGGATGGTAAATTTTTATCACCGGTTCATCCCTAATGCAGCTCTGCTCATGCAGCCCCTGTACGAGGCCCTCAAGGGCAAGTCCGGCAATGATCCGATTAGCTGGACAGTCAACATGGACCGGGCGCTCGTCGACACAAAAGGCGCTTTAGCCAACGCAACCATGCTGGCACACCCGCTGCCAGGTGCCACCATCGCCCTTACCACCGACGCATCAGTCTACGCCATCGGCGCAGTGCAGGAACAGTGGGTGCATGGGACATGGCAACCGCTGGCGTTTTTCAGCCGTCAACTACGGCGAAACGAACGCAAGTACAGCACGTTCGACCGGGAGTTGCTGGCCCTTTTTCTGGACATCTGCCATTTTCGGTTCTTGCTGGAGGGACGTCCGTTCACGGCTTTTGTGGACCATAAGCCACTAACGTTCGCTATGGCCAAGACCGCCGAACCGTGGTCAGCTCAGCAACAACGTCAGTTGACGTTTATCTCAGAATTCACCACTGACATTCAGCATGTGTCCGGTAAGGACAACCTGGTGGCGGATTGCCTCTCCCGCGCGACCGTTTATGCAGTCCAGCTCGGCATCGACTATGCCCTCATGGCTGCGGATCAAGCCTCGGATCCAGAGGTCCAATCTTACAGAACCAACCCCTCTAGCCTCCAAGCGGCCGACGTCAAATTCCATGCTGCGGGCACTACGCTACTCTGCGACGTCTCCGTAGGAGATCCTCGACCTATCGTTCCGGTCGCCTGGCGCTGAAAAGTTTTTGACGTCATATACGGGTCGTTGCACCCTGGCATGAAGGCCTCGCAACGGTTGATGTCGTCCAAATTCGTGTGGCGGGGCATGCACATGGATGTGCACGACTGGGCCAACACCTGCGTGGTCTGCAAAAAGGCCAAGGTGCATCATCATGTCAAGGCTCCATTGGCCACTTTCGCCGTTCCGGAACGTAGGTTTGATCATGTGCATGTGGACCTGGTGGGGCCACTTCCGCCTTCGCACGGGTTTACTCATCTTCTTACAATGGTGGACTGCACCACTCGATGGCCGGAGGCGGTTCCTCTGTCATCCACCACCTCCGCAGACGTCGCCAGGGCATTCATCTCCTCTTGGGTCGCCCGCTTCGGGGTACCGGCGGACATCTCGTCCGATCGTGGGCCGCAGTTTTCTTCGGAGCTCTGGAACGCTGTGGCTCAGGGGCTCGGCGTCAAGCTACATCGCACCACTGCCTACCATCCACAGGCGAACAGCCTGTGCGAACGATTCCACAGGTCGCTCAAAGCCGCACTGCGAGCCAGCCTTCAAGGCGCGGGTTGGGTGGACAGGCTTCCATGGGTCCTTTTAGGTCTTCGTACGGCACCTAAAGAAGATCTTCAATCATCCTCGGCGGAGCTCGTATATGGCCAGCCGCTACGCGTACCAGGGGATTTCCTTCCGACTCCAACAGAGCCATGGTCCGCGGCCCAGCAGCTCATCAGCCACATGTTTCGCTCCAGTGCCTACATCGCATCACGGCTTGCAGAGCTCCCACGTCCCAGCTGAGCTGAAGAACGCCGACTATGTGTTTATCCGCCACAACGCTCATCGGGACCCGCTCAAACCCCCTTACACTGGTCCTTTCCGTGTGATAGAGCCGGGAGACAAAATATTTTTCGGTCGATGTCAGAGGTAAACCGGACCACATTTCGGTTGACCGGTTGAAGCCGGCTCACTTGGACCTTGATCGCGCAGTCGAGATCGCACAACCACCGAAACGTGGCTGACCGCCCAGAGTCGCCGTGCCAGATCAAACGCAACCGCCCGCCAGCTCGCCCGCCGTCCATCAGCTTCCACTTCAAGGCTACAGAAGTTGATCTGACAGGCTTGTCAGGCCTCCTCGCCGTTTTACTTTTGCTATTAAAGACAATTCTGGGGGGGCGCATGTGGCGGAGCCACTAAGGGACTCCAATCAATTGTATATAATTCCCTTTAATAATGTGTTGGCTACAGCCCGAGTCTGTATCTTTGTTTTCACTGTTTACATGTACAGAGCGCGATCACTTTAATAGTGCGGGTAAACGCGATGACGTCACGCCATTCATCACGTGATCCCCCACCGGCGGGAAAAACGTGATGACGTCATGACATCAGCCACGGGACCGCCCAAGCAGTCCTCGTGGAGCCTCCGAACTGACTAGACCTATATTCAATGTTCTCCTGTAGTTATCCGTTAAACTCTTAGTTTTCATTAAACCTCATTTATTTGATCGCCTGAGTGGACCTCAGTCTTTTGGATAGGAACTAGACATTCCTACAGTGTCTTATTAACACAGCACCCACTTACTGCCTGTTTCTACCCTTTCACCAAAGTAATCCCCCTTTTCTCTTAAAGGGGACACAATTGCTGGCAGTAGTTGCTGGGATTGTTTGTACCTATTTCAGTGCTTCTTTGTTATTTAGTTTTATGCCTGATAACCTGTTTAGCTGCTTTGGAAGAAAGGAATTTATTGAAACCTTCTTAAAGCTGAACTCCATCTTTATCTGCAGGAAGATATCAATGGACTGGTCAGGCGGGCAGAAAAGTGGCAAATAAAATTCAATTCGGAGAAGTGTGAGGTAATGCATTTGGGGAGGGCCAACGAGGCAAGGGAATACACAATAAATGGTAGGATACTGAGAAGCGTAGAGGAACAGAGGAACCTTGGAGTGCATGTCCACAGGTCCCTGAAGGTAGCAGGACAGGTAGATAAGGGGGTTGATAAGGCATACTTTCCTTTATTAGCCAAGGCATAGAAGATAGAGCAACAACAACAACTTGTATTTACAGTATATAGCGCCTTTAACGTAGTAAAATGTCCCAAGGCGCTTCACAGGAGTATTAAGACAAAAAAAATTGACACCGAGCCACATAAGGAGAAATTAGGGCAGGTGACCAAAAGCTTGTTCAAAGAGGTAGGTTTTAAGGAGTATCTTAAAGGAGGAAAGTGAGCTAGGAAGGCGGAGAGGTTTAGGCAGGGAATTCCAGAGCTTAGGGCCTAGGCAACAGAAGGCATGGCCACCAATGGTTGAGCGATTATAATCAGGGATGCTCAAGAGGGCAGAATTAGAGGAGCAGGGAGGTTATGCTTGAACTGTATAAAACAATACTTAGGCCACAGCTAGAGTACAGTGTACAATTCTGGTCACCACATTACAGAAAAGATGTGCTTGCACTAGAGAGGGTACAGAGGAGATTTATGAGGATATTGCCAGGACTGGAGAATTTTAGCTATGAGGAAAGGTTGGATAGGCTGAGGTTGTTTTCTTTGGAACGGAGGAGGCTGATGGGAGACTTGATTGAGGTGTATAAAATTATGAGGGGCTTAGATAGAGTGAGTAGGAAGGACCTATTTCCCCGAGCAGAGAAGTCGATAACCAGGGAGCATAGATTTAAAGTAATTGGTAGAAGGATTAGAGGGGAGTTGAGGAGAACATTCTTCACCCAGAGGGTGGTGGGGGTCTGGAACTCACTGCCTGAAAGGGAAGTAGAGGCAGAAACGCTCATCACATTTAAAAAGTACTTGGATATGCACTTGAAGTGCCATAACCTACAAGGCTACGGACCAAGAGCTGCAATGTGGGATTAGGCTGGATAGCTTTTTTCAGCCAGCACAGACACGATGGGTCGAATGGCCTCCTTCTGTGCTGTAAATTTCTTTGATCTGTGCATATTTACCTAGGGATACCTTATTGTGTGATTTCTATATAGTCGCTATTGGCTATCCCTATTTGCAAGCTGTATAGGAGGAGGAGAAGGAGGATTCAAAGAGGCATGGCAGATAGATATGTCGGCACCTTAGGGCATCACCGAGGGCCTGCCCTTATGCCATCTGTGTTTGTGACCAAATATACCTAGACATGTCCGAACAAATTGACAGAGATTCCCTAAGGAGGCTGTCACAGAACTATGCACGCTCCACACACCCAGACTTGGAAATCACTTCCATGACCAGGACTGTTCAGGGGGTGTCAAGGTATCCACTGTCTTGACCTCTGACATCACTGAGTACTTTCAAACAACAGCAGGAGCGGTCTACCGAATCTCCCACTCGCACTTTTCAGTTGCGCATAACAGGACACAGGTGCTTTATTTGCCCAGGCCATTCAAATCATCAATTTACCTATGGAAAACACACAGCAACATAACTTTGCCCTGCAAATGGACTTGCAATGGTGTAGACAGGAGAAGACAGACAATAGTAGCCAGTGACAGAAGAAGGGAAGAACGAAAAGCCAGAAGACATATCTGAGTAACCCTTCAGCAAGAGGCAAGGCAGGTTCGAATAGATGACACATTCGCCTAAATACCTGAAAAATCCAATGAACACTGATCTGAACATGTGCCACATATCCTGCTCAAAGAAAAGAATTGCCACCGTTGGCCACAACCTTGCATCAGGACACGAGTAGAATAGCATTTTCCCCAACTTATTTTATTCTGTGACAAAACTCAGCTCTACCTCACCACCACTTCTCTCGATCCTTCCACGGTCTCTAAATTGTCAGACTGCTTGTCCAACATCCAGTACTGGATGAGCAGAAATTTTCTCCAATTAAATATTGGGAAGACTGAAGCAATTGTCTTCAGTCCCCAACACAAACTCCATTCCCTAGACACCGACTCAATCCCTCTCCCTAGCATCTGTCTGAGGCTGAACCAGATTGTTCGCAATCTTGGTGTCATATCTGACCTTGAAATTAGCTTGCAACCACATAAGGACATAAGAAATAGGAGCAGGAGTAGGCCATTTGGCCCTTCGAGCCTGCTCCGCCATTCAATAAGATCATAGCTGATCTTCTACCTCATCTCCACTTTCCTGCACTATTCCCATATCCCTTGATTCCCTTATTTAAAAATCTATCGATTTCTGTCTTGAATATACTCAACAACTGAGCCTTCACAGCCCTCTGGGGTAGAGAATTCCAAAGATTCATCACCCTCTGAGCGAAGAAATTTCTCTTCATCTCAGTCCTAAACGGCCGCCCCTTATTCTGAGACTGTGACCCCTGGTCCTAGACTCCCCAGCCAGGGGAAACATCCTCCCTGCATCTAC
This sequence comes from Somniosus microcephalus, assembly GCF_052327205.1. NCBI lineage: Eukaryota > Metazoa > Chordata > Chondrichthyes > Squaliformes > Somniosidae > Somniosus > Somniosus microcephalus. Next base: position 124,203,388 of record NC_140989.1, read on the forward strand.
CCAGTCAAGCCCTGTAAGAATTTTGTATGTTTCAATGAGATCACCTCTCATTCTTCTAAACTCTAGAGAACGTAGGCCAAGTCTACTCAATCTCTCCTCATAGGACAATCCCCCCCATCCCAGGAACTAGTCTGGTGAACCTTCGTTGCACTCCCTCTATGGCAAGTATATCCTTCCTTAGGTAAGGAGACCAATACTGTACACAATACTCACCAGGGCCCTACATAATTGCAGTAAGACGTCTTTACTCTTATACTCAAATCCTCTTGTAATAAAGGGCAACATACCATTTGCTTTCCTAATTGCTTGTTGTACCTGCATGTTAACTTTCAGTGATTCATGTACAAGGACACCCAAGTCCCTCTGAACACCAACATTTCCCAATCTCTCACCATTTAAAAAATACTCTGACGTACGAAAACTGCTAGGCACTTGGTCGAAGCGTTAAACAAAGCTTTAATCAACTGTTTTACAACATGGAGGTCTAGTTGTGTCCTTCACTAGTTCCTGTTAAGAATGTCCTGCGCAAGCTGGGCCCGTGCCAGAGTATTTATACTCTCCTTGGACAGCGTCACCCGCAGGCCGCTCAGTTGATTCATGTCATTCTGCTTTTCTATTTTTCCTACCAAAGTGGATAACTTCACATTTCTCCACATCATTTTTCATTTGCCATGTTCTTACCCACTCACTTAGCCTGTCTATATCCCCTTGAAGCCTCCTTGCATCCTCCTCACAACTTACATTCCCACCCAGCTTTGTATCATCAGCAAACTTGGATATATTACATTTGGTCCCCTCATCCAAATCATTGATGTAGATTGTGAATAGCTGAGGCCCAAGCACTGATCCTTGCGGTACCCAACTAGTTACAGCCTGCCAGCCCGAAAATGACCAGTTTATTCCTACTCTCTGTTTTGTCCGTTAATCAATCCATGCTAGTATATTACCCCCAATCCCATGAGCCCTAAATTTGGTTTAATAACCTTTTGTGTGGCACCTTATCGAATGCCTTATGAAAATCCAAATACACCACATCACTGGTTCCCCCTTAACTATTCTGCTAGTTACAACCTCAAAAAACTCTTACAGAATTGTCAAACACGATTTCCCTTTCATAAATCAAAGTTGACTCTGCCCAATCCTATTATTATTTTCTAAGTGCCGTTACCACATCTTTAATAATAGATTCTAGCATTTTCACATATCCGCACCATAACTAAGACTGCCTATTTTCATCTCCGTAGCATCACCCGTCTCCGTCCTTGCCTCAGCTCATCCGCTGCTGAAACCCTCACCCATGCCTTTGTTACCTCTAGACTTGACTATTCCAACGCACTCCTGGCTGGACTCCCACGTTCTATCCTACATAAACTTGAGGTCATCCAAAACTCGGCTGCTCGTGTCCTAACTAGCATCAAGTCCTGTTCACCCATCTCCCCTGTGCTCGCTGACCTACATTGGCTCCCGGTTAAGCAATGCCTCAATTTCAAAATTCTCATCCTTGTTTTCAAATCCCTCCATGGCCTCACTCCTCCCTATCTCCAATCTCCTCCAGCACCCCCTCCCTCCCCTCCAAGATATCTGCTCTCCTCTAATCCTGGCCTCATGAGCATCCGATTTTAATCGCTCAACCATTGGTGGCTGTGCCTTCAGCTGCCTAGGCCCTAAACTGCGAAATTCCCTCCGCCTCTCTACCGCTCTTTCCTCCTTCAAGACACACCTTAAAACCTACCTCTTTCACCAAGCTTTTGGTCATCTGCCCTAATTTCTCCTTATGTGGCTCGGTGTCAAATTTTGTTTTATTACACTCCTGTGGAACGTTTTACTATGTTAAAGGTGCTATTTAAATACAAGTTGTTGCTGAGGCTCAGTGCACATTAGGGTCCCATTATGCTGAATTTTACTTACTTTACTAACATCGTGTAGTGCAGTTTGTCTAGTGTGGTTTACCTTGGTGTTTGCTCTTCACGACAGTGCTTGTTGCATGTCTTCACTCCCTAACTTTGTACTGCTTTTCAGTGTTTCCCCAATGGGAAGAGGAAGCGAGGTGGATGGTTGCTACGTTTCAGTGTTTGTCTCTAGGAATGGAAGTAGTCCAGTATGTCCTAGTGCTGGGTCAGTACATGATACCTGCTGGGCCTGCACACTATTGGTCACATCTGCAGTCATTTGAGCAGGTGGTCTTATGGATGTGGTATCGCACTCCGACATCTCCATCATTGATGCCAGTTCCTGCCATTCCCCTGCTAGTGTGCACTTCCACAGCATGGCAAGAGATCTATGTGGTAGCTGACCACTACGCAGTAATGAGGTTGTTGAAAACCTGCATTATGGTTGTCTCAACTTGATGAATCCAGCCAAGACAGACTGTTAGAATCATAGAATAATACAGCGAGAAGGAGTCCATTCGGCCCATTGTGCCGGTGCTGGCTCTTTGGTAGTGCTATCCAATTAATCCCTCTCCCCTGCTCTTTCTCCATAGCCCTGTAATTTTTTTTTCCTTCAAGTATTTACCCAATTCTTTTTTGAATGTTACTATTGAATCTGTTTCCACCACCCTTTCAGGCAGTGCATTCCAGATCACAAAACTTGCTGTGTAAAAAAATGTTTCCTCATGTTGCCTTTGGTTCTTTTGCTAATCACCTTAAATCTGTGTCCTCTGGTTATAATAAATAAAAACTCCATATAGTTTCAAGGAGCAGTTAGAAGCAAACACAACATAAGATTTTTCAGCAATATGTCTCAATGAAAAATAAATCACATATGTAGTTCTAATTCCAGACTGCTAAAGACTCACAAAGATCATTACAGATGAGGGAAGCCATTCAGCCAATCTAGCTCATTCTTCCACACAAACCTGGAAACCCCACCACAGCATCTTCAATTACTCCAGAGTTTTTGCCTCCACTTCCCACCTGGAATGATAGTTCCAAGTATTAATCATTCTTTGCTTCAAAACTTTAGGCCTAAACATGCTGTTCCAGTTTGCACCTCTGTTCCTTTGTCCTGCAGTCACTGTTTAACATGTGGTTTAACAATTTCTATCCCACTTATGCATCTCATAGGTTGTGAGGCCTGACCTAAGCAATATACAAGTTCAGCACGACTACCTCAGACTATATTCATATGTTTTGTTATAGACGCTCATTTTAACTAGTGTATTTTGTAGGATGCTTCCAGAGAGTCGCAGAGTTAACCAGATAGAAAACTACCACAACAGTGTCAGCTGTGGCTCAGTAGATAGCACTCTCACCTGAGTCAGAAGGTTGTGGGTTCAAGTCCCATTCCAGAGACTTGAGCACAAAATCTAGGCTGACCCTTCAGTCCATACTGAGGGAGTGCGGCACTGTTGGAGATGCCGTCTTTCGGATGAGACATTAAACCGCTGCTCTTTCGGGTGGATGTAAAAAGTCCCATGGCTATTTCGAAGAAGAGCAGGGGAGTTCTCTCCGGTGTTCTGGCAGATATTTATGCCTCAACTAACATCACTAAAAACAGATTATCTGGTCATCATCACATTGCTGTTTGTGGGACCTTGCCATGTGCAATTTGGTGTTGTGTTTCCTACGTTACAACATTGACTACATTTCAAAAGTACTTCATTGGCTGTGGAAACGCTTTGGAACGTCCTGAGGTCATGAAAGGTGCTATATAAATGCAAGCCCTTCTTCTAGCAATGAAAAAGTGTTAGCAAAAGGGTTACAATCCTCCCATATATTAAAACAATGTATAATAGTTATCATGAGCTGTACTATCAAGCATAGGTTAAATAAGAGTAGCAAAATGTATTCATTTGACAGCACTGAAGAAATTTGTCTTCTAGAGCATAAGCTCAGTCAACATTGAAACTGTCCTGGTCTACAGTTTCACATCATCTTTCATCTCAGGTTATGCTTTTAAAAATCTTTTGTTCTTCCTTTCAGGTATTAAGGACAGAAGCCCAAAGAACTCGCGGATAATCGCTCATCCCCTGAATCCATTTCCTCTGCTCCTACCTTTCTTGATTTTCACCATCCCCTTTTTGACCCTGAGCAATCGGTTCTCAGCAAAGCCCTTAGTTTCACTCCTCCATCCTGCCACCTCAACAAACTCTGCACTCAACATGACGATGAGCTCTTCTTTTACCACCTCTGCACCTTCATTTCTAACTGGCTGAGGCTGAAAGACAACTATCTGATGACTTCTACTGCTCTCTGGGCCACAACCCCACTACTGAACACCCAGCTGTCATTTCCCATACTGTAACTGATTTAATTTCTTCTGGTGATCTTTCCTTTGTACTGTTTCAAATCTCCCCATGCAACCCATCTCTGCCTAGTTTGGAGCCCAAGTTCTCCAGAGCTTTCCATGTGGACATGTTCTCTATGGCGATCTGTGACTGGTCAGACAGTTTTGCAGCTTTGCAGAGATGCGGGTTGTGAACTTCCTCATAGATGCTTAGCACACTCTCAAATTACCACAAAGTGCTATGCTGAGCTAGCAAACTCCATTGGTAGGTGGGATCTGTCAGGTCCCAATTCCTGGGCTCAGTAGCTGGCGGAGCCTCTGGATAGCAGTTGTGGCTCCTCCAGATCCACCTGCACTTGCTCCTCCTCACTCACACGCCATGCTTCAGCAAGTACACCCTTCTGAAACTTATGAGTGGCCATTTAAAAACTGGGCATGGATTTGGAAAGTATATAACTATTTGCTGGAAGACTGGGCATTATTCCTCAGTGATACTACAACAAATTTACAGTGAAGTGCTGAGAAGATGCATTGTAAGGCATTGTACAATTAAGGATAATATGAGCAGCACTTGGCAAACTTTCTTAGACCAGCAAATGTCTTCGTCTCTTGTTCCCAAGTTTAGGGCACAGGTGACACAGTAGTCTGGTACATCCACCCAAAGTACTGTGGCGCTGCTTTTGACTGCAGGGTGGCCTTCAGCTCCAAAAAGGACCACAAACTCGTTTGAGGACCTCCTACAGCATTACCTCTGAAGTAGTTTCATTGAAAGGAGCAGTTGAAAATATAACTTTCTCTGGTTATTTCATCCCCAGGATGGCATCAAGGGTGAGCAGCAGCCCTCCAAGAGCTGCTGCTCCCCATATCCTGTCCCTGACCATCCTTTCACACTCCCAGTGCTTCATGCGCTATGCAATAGTTGTGCCACAGTATAATGTACATAAACTGACTTCATATTATGATGGGAGATCAGTTCATTGAAACGTAGGTACAGCAGTGCTCGAACAAAAGTGGTCTCAGTGGTGATATGCTCAGACTGCATTATGGGCTCCAGTGTAGTAGGCTTCAGGGAAAACCTATCTAAATAAATTTACTGCTATGTCCTCAGCCAATACTGAATTTTTACAGTGCTAGTGCTTTTGGATTGCCATCCAGGATGATCTGATCTGTGCCAATTCTACCGGCGCTTTTATATTGCACAAGACCCATGCTCGTGGTGTTGGGTCCTGAAGTGTGGGTCTTGTGCAACCAATGGCAAGCCAATTGTAAAAGCTGCTGGGACTTGCAAAGACAGGCTGCCAGGAAGACTTGATTGTAGCTGTTCATCAAACCTGTTTTTTTCCCCATTACGCAAGACCTGCATTTCTGAGAACCAGGGCCAGTGTATCGCCAGCAGTGAAACTGCAACTTCATGGATCTGTTGCTAACAATTGCTGTACAGTGTTTTCTGTCTTTCAGAGATGAAAGGGTAGATGTCAAGGAGGGAGGGCAAGGGGATAAAAGCAGGCAGAAGAAAGGTTAAACTATTTTTCCAGCTAAATTGAATGTATTCTCCTATACCGTAATGTTCCCTTTAAGTACTGTGTTACAATTTCAATATATTATGGAATACTAGAAAATTTTATGTCTGCAAAAACTCATTAACATCACCCATCCAACTTTCAAGATTATATGGTTCAAGATAAATGAAAGTGAACACTCAATGTAAATTGTATAAACAGTATGGGAAATGGCCGCTTAGTACAGATGCAAATTTGTACACAGCTCGAGAATATTTGTGTGCCTACTTAGTCACAGGTGGTTGTAATCAGGCACACACTTAATGCGTGTGTGAAGTAGGTCTGTTCCTGCATAGGTACTTGATAAGGAGAATTGGAAACTCTAGTTTGGTGACTCAAGGGAGGAGAGTTTGTGCTCATATCTACTAGGAGCTGCAAACACATAATTCATGACATCGGCAGAGGTAAACACATTAAGAATCTGGGGTAGAAATTCGCCTGGGCCCGTTTTTCGACCCAGAATTGGGGCTGTGCAGGCAGCACGCGCCCCAACCGCAAGACCCGAGGCCAGCCCAAAATTGGGTCTCAGGCAAAATTTAAATTTTTTGCGTGAGGTGCTGGCGCCTGTCTCTCCTCTACAGGCAGCTGACGCATTTGAAGAGGACAAATGACGAATGTCGGGCCCCTTGCCACGCTGGCAGCATCCCAAAAAGCAAGTCCCAGGAGAGGGGCTAGAGCGAGCAATGTTTGGCGGGGGGGTGGGGAAGTAATGATTCCGAGGACTGTGGAGTTGGGAGAGCACCCCTGATCTTCCTGGCTTCACAGGAAGGTTTTAAAAAATTACCTTAATTGGTGGCCACAGCTGGAGAATCCTGAGTGGGCAGCCCCAACACAGCCCCCTGCCTTGCTCAGCACTGCCTAATTTCTGCGAGGGGACCTAAAGCTGGCATTTGGTCCCTCGTTTACATATATAAGGGGCCTAACTTCAGTTTGAGGCAGCCAGCAGTGACACCTGAATAATGGCCCAACCCAATTTCAGGTAGGACGTTTTTCAGGCGTCCTTGGGCACAGGACGTTTGTCCCGGAGCTGGGCCCCATTGCACCTGTTTTATGACTGTAAATGAGGTCCAATTTCTATCCCTATGTGTTTCGCTAAATCTTATTTAGTTACCAAAGTGGGATGTAAATAAAAATGTCATTAACTTTCTCAGTATAACTTATTTAAGCTCCTTCAAGAAAAATCTAATTAGAATTCAGTTTTGTGGTAGTATGCAAAAAAAAGTTAGAGTAGATTGGTCATAAAGAAAATTTAAATTCAGGACATGCTGTTCATTTGAATTTAGAAACACTGCATTTTATCTAACCTTTTAAACATCTGGTGCTCTTTCCCTTGCTGGATTTTTGGCTTATTGCCCACAGCCATAGGTACTAAACCTGAGAGAGAACAACCAGAAATTGAGGCAGCCATGGGAACAGTAACGACAATTTTTCCTTTTGCTCCAAAGTAGAGCTAAAATCTACAGCAGAATGTTTTTCCTATTTTCATTTTAAGCTTGTTAAGGTCTGTTTCTGGCTATTCATTTTGACCTGGGCTGATGCCATCAATTACCATGACAACCAGTGGGACTCCCTAGAACAGAGGAGTTTGCCCAGTGTCCAGGCCAACATTCTTCCCTCAACCAATATCACCAAAAACAGATTATCTGGCCATTCAGTGGGTGTTTGGAGGACCTTGCTGTGCACAAATGGACAATTTCTGTAAATAAAAATAAAAATGCTTCCTGCTGTTATATTTAAGTTGGCATTCTGCCTTTTTCAGCTGGGGTCATCTAAGAAATTGACTTCTCCACAGCTATGATCAAGCCACTACTGTCCACCTGTTGAACTGCCATTGTGCTAGTTTATAAGATTGTATCGCCAAGTGCATGCCCAAGCCAGAGAGAGATTCATCTGTTATGAGTGTTAAACAAGACGGTGATTGTTATGGACACATGCCTGCCAGAACTCTGTGATGATCTCTGTGATGGCTGTGCCAAGAGGGTCAGGAGGTGCCAAGTGGTTGCAGCCTTTAGAATTTGGGCATGATCAAACATGATTTTTTTGAATGTCCAGGAAGTACTCCTCTCATACAGATACTAGATAAATCTGCAGTCTGGCTCCTATAAACGGAGAAGAAGCAGCTAGGATTTCTACTGGTTCACTGGAAATGTCTCTTGAATAGACACTGCTGTCTGCCTTGGTAAATGAGCAGCACCATGGGGACAATTAGTAAGTGGAGGAAGAGAAAGTGTGGGAGTGAAGAATAATGGTGCAGCAATGAGAGGAAGGTGCTAGTTTGACCGTGAGCCTTCTCTTTTTATTCAAGGAGGCAGACAGTAGTCGTATAGTTAGGGGAGGGAGGAAGTGTGGTCTGTGGCGGAGAAAGAGTTATTAGTGGCTCAGGACTGGGCCAGGTAAATTTCTTCTGCAGCTTTCAAGGGCACGTGTGGTTGTTTCCACCTCATCTGCCCTAAACGAAAACCACATAACAAAGGCAGGAAGGTTGGGACAGTATTGATCACAGACTCCATTACTAAATGTAAGGGACTAGAAGCTTTTCAACAACAAGTTCTGAAGCAACAATGTTTTTTAAATTCAAAAAGCCAAAATAATGTCCTTTCTTGACAAATACCAACCAATCATTTTAAACCCCAAAACACCCAAATGACAGCTCAGAGAGCAGGAATGTTTTTTATGGGGACAATTTGTCCCTAATTTTTTTAATTCATTCACAGGATGTGGGCGGCACTGGCAAGGCCATCATTTCTAGCCCATCCCTAATTGCCCTTGAGAAGGTAGTGGTGACCTGACAACTGAGTGGCTTGCTAGGCCATTTCAGAGGGCAGTTGAGAGTCAACCACATTGCTGTGGGTTTGTTTGGAGCAGTGGTGGGCAAAATACGGCCAGAGGCCATATCTGGCCCACCAATTCATTCTATCCGGCCCGCTGGATGGGACAGAAATAGAATATGAGCTGGAGCTCGAGCTGCACATTAGTCCAAGTCAGTCATGGCTGCTTATCTCGATGACTCTTTTGCCGAAGAAAGAAACTGGCGCTGCCTCTCCCAGTACCCAGAATACGACGGCAGCGGGGGGAGGTTCTCATCGTTGTCTTAGACACGGGAGTGGATCCCGGAACACAAAAACTCCAGGTAATGACGTGCGATTGCAGCCTTGGCTCCCGTACTCAAGCACACTAAAAAGAGAACATCTCTCTTGTCGGAGGCCCCACAGACTCAAGCCACTCTGCGAAACAGCCACGTAGACTTTCAGTACAACATGTAATTGATCGATCAATCATTTCATTCATTTAGTAACGAAAGATTTTACTGTTTTACACTACATTGTGTGTATTTAAGATAATATGTGTGTATTTAAGTGATGATCAACACTATGAGTTGGCCTGTTTCAAATTTACCAATTTAACACTTTGCTCTCACCAATGACTATTAGTGGGGTTATTAATTCTTGTGCAATATTTCATTCATTTTAATATTATCCCACTTAATTGGCATAACTAAACAACCTGGGTATATTGGACATTGCATTCACTGTTTTTAATTTAAGCCCTTTCCTCCCATACCATGAACAATTTAAGTTTATGGTCACTTTAGTGCAGTACTGAGGGAGCGCTGCACTGTCGGAGGTGCCGCCTTTCGAATGAGACGTTAAACCGAGGTCCCGTCTACTCTCTCAGGTGGTCCTAAAAGATTTCATGGCTCTATTCAAAGAAGAGCAGAGTGTCCCGCCAATATTTATAGCTCAATCGACATCACTAAAACAGATTATCACATTGCTGTTTGTGGGAGCTTGCTGTGTGCAAATTGGCTGCCGCATTTCCCACATTACAACAGTGACTGCACTTCAAAAAGTACTTCATTGGCTGTAAAGCACTTTGGGACGTAAAAGGCGCTTATATAAATGCAAGTGTTTCTTTTTATGACTGGAAGAGGGTTGTAGAGATTTATGTCATTGGCCAGTCCCAGTAATAAATAGCACTCGGGGAAGAAATGTGTATTATAATGGTGCATTACTTGTGCCCATTCTCAAGTGAAAGTCCGCAAACTCTAAGGCGTCTTGACTTTTCTCAGGAGTGATAGTATGTTGACAATGAACAAGCCCAATTTGATGGCTGTTCAGGGGTGCAATTTTTAGTATAAATCATTTTCCGAGTCACCTAATTACTTCTTAGCGAGGTTTCAAAGGCATCAAAGTAGCACTTTCATGTGCAATTTTTAAAGGTTGTATAAATGATTTTACTCTCGATTGTGCTTTATACCTTGTTTATAATTGCCAGTGGAAGCAAAACCGATCTCTCATTTACAACTATAAGAATGAGTTTAGACCATTTTGAATCAACAGACGTGCACTTTTCAATGTGACTTGTAAACCTGTATTGTGTTTGTTAGCATGTTAATAAGTGTTGTTATTTTTATTAATTGTGGAAACGACATGAAGGGTTCTTTATACAATAAATGCCATAATAAATGTTGATGGTAGTTGTTGTTAACACAATACATCTTGTGTGTGTGGCCCTCAAAAGCTCACCAAAACTTGTTAAGTGACCCTCCATCCCAAAATAATTGCCCACCCCTGGTCTGGAGTCACTTATAGACCTAGACCAGGTAAGGACGGCAGGTTTCCTTCCCTAAAGGACATTAGTGAACCAGTTGGGATTTTACGACAATCGACAGATTCATGGTCACCGTTACTGATACTAGCTTTTTTATTCCAGATTTATTTAATTAACTGAATTCTAATTCACAAACTGCCAGCTGGTGCTAATAAGGTGAAATCTGTTGGCAGAGTCCTCCGACACCGATTTGCACATACTGTTCATTGTTGTGTGTGTTTCAGGAACAATCAGCTGCAGATGCCAGAAAATATATCGAGGAAGTTCTTGTGATATGCTATTCAGGTGCAAAATGAAAGTAAAGGATTAGTATTTATTGTTCCTTTGCATTACACATGTTTTTTAGTGCTATTTGGGAGCATGGTACAAGGAAATTTATCTTTGCTTTGAGTTGAGTTTCCTGAAGTTTTAGTGGTACCCTCCCTGTAAACTGGAACTATGGGCTTGGTCTGCTAGTTCAGAGGAGCTTCTCCCACTAATTTAGGCGGTAGTGTAAATCTGGGATTGGCCACCCGTTATACACCTTGCCTGATTTTCCTGTCTATGGAAGTCAATGGAAAAGGAAAATCAGGCAGGATGTAAAGCGGGTTACCAACCCAATACCACCAGCTTTATGCCCCTACTGAAGTTGAAAGTTGCCCCTTATATCTTCTAGCAGAACCTGTCGAGGGATGAAAGGACATACGAACAATGACAGACAGGTAAAGACCCTCTCGCCCATCCAGCCTGTCTCGCACAATTGTGATACCTTGCATATCACAATATATACACTCCCCACGCCACCCAAAAACATGTTGCGAATCGTCTTGAGGAGGGAAAACAGAAGAAGCAGACAGCCCCTTGAGTAGGGTTGCGAGGTAGGGAGACAGATCCCATTACAAGAGGGCCTCTCTGGTTCTGCTGGGACTGGGAAGGATGCTTGTATTGGGGCTTCATGGGGCCGTGTTATAATACAGTACATCATTCGACTTCTTGAAGATATTTTGTAGCTTTGAGCGAACAAATACGTTTTCCATCACAATCATTTTACTGATATTCCATAACGTTATATGAAATACTGCGAGTAGGACAGTATAGCAGCGAGTAGAACACAATTTGTCCACTTGTAATGAAGTACTACAAAAACATCTATAGACCTTCACATTGCATATTGTGCACATGTTTTGCTACAGCTAAGAAACACAACTTTAATTCAAATAAATCTTTTTCAAGAATCTTCAAATCAACTGCCAACTCAAATCAATGTTGCTGGACCTACATTTGAGGCATTTTAAACAAGACTGATCTAAATAAAAAATGTGTTGTCTTTAAAACAGAATTAACAATTAACTCTTACCAACTTCAGCTGTTATTGATTCTGCATCAATCTCATTAGCTTTCTTCTTAGCCACTTCAGCCAATGCCATTTCACCCTTATCCAAAGCCACATAATAAATGTCCTTTGGAATTCAAAACAAAACAGTGAACAGATCAGTTAATGTCAAATGCATTAGGCTATTTACTTTTTTTGGCTTTAAGCCACACAGGTAAGACAAATTTTAAAATTGCGCTTTTCTAAAATAGTGCACATTTAGGAAGGAAGGCTCAGAAAAGTCCAATTTGGGAGCATTATCCCAGTTATTACAAATTCCTTAGGTAAAAACTGCAATTGCAATTATTCTCCACTTGTTAATTTAGTTTTATGGCACAGAAAAATTATATGGTACAAATTTGGAATGTAGACAGCTGCGTTCACCTTGCAGTCTGTGTGTTGACTGGGCAGGGACAGCTCGCTAGAAAAATGTTAAGAGGCTCGAACCAGAGTGTGGTTTGGGTCTTCTGACTGCTGTGTTGGGCGGTGCCATGGGTGCTGTGCTGATATCGCGCCTGTTCGGCACTCAACTTGAAAGACTCCTCTGATGGCTCTCTTTGGTACTGTAAGCCACTGTTCACGCAAGAGAGCAACAAGGGAGTGATTTTGTGAATGGGGGCGTGTTGGAGGCGGGACTGCTGCTTGGCGGGTCGATGTCCCGCCTCCATCGATTTGTGGCCAACCCACGCTATTTTCCCTTGATTGACCTTGTTAAGCCCGCCCAGTGGGCTTAGCAGGCCAATTAAGGGAAAGCCGGTTGCAGAGCACGTCAACATATGACGTTTCATCTGTCAAAATTTTTTTGTGAAGCTGTCAAACAGTGACATTCTCTGCCTTCATCAACCTTCTTTCTTTTACAGAAATGAGATGGTTGTTGCATTGGGGAATGCAACGGCCATCTCTCGTGTGCAACACGGAGGTCCGAGACTCTCTGCATACAAACCGACTGAAGCCTGCAGGAAGAAACAAGGGTAAGTACACTTTTAAAAACACTTTGCACTTACCTCAGATACTCACCTCTACACTCTTGCACCCATCACTCACCTTCACACCACACTTTTGCAACCCGCAGACCCAGTACTCGCCTCGCTGAGCTGGCGTGTTTTGGAGCCTTCGGGAAGCCCGCACTTGAGGGCAAAAAGAGGATAATCCTATTTTTGGCCTGTTAACTACCTGTTAACAGGCAGTTAATAGGCTTTAATCCCTTCCCGCCTCCAAGGAGATGGAACCCGGCGCGGTACGGCTACCCGCCTCCTGGCAAGAGGCATGGAGGCGGGTTGGGCACCCGCCCCCAAATTCTGCCATTTTCCCGGCAGTCCCGCCTCCCCAGGGCTGGCAAAATCGCCCCCAAGGTGTTTAGCAGGAGATGGCATACCAGATCAATGCAAGCAGCAATACCCAGATCGGCAACTGTAAATTCCGAAGATGTTTACAGACCTCACCAGGTCATCTAAGGTAGGAATTTCCACCAGTGTCTATATTAATTAAACATTCACTCCCTCCATCACTGGCGCACCGTGGCTGCATTGTGTACCAGCTACAAGATGCATGGGACCACCATCACCTCCAAGCTCCCCTCCAAGTCACACACCATTCTGACTTGGAAATATATTGCTGTTCCTTCAGTCGCTGGGTCAAAATCCTGGAATTCCCTCCCTAACAGCACTGTGGGAGTACCTTCACCACATGGACTGTAGCAGTTCAAGAAGGCAGCTCACCACTACCTTCTCAAGGACAATTAGGGATGGGTAATAAATGCTGGCCTTGACAGCAAAGCCCACATCACATAAACGACTCAAAAAATACAAAGTATGCATAATGCAATATGTTTTCCGCCCTTCGAACTCTCTTACTAGGCATAGGCATTCTGCACCAGTAGCTTAGACCTGTAACTCTTCCTCTGTTACATTCATAAAGGGCTTCACCCCTGAAATACCCTTTCATCTGAATTTTGCACGATGGAGGTACATGAGATATATCCACTCGCTCTGGGTTCTGCTCCCTTGCTGCTGAATGATCTCTGCTTTGCTGCTTTCTACTTGTTTCCTATGGCCACTGACTCCACATCCTTCTGAATTCATCCATCACTCTTCACTGGATTGGGTTTGACCGGCTCCTCAAGCTTCTATTGCTGATCCTGATTTTGTATGCTCCTCATCTACCTGCAGCTGTTCTCAGACCAGCTCCATCTTCAGCACTGATCTCGTCTTTCACGCTCCCCTAGCTACTCCCTCCTCTGCTGATATACTGGATGTGCTGGTGTACACTGCTAACATGTGAGGCAACACTGTGCTTCCACTGGGCCCCTGGATCACCCTCTTCTGGCTCCTGGCCAATTCCCCACTCCTTCTCGGCCTTCTGTTTCCACTGGACAACCTTCAGCAATGTGCCCACTGATACTCTGCCCATCATATAGCTCCTGGATTCACTGCCTCACCACAACAGGCTCTGAACCTGGACATTGGTTCCACCCTGTCTACAAGTCAACATCTGGACTTCAGACCTTTAACTTTGCACTCTCTTATATCATATCCTTCCTGTCCTCTGTATACATCCAGTACATGTCTCTCCTAATCTCTGCTGTGCCTATGTAACCTAAATTCCATGTCCATTTTCAAGCGCATTTAGGCTGTCACTCTGAATCCGAGCCCATTACTTCTATTTCCGCCGATTTTTTTCTCTTGGCCCCTCTCGGGTCATTCTCTGCTGTCTCTTCCTGTCACACAGCCATGCTACCTTTCATTTCAGCCATCTAGGCCCCATGGTCTCCTTCCCCAAACCCCTCTGTCTTCCCTCCTCCCTCTCCTCTTTTAACACCCTGCTTAAAACACATCTCTGATTAAACTATGGTCACCCCTCCTAGTATCTCCTTTGGCTTGGTGTCTATTTTTGTCTGATAATGCCTTTGGGAAACATTATGGGATGTTTTTCTACATTAAAAGGTGTTATATAAATGGTAGTTGTTGTTCTATTATAATGTTTGTGACTGTATGCATTTCATTGTAACTGTGCTCCACTGTTTTTTTTTCCAGATACGTGAGAGGTCCATGAACCATGGCTGCAAAAGGTAGCCTTGGTTACGTAGCAGCCAACTTTGCATTCCTCTGGTTAAATAACTGAGGCCTCATTGATTGCCTCAAGATAAAAGCATCATGACTATTTCTGGGGAACCACACCTTGACCTGCATTGTTCTCTGTCACAAATGAGCTGCAATTACAGGGAATGGCCACCTTTGTGGTTCAGGTAGATTGTGGGTTTTAGCACAAAGGTGCCAGCAATTACTCCCTGGACTCTGGGAATCTCGTCACCTGGCAAAAATGAACTTTCTCATGCTGGTTGTCCATGAACTGGGGAATGAACTGGTTTGGTCTTCCGAACAATGCACCAGTTACCTGCTTTATATATTTTTTTTATTTGTTTGTGGAATGTGGGCATCGCTGGCAAGGCCAGCATTTATTGCCCATCCCCAATTGCCCTCGAGAATGTGGTGGTTAGCCGTCTTCTTGAACCACTGCAGTCCATGTGGTGAAGGTACTTCCACAGTACTGTTAGGTAGGGAGTTCCAGGATTTTGACCCAGCGACGATGAAGGATCAGCGATATACTTCTAAGTCAGGATGGTGTGTGACTTGGAGGGGAACTTGGAGGTGGTAGTGTTCCCATGCACCTGCTGCCCTTGTCCTTCTAGGTGGTAGAGGTCGTGGGTTTGGGAGATGCTGCCGAAGAAGCCTTGGCAAGTTGCTGCAGTGCATCTTGTAGATGGTACACACTGCAGCCACGGTATGTCGGTGGTGGAGGGAGTGAATGTTTAAGGTGGTGGATGGGGTGCCAATCAAGGGGGCTGCTTTGTCCTGTATGGTGTCGAGCTTCTTGAGTGTTGTTGGAGCTGCACTCATCCAGGCAAGAGGAGAGTATTTCATCACACTCCTTACTTGTGCCTTGTAGATGGTAGAAAGGCTTTGGGGAGTCAGGAGGTGAGACACTCGCCGCAGAATACCCAGCCTCTGACCTGCTCTTGTTGCCACAGTATTTATGTGGCTGGTCCAGTTAAGTTCCTGGTCAATGGTGACCCCCAATGGGGATATCTGTGCGCTGCTGACTGACTTAAGTGACTGATAATCCTGGTACCTTGAAGATTCTGAGGCATAAAAATTGAGGGCTATAGTGACTTTGACAGCCACAGACATTGCCATGCCTGTGGTAGTTTGACTGGTGGTCTGCTTGCAGCATGTAGTATAACTTGGTCACAGCCCCTCTTGTAAAGTGCAGCTTCTTTAGACTAAGTTTATGGCACAGAGAAATCTCGGCAAAGACGGGAAATTAAATGTGCCTTCATTCGAATTATGATAGTGTAAATGAAGCTCCTAGGTTTTTGGCAGAAGCTTCCCAATTGAAAGTAATCAGGCCGTGTGTTATGGAGGAGATCTAGCAAGTCTGATCTCTGCCCCAACTGTCAACTCTTCCATAGAGGTCTGGTGGCATAAACTATCATAAAATTGCCCCACCATAGAATTTACATACAAGATGACTGCTGCTAGGCTGGCAGTTATATAGGGAGCTCCTCATTGTTTTACCTCTATCCATGGGAATCTGCTGCCATTCTTTGTCCTTTCTCGCCCAAATCTCCTCGCTTCCACTATTCTCCAAGTTCCCCTGGCTCCATTAGTTGGTGTATTTTAGTCCTAACTACAAGTCAACTACTATTTTAAACCGCCATTACCCACCCCCCACCCCATGCCTTCTCTCTGCTTCTCTCACTGAGCCGCTGGATCTCTTCTCAAATTTGGTTTCCGAATTCCTGGACTTCTTTGGACATCAAAATTAAGCTTCTGCAATGGACTACACTGTAAGACTCATCTGCTGGGTCTCTGATTTGCTGTTCTGCTGCTAAAATTTTAAAGTAACTTTGGTCATCTACACCTTCTTTCACCACTGCTGTTCTCTGCTGAGGTAGGTGACGTGTTCTACTGGTTTTTCAGCTTTGTTGGTTTCTAGCTAGTGGCCTACATTTCTCCGCCGCTTTTGATCTATGGTGACTGTAATGATCAGTAATCTGTCATTCTAGAATGGTACACTAGGTGGAGCTGTATGTTTAGATATGAATGGGCTACCCACAATGCACTAGGCTACCCAGAAGGCAGTAGTCAAGATGGATGCTGTAGAAGTCCACATGGCATGAATAAAGTGACTAGCTAGAAGCTGGCTGTTCATAATGAAAACGACTAGTTATTAATGAACATAACATGGTACCAGGATTGGTAAAATCTGCTGAATATTGTGAAACGTGACATGGAGCATTTGAAGCCACTGGAGGGTTTGAAACTCATGGGGAATGTTGACTGCAATTGGCGGACTTTCAAACAACAATTCGAACTCTACATTGCTGCCATCGGGTTCGGTACGAAGCCAGATGCAAGGAAAATAGCGTTGCTGCTCACGGTTGCAGGCCCACAGGCGATAGAGGTATTTAATACGTTTGTATTTGATCAAGAGCAGGACAGAAAAAAATTGGACAATGTGCTAAAGAAATTTGATACACATTGTTCTCCCAAAAAGAACGAAACCTATGAGAGGTACGTGTTCCGTTCACAGACACAGCAGCAAAATGAGACTTTTGATAGCTTTGTGACTGATCTAAAACTGAAAGCACAGACATGTAATTTCTCTGAACTGAAATTATCCATGATTCGTGACCAGATTGTGTTTGGTATTCATGATAAAAAGGTCAGGGAACGTCTGTTGAGAGAAACCGAACTAACATTGGAGAATGCTGTGAAAATATGCCAAGCCAGTGAGCTAGCTCAAAAGCACACGAAGACTTTCAGTGAAATTAATAATAATGCGATTGTAGTAAGTGATAGTGCTGCTGTCGGTGCTGTGTCCTACAAGGGGAAGAAACATGGGCAGAACAGAAATGCAAAGCAATCGGAAGAAGGAATTTTTAATTGTAAACGCTGTGGTTACAAACACCAGTCACGACAATGCCCAGCGTTTGGAAAAATGTGCACAAAATGTCATGGAAAGAATCACTTTGCCAAACAATGCTTTTCAAAAGTAAAAACTAAGAAAGGGCAACAAGTCAAAATGATTGAGGACACTGATTTAAGTGAGACTTTTTTTGTAGGAATGGTGTCATGTGACAATATAGAAAAGGATACAGAAAATGTGCAGCCCTCAGGAATGGACAATGCTGAACATAAAGTTAATGTAGTAAAAGAGGACAAATGGATGATCCCACTGCAGGTAAATGGAGCATTAGTTACATTGAAACTAGACACTGGGGCAAAAGCAAACTTAATCAGTATGAGTGACATTAAAAACATGAAAGATAAGCCCAAAATACAGAAAAAGTCAGTACTACTGAAGAACTACAATGGACAGAAAATAGATAGCTTAGGTGTATGCAGACTTAAAGTGACAGTCAAAGACAAAGTGCATCATCTCATGTTTTCTGTTGTGGCTGAAAGACTTGATTCACTACTAGGTGACAAAGCCTGTGAGGACTTAGAACTGGTCAAGAGAGTCTACCGTATAAACTGTGCCGTAAGCAGACCAGATGACTCGGTGGATTCTGTAGTGAGTAATTTCCAGGATGTGTTCAAAGGATTTGGAGTTCTACCATTCACTTACAAGATCCAGCTAAAGGAGGATGCTCAGCCAGTGGTACATGCTCCACGGAGAGTTCCAGCACCCCTGCGTGACCGGCTCAAGAAAGAACTGGACAGAATGACCACACTAGGAGTCATCAGGAAAGTCGAAGAGCCAACAGACTGGGTTAACTCCATGGTATGTGTAAAGAAAAAGAACAATGATCTAAGAATATGCATGGATCCAAAGGACTTAAATGCAAACATAAAACGTGAACACTACCAGATTCCCAAGCAAGAAGAAATCACCAGTGAAATGTCAGGTGCCAGATACTTTACAAAGCTCGATGCCTCACAAGGATTTTGGCAACTAAAACTGGATGAAGAGAGCACCAAATACTGTACCTTCAACACACCATTTGGCAGGTATTGTTTTCTCAGAATGCCTTTCGGGATAATATCTGCATCTGAACTCTTTCATAGAGCGATGGAACACATAATTGAAGGTCTGGAAGGAGTTCGGGTCTATGTTGATGACATCATCATCTGGGGCTCCACACTGAAAGAACACAATGAGAGATTGACTAAAGTGCTACAGAGCATACGCCGGAATGGACTGAAGCTCAACAAAGCCAAGTGTCAGTTTGGCGTCCAGGAAGTCACTTTCCTAGGAGATAATCTATCTGGTAAAGGAATAGAGCCAGATATGTAAAAAGTAAACGCCATACTCAACATGCCCCAACCCACTGACAAAAAAGGAGTGCTATGTATCATGGGGATGATAAACTTCATTGGAAAGTTCATTCCTAACTTGTCAGCCAAGACAGCCTGTCTGCGAGACCTGCTACGTAAAACAAATGAGTTCGCATGGACAGAAAGACATGAACACGAGTGGATGAACCTTAAAACAGTGCTGACAACCACACCTGTACTCACCTTCTTTGACCCAACAAAGAGAATCAAAGTGTCAACGGATGCATCAAAAGATGGCCTAGGCGTGGTCTTGCTACAAGCAGAGGGTGAAGATTGGAAGCCTGTTGCCTATGCCTCCAGGTCTATGACTGATTCTGAGTGTCGATATGCCCAGATTGAAAAGGAATGTCTAGGCTTGGTAGTTGGACTAGGAAAGTTTCATGGCTACATATATGGACTTCCCACCTTCACAATTGAGACAGACCATAGCCCACTGGTTGCCATCATAAAAAAAAAATCTGAATGAGATGTCTCCAAGGATTCAACGACTCATGATGAAGCTGCAAAGATATGACTTTGAACTGATCTACACACCAGGCAAACACAGTGTTAGCAGATGCACTATCCCGAGCACCCACAATGAGTCATGTGAGCTCTACTGAAGAAGACGTGGATGTTCATGTGAGTATGGTCACTGCTGCGCTGCCCGTGTCAGACACAAAATCAAAGCAAATAGCAGAAGAAACAGTAAAAGATACAGTGTTACAAACAGTAATAGAGAACATTCATCATGGTTGGCCAAAAGGTTACTGTCCAAAGTACTCTCACATAAGGTCAGAGTTGAGTGTCGCAAGTGGACTATTACTAAAACAGAACAGAATAGTCATTCCACAGGCTCTACATCGAGACATGCTCAAAAGGATTCATGAGGGACACCTCGGAATTGAAAAATGCAAAAGGAGAGCAAGAGACACTGTTTATTGGCCTGGCATAAATAAGGACATTGAGAACATGATAGGCAAATGTGAGACATGTCAGAAACACCAAAACAAACAAGCAAAGGAACCAATGATAGTAGCTGACTTACCAACAGCACCATGGCAAAAGGTTGGTATGGACCTTTTTCATTTGAATGGTAAAGAATATCTAATAGCGATTGACTACTATTCTAACTATCCTGAGATGGCGCTGCTCTCAAGCACCACAGCAAGCAGTGTCATAATGCATGTGAAATCTATCTTCGCCAGACATGGAATTCCCAGGATTGCTGTTAGCGACAATGGTCCGTGCTTCAACTGTAAGGAGTGGCAACAGTTTGCAGCACAGTATGACTTTCAGCACATCACATCCAGTCCTTTGTATGCTCAGTCGAATGGCAAGGCAGAGAAAGGTGTTCAAGTTCTCAAGCAGCTACTGAAGAAAGCGACAGAAAGCAAGTCTGATCCTTATCTCGCCCTGCTGAGCTACCGAGCCTCAACTTTAGACTCTGGTTCTTCACCTACTGAACTCCTAATGGGTCGCAAGTTGCGTACCACGCTACCCTGCTGTGCAAAAGAAAAGCAGAGTAAGGAACTGAGACAGAGACTTCAACTGTTAAAGCTGAAACAGAAATCACACTATGACAAGTCATCCAAAACTCTGAAGCCATTGACAAGGGATGATGTTGTCAGGATTGAGGATCCAGATGCATGGAACAGGAAAGCTACAGTTCTTGAGGAAGTAGGACCAAGGTCATACACTGTTAGAACTGAGGAAGGACAGATTCTCAGGAGGAACCGCCGTTCCCTCCTAAAGACACAAGAAACTATCCAAGAGCAAATCGATGACAATGCCGCAACTGAATCTTGTCAATCACCACCAGAACAATCTAACACAAACACACATACAGGCTCTCATGAAAACACATCAGACTTACCTGTGCTGAGAAGATCCACACGTGAAATAAAAAAGCCTGATAGACTTAATCTTTGAGTATAAAGTAAAGCTTTGAAAATGTGTTGACTGTTGTGAAAATGTTTATGTTTATAGAGCACTAACAAAAGTGTTACTGATATCATCTTTATCATTTTTCTTGAAAGTTGACTGATATTGATTTTGTTTAACCTCAAAGAAAGGGGGATGTAATGATCAGTAACCTGTCATTCTAGAATGGTACACTGGGTGGAGCTGTATGTTGCTGTATGTTTAGCTATATACTAGCTGGGGGAGCCCGGCGTTGCCAGGGCTGTTTTGGGCCGGGCGGTTTAAATTGAGTCCCAGGCTTTTGGCCCTGTCTCTCTGTGAATCTGCTGCCGGGCAACATTTTAAATCGAGTCCCAGGCTTTGGGCCCTGTCTCTCTATCCCTCTGTGAATCTGCTGCCGGGCAACATTTCTACCTTTTAATACCTTCAAAGATGAAAGTGAAAGTACTTATAAAACGTTTTTGGTAAATCTTATGTTATTTTTAAGAGAGATACTAACTTTTTGGAAGCTGGATTAGCAGATTTTTGAGCTGGAAGTAGTTGAAGCAATGGCTGCCCGATGGCTGAGTTCAAAATCATTAGTCCCGCCCACAGACGCAGCGATTGGTCAACCATCAGGTGACTGAACTGTAGGATTGGTCGACCTTGACGTCAGTCAATCAATGCTAATGAGCGGATAATGAGTGGAATTTTGAAGGAGGGAGGAGGGGGGGGAAGAAGAGAGAGGAGGAGGGGGGGGGAAGAGAGAGGGGGAGGGGGGGGAAGAGAGAGGAGGAGGGGGGGGGGGAAGAGAGAGGAGGAGGGGGGGGGGGAAGAGAGAGGAGGAGGGGGGGAAGAGAGAGGAGGAGGGGGGGGAAGAGAGAGGAGGGGGGGGAAGAGAGAGGAGGAGGGGGGGAAGAGAGAGGAGGAGGGGGGGGGAAGAGAGAGGAGGAGGGGGGGGGAAGAGAGAGGAGGAGGGGGGGGGGAAGAGAGAGGAGGAGGGGGGGGGGAAGAGAGAGGAGGAGGGGGGGGGAAGAGAGAGGAGGAGGGGGGGGGAAGAGAGAGGAGGAGGGGGGGGGAAGAGAGAGGAGGAGGGGGGGGGAAGAGAGAGGAGGAGGGGGGGGGGAAGAGAGAGGAGGAGGGGGGGGGGAAGAGAGAGGAGGAG
>NC_140989.1:124226021-124535874 GCF_052327205.1 Somniosus microcephalus
AGAAAAGAAAAAGACGAAGCAGAAGACGATAACCATCTAAATCATTATCACTTCTATCAGATCATGCACGTGGGCCCCACGAAGGGGGCCAAATCAGTTGGAAAGTAGGAAAAATTACCAAGGCAATCCAGCTGTTTGTAAAAGTCAGCACTGCTGGTTCAGCAGGACGGAAGTTCAAGCTGTTAAGCCAAGGGAAAGACTATTGGATGAGTCACGCTAGAAATGTGAACCGGCTACACCACAGAGATGTTGTTCGGACCGAGTCAAGACCAGAGACTGAATCTGTGAACTGTTCCCGCAGAGACTGAATCTGTGAACTGTTTCCCGCAGAGACTATATCTGTGAATTGTTTTACATGAAGTTGATTATATGTTATGTTTAATGGGGAATAAGTATGTTGTAAGCTAAAAAGGGAGGATTGTAGTGTATGTACCCGTCTACCTTTAAGAGAACTATTGTATGTAACCGTTCACCTTTAAGAGAACTATTTTAGGTGTGGCACTACTTTGTTTGGCTTCTGTATACAGTAATACCGACGGTGACCACACCAGTATATAAGTGTTGTGCCAGGAGTTATTGGGCAGATTCGCCCTGACCTTCGAATAGTAAAGTCCTGTTTTAAGTTACTCTTGGAGTCTGTGTATTAATTAACTAAACAACCCACAGACTTTACAAAGCTGACATCTGTCATACGCCCCCTTTTTCTGCTTCATCTTACTCTCTAACTCCTTTGTCATCTAGGGAGCTCTGGCTTTGGTTGCCCTCCCTTTCCTCCTTGTAGTAATGTATCTAGACTGTACCCAAACCATCTCCTCCTTAAGATCGCCCATTGCTCCATTACATTTCTGCCTGCCAGTCTTTGACTCCAATTTACCCAGGCCAGATCCCTCCTCAATTTGCTGAAAGTAGCCCTCCTCCAGTTAAGTATTTCCTCCAGTTAAGTATTTTTAGTTGTCCTTCTCCATAACTAATCTAAACCTTAGATTCCCTAGATGCTCTCTAACTGTGACATTCTCCACGTGACCCACTTCATTCCCCAGGACTAAGAACATAAGAAATAAGAGCAGGAATAGGCCACTTGGCCCCTCGAGCCTGCTCCGCCATTCAATGAGATCATGGCTGATCATCCAATTTCAATACCCTGTCCCTGCTTTCTCCCCATATCCCTTGATCCCTTTAGCCTTAAGAAATATATCCAACTCCTTCTTGAATATATTTAATGAATTGGCCTCCACTGCCTTCTGTGGTAGAGAATTCCACAGGTTCACCACTCTCTGGGTGAAGAAATTCCTCCTCATCTCTGTCCTAAATGACTTACCCCTTATCCTTAGACTGTGACCCCTGGTTCTGGATTCCCTGGCCATCGGGAACATCCTTTCTGCATCCAGTCTGTCCAGTCCTGTTAGAATTTTATAAGTTTCAATGAGATCCCCTCTCATTCTTCTAAACTCCAACGAGTATATGCCCAATCGACCCAATCTCTCCTCATATGTCATTCTTGCCATCCCAGGTATCAGTCTGGTGAATCTTCGCTGCACTCCCTCCATGGCAAGAACATCCTTCCTCAGATAAGGCGACCAAAACTGCACACAATACTCAAGGTGTGGTCTCACCAAGGCCCTGTACAACTGCAGCAAGACACCCTTGTTCTTCTACTTGAACCCTTTCGCTACAAAGGCCAACATACCATTTGCCTTCTTAACCGCCTGCTGCACCTGCATGCTTACCTTCAGCGACTGGTGCACAAGGACACCCAGGTCTCGTTGCACTTCCCCTTCTCCCAATCTATTGCCGTTCAGATAATAATCTGCCTTCCTGTTTTTGCCACCAAAGTGGATAACCTCGCATTTATCCACATTATACTGCATCTGCCATACATCTGCCCAATCACCCAACCTGTCCAAATCATACTGGAGTTTCTCGGCATCCTCCTCACAGCACACACGCCCACCCAGCTTTGTGTCGTCTGCAAACTTGGAGCTATTACATCTAGTTCCCTCGTCTAGATCATTTATATATATTGTGAATAGCTGGGGTCCTAGGACCGATCCCTGCGGTACCCCACTAGTCACTGCCTGCCACTCGGAAAAAGAGCCGTTTATTCCAACTCTTTGCTTCCTGTCTGCCAACCAGTTCTTTATCCAAGTCAATACCTTGCCCCCAATCCCATGTGCCTTAACTTTACACGCTAATCTCTTATGCGGGACCTTATCGAAAGCCTTCTGAAAGTCCAAATGCACCACATCCACTGGTTCTCCCTTATCTATTTTACCAGTTACATCCTCAAAAAATTCCAGTAGATTAGTCAAGCACGATTTACCTTTTGTAAATCCATGTTGACTTTGTCCGATCCTGTCACTGTTTTCCAACTGCTCTGCTATTACATCTTTTATAATGGATTCTAGCATTTTCCCCAGTGTCAGGCTAACTGGTCTATAATTCCCTGTTTTCTCTCGACCACCTTTTTTGAATAGTGGGGTAACATTAGCTACCCTCCAATCCATGGGAACTGTTCGAGTCTATTGAATTTTGGAAGATGACCAGCAATGCATCTACTATTTCTAGGGCCACTTCCTTAAGTACCCTAGGATGTGGATTATCAGGCCCAGGGGATTTATTGGCCTTCAATCCCGTCAATTTCCCTAATACCATTTCCCTACAAATACTGATTTCTTTCAGTTCCTCCCTCTCATGTTCCCCGACATCTCTGGGAGGTTATTTGTGTCCTCCTTTGTGAAGACAGAACCAAAGTATGTATTTAATTGGTCTGCCATTTCTTTGTTCCCCATTATAAATTCCCCTGATTCTGACTGCAAGGGACCTATGCTTGACTTCACCAATCTTTTTCTCTTCACATATGTATAAAAGCTTTTACAGTCAGTTTTTATGTTCCTTGCAAGCTTACTCTCATACTCTATTTTCCCCCTCTTAATTATTGTCCTCCTTTGCTGAATCCTAAACTGCTCCCAATCCTCAGGTTACTGCTTTTTCTGGCCAATTTATATGTCTTCTCCTTGGATCTTATGCTATCCCTAATTTCCCTTGTTAGCCATGGTTGAGTCACCTTTTTGATTTATTTTTGTGCCAAACAGGGATGAACAAATTCTGTAGTTCATCCATACGATCTTTGAATGTTTGCCATTGCCTATCCACCGTCAACCCTTTGAGTAACATTCCCCAATCAATCCTACCCAACTCGCGCCTCATACCATCGTAGTTTCCTTTATTTAAATTCAGGACCCTAGTCTCTGAGTTAACTACTTCACTCTCCATCTTAATGAAGAATTCTATCATATTATGATCGCTCCGACCCAAGGGGCCTCGCACAACAAGATTGCTATTTAATCCTTTCTCATTACATAATACCCAGTCTAAGATGGCCTGATCTCTAGTTGGTTCCTCAACATATTGATCCAGGAAACCATCTTGTATACACTCCACAGTATTGTTACTAATTTGGTTAACCCAATCTATATGTAGATTAAAGTCACCCATGATAACTGCTGTGTCCTTATTGCACGCGTCTCTAATTTTCCGTTTAATGCCATCCCAACCTCCGCATTACTGTTTGGAGGTCTGTATACCACTCCCACTAACGTTTTCTGCCCCTTGGTATTTCTCAGTTCTACCCATACAGATTCCACATCATCAGAGCTAATATCCTTCCTTTCAATTGTGTTAATCCCCTCTTTAACCAGCAATGCTACCCCACCTCCTTTTCCTTTTTGCCTATCTTTCCTGAATATTGAATACCCCTGGATGTTGAGTTCCCAGCCTTGGTCACCCTGGAGCCATGTTTCCGTAATCCCAATCATATCATATCCGTTTACCTCTATTTGCGCAGCTAATTCATCCACCTTATTATGAATGCTCCTCACATTAAGACACAAGGCCTTCAGGCTAGTTTTTTTTTAACACTCTTACTTCCCAGCCCGCTCCCCATAACCCTTCACCCCCTTATCTTGCAAAAATTTGTCTATCTCCACTTTAAATATATTTAATGACACAGCCTCCACAGCTCTCTGGGGCAGAGAATTGCACAAATTTACGACCCTCTGAGAGAAGAAGTTCCTCCTCATCTCAGTTCTAAAAGGGCGACCCTTTATTCTGAGACTGTGCCCCTGAGTTCTAGATTTCCCCATGAGGGGAAACATCCTCTCTGCATCTACCTTATCGAGCCCCCTCAGTATCTTATATGTTTCGATAAGATCACCTCTCATTCTTCTAAGTTCGAATGATTATAGGCCCAGCCTGCTCAACCTTTCCTCATAAGTCAACCCCCTCATCTTTGGAATTAACCTTGTGAATCATCTCTGAACTGCCTCCAATGCAAGTACATCCTTCCTTAAATAAGGAGACCAAAACTGTACGCAGTACTCAAGGTGTGGTCTCACCAATACCTTGTACAGTTGTAACATGACTTCCTTGCTTTTATACTCCAACCCCTTTGAAATAAAGGCCAACATTCCATTTGCCTTTTTGATTATTTGCTGTACCTGCATGCTAACTTTTTGTGTTTCATGCACAAGGACCCCCGGGTCCCTCTGAACTGTAGCATTTTGTAATCTCTCTCCATTTAAATAATAGTTTGCTTTTTTATTTTTCCTGCCAAAGTCGATAACCTCGCACTTTCCCACATTATACTCCATCTGCCAAATGTTTGCCCACTCACCTAGCCTGTCTATATCCCTTTGCAGATTCTTTGAGTCCTCTGCACAACTTGCTTTCCCACCCATCTTTGTATCATCTGCAAACTTGGCTACAGTACACTCGATCCCTTCATCCAAGTCATTAATGTAGATTGTAAATAGTTGGGGCCCCAGCACCGATCCTTGTGGCACCCCACTAGTTACCGTTTGCCAACCAGAAAATGACCCATTAATCCCGACTCTCTGTTTTCTGTTAGTTAGCCAATTCTTTATTCATGCTAGCTAATATATTACCCCCAACTCTGTGAGCTCTTATCTTATGCAGTAACCTTTTATGTGGCACCTTATCGAATGCCTTCTGGAAATCCAAATACACCACGTCCACCCTACTTGTTACATCCTCAAAGAACTCCAGCAAATTTGTTAAACACGATTTCCCTTTCATAAATCCATGCTGACTCTGCTTGACTGCAGTATGTTTTTCTAAATGCCCTGCTACTGCTTCCTTAATGAAGGACTCCAGCATTTTCCCAATGACAGATGTTAGGCTAACTGGTCTATAGTTTCCTGCTTTCTGTCTCCCTCCTTTCTTAAATAGGGGTGTTACACTAGCGGTTTTCCAATCCGCTGGGACCTCTCCAGAGTCCTGGAAATTTTGGTATATTGCAACCAATGCATCCACTATCTCTGCAGCCACTTCTTTTAAGATCCTGGGATGCAGGCCATCTGGTCCAGGGGACTTGTCATCTTTTAGTCCCATTATTTTACCTTAGTGATAGTGATTGTCTTTAGTTCTCCACTCCCTGTGGCCCCTTGATTCTCCATTATTGGAATGATGTTAGTGTCTTCTACAGTGAAGACAGATGCAAAATATTTGTTCAGAGTCTCTGCCATTTCCCTGTTCCCCATTATTAATTGCCCAGTCTCATCCTCTAAGGGACCAATGCTTACTTTAGCTACCCTCTTAATTCATCTCTCTCTATTATTTTTTTAGTCATCCTTTGCTGGTTTTTAAAAATTTCCCAATCCTCTGGTCTCCCACCAATCTTGGCAACATTGTATGCCTTCGTTTTCAATTTGATACCATCCTTTACTTCCTTAGTTAGCCATGGATGGTGCTCCCTTCTCTTAAAATCTTTTTCTCACTGGAATATATTTTTGTTGAGAGTTATGAAATCCCTCCTTAAATATCCGCCACTGCATTTCAACTTTCTTACCCTTTAATTTGTTTTTCCAGTCCACTTTAGCCAGTTCTGCCCTCATGCCATTATAATTGCCTTTGTTTAAGATCAGGACACTGGTTTGGGATACAACTTTCTCACCCTCCAACTGAATTTGAAATTCAACCATGCTATGATCACTCTTTCCTAGAGGATCCTTTACTATGAGATCATTTATTAATTCTGTCTCATTACATAGTACCAGATCCCAGATAGCCTGCTCCCTGGTTGGTTTCATTACATACTGTTCTAGGAAAACATCCCGGATACACTCAATGAACTCCTCCTCCAGGCTACCATGGCCAATTTGATTTGTCCAATCAATATGGAGATTAAAATCACCCATGATTATTACTGTACCTTTTTTACAGGCTTCCATTATTTGTTGATTTATACTCTGTCCAACAGCATTGCTACTGTTTGGGGGCCTGTAGACTACGCCCACCAGAGACTTTTCCCCCCATATTATTTTTTATCTCCACCCAAAC
This sequence comes from Somniosus microcephalus, assembly GCF_052327205.1. NCBI lineage: Eukaryota > Metazoa > Chordata > Chondrichthyes > Squaliformes > Somniosidae > Somniosus > Somniosus microcephalus. The sequence continues at coordinate 124,232,379 of NC_140989.1, forward strand.
CGATTCTACATCTTGATCTTCTGAGCCAATATCACTTCTCACCACTGCACTGATCCCATCCTTTACCAACAACATCACCCCACCTCCCTTTCCTTTCTTTCTATCTTTCCAAATTATCATATACCCTGGAATATTCAGTTCCCAGCCCTGGTCGCCTTGCAACCACATCTCTGTAATGGCAATCAGATCATACCCATTTGTATCTATTTGTGCCATCAACCCATTTATCTTGTTATGAATGCTGTGTGCATTCAGATATAGAATGTCTTTTTACCATTTTTCCTTCTTTGGGCCTTTTTTTCTGTTACACTCTTAGTTTTAAACATTCTGTCCCTTCCTGTCACACTCTGGTTATTATTTCCCCCATCTTTAGCCTGCTCTATTGCTTTCTCATTTACTTTTTATCTTCTCGCTCACCTGGATCCTCCCCCCAACTATTTCGTTTAAAGCCCTCTCTGCAGCCCTAGTTATTCGATTCACCAGGACTCTAGCCCCAGCATGGTTCAAGTGAAGCCCGTCCAAACGGAACAGCTCCCTCTTATCCCAGTACTGGTGCCAGTGCCCCACAAATCGAAACCCATTTCTCCCACACCAGTCTTTGAGCCACTTGTTCATTTCTCTGATCTTATTTACCCTATGTAAATTCGCTCGTGGCTCAGGTAGTAATCCAGAGATTATTACCTTTGTGGTTCTGCTTTTTAATTTAGCCCCTAGCTGCTCATACTCTCTCAGCAGAGCCTCTTTCTTTGTCCTACCTATGTCATTGGTACCTACGTGGACCATGACAACTGGATCTTCCCCCTCCCACTCCAAGTTTCTCTCCAGCCCAGAGGAGATGTCCTTAACCCTGGCACCGGGCAGGCTACACAGCCTTCGGGACTGATGTGCCAAATAACTGCCTGAATCCATGAGGTTAAAACTAAAGGCTTTTATTAAGTAAGAATCATGGCATCAAGTTAACACAGGGCAACCATCATTCATCACCGACCCAGCCCTTATGAGTAAAACCCAGCTCTTATAAATAAGACTCACACCAATCAGGAGGATCCATAAAGGCGGAGCTAGGGAGGAACATTAGCGGTTACACCTGTAAAACATTCCAGACATTAACAAGTACAACAACAGACAATCCAGAACACAGAGTTATTTCATCACATTCACCCCCTGCTATAGATTCAGTCTGTCAGGAGGTCTAATAGTCCTCTGGGAACGACGTAACTCTTGCCGAGGCTCCTCCCGGAGTACCAACTCCGGTTCATCCGAATTCCCAGAATCATCAGTGTTTTCCATACTGAGGGTTTGTGTCTCTGAAGGTCCAATACCACGATTGAAAACTCTACTCTCAGAGTCGAACTCTTTGAGCTCCAGCAGGTGCAAGATCTTTAATAGAGACTGTATCCTCTCGCCCATCCGGATATTGAATGTACGCATACTGGGGATTAGCATGAAGGAGTTGTACTTCCTCCACCAGTGGATCAGTCTCGTGGCCTCTCACATGTCTGCGCAACAGCACAGGGCCCGTGGTCGTCAACCATGTGGGTAACGATACTCCATTAGTAGCTTTTCTTGGAAAGCTAAACATCCTTTCATGAGGGGTGGCATTCATCGCTGTACACAAAAGAGACCTTATGGAATGCAGCACGTCTGGCAGGACATCCTGCCAGTGAGAGGTCGGCAGGCCTCGCGACTTCAGAGACAATACGATAGCCTTCCACACTGTCGCATTTTCTTTCTCGACCTGCCCATTACCACGAGGGTTATAGCTGGTAGTCCTACTCGTTGCAATCCCTTTCGATAGCAAAAACTGTCACAATTCTTCACTCATAAAGGAAGAACCTCTATCACTATGTATATAGTTAGGCATGCCAAACAAAGAAAACAGTTGGCAGAGGCATTTAATTACAACAGCACTGGTCACATCCGGACAGGGAATAACAAAAGGGAACTGAGAGTACTCGTCTATAATATTAAGAAAATAGACATTACGGTCGCTCGATGGAAAGGGACCTTTAAAATCGAGACTCAAACGCTCAAATGGTCGAGTTGCTTTAATAAGATGAGCTGGCTCGGACGGCTTATAGAAGCGGGGTTTGCATTCAGCACAAACATGACAGGTTCTGGTCATTGTCCGGACCTCCTCAATAGAGTAGGGTAGATTGTGGGACTTAATGAAGTGGTTCATTCTGATGCACTCAGAGTGCATCGTGGAGACTTTGAAGCTTATCTATACCTAGACTAGCACATACTCCTCATGACAAAGCATCCGATGGCTCATTAAATACTCCAGGCCTGTACTGAATATCATAGTCATATGTTGACAGTTCTATTCGCCATCTTAAAATCTTATCATTTTTGATCTTGCCTCTCTGCTTAGTATTGAACATAAAGGCCACAGGTCGTTGGTCAGTAATAAACGTAAAACGTCGGCCAGCGAGATAATGTCTCCAATACCTGACTGCTTTGATAATCGCCTGCGCCTCCTTTTCCACTGAAGAATGTCGAACTTCTGGTCCTTGCAATGTACGAGAGAAGAAAGCTACTGGTCTACCAGCTTGGTTAAGAGTTGCTGCCAACGCAAAATCACATGCATCACTTTCCACTTGAAAAGGGATCTTCTCATCCACGGCACATACCACTGCCTTCTCAATGTCCCGTTTGATATTAAAGAAAGCCTCCTGAGCTTCCGCCGATAGCGGAAAAGACATCGACTTAATAAGATGTCGGACTTTATCTGAGTAGCTAGCCACCCACTGGGCATAGTACGAAAAGAATCCCAGACACCTTCTTAAAGCTTTTACAGTGTGAGGTAAAAGTAATTCCTTAAGTGGGCGTAATCTTTCAGGATCCAGCCCGATTACCCCATTCTCCACAACGCAACCAAGAATACACAAACGTGTAGTATTGAAGGTACACTTGTTTTCGTTGTAGGTCAGGTTTAACCTCTTTGCCGTCTCTAGGAACTTCGCGAGATTTTGATCATGCTCCCGTTGGTCGCGCCCACAGATAGTAACATTGTCCAGGTACGGGAATGTTGCTTCCAACGCGTATTCATCCACCATACAATCCATCTCCCGTTGGAAGATGGATACCCCATTCGTCACTCCAAAGGGCACCCTAAGGAATTGATACAGGCGCCCATTAGCTTCGAAGGCCGTATAAGGTCGGTCTTCTATTTTGATAGGGAGTTGATGGTAGGCAGACTTTAAATCAACGGTGGAGAACACGCGATACTGAGCTATCTGGTTCACCATCTCAGAAATACAAGGCAAAGGATAGGCGTCCAATTGGGTATACAAATTTATAGTCTGGCTATAATCGACCACAAGTCTTTTCTTTTCATTAGTTTAAACCACCACCACCTGGGCACGCCACGGGCTATTACTGTGTTCGGTGATTCTCTCCCGTTGAAGCCTTTCCACTTCCTCTATTATAAATGTTTTATCTTCTGAACTATACAGTCGACTCTTAGTCACTATAGGTCTGCAATTAGGAGCAAGGTTCACGAACAAAGAAGGCGGACTTACTTTTAAAGTAGAAAGGCCGCAGACTGTGAGTGGAGGCTGAGATCCACCATACTTAAGGGTAACGCTCTCATGCTGACACTGGAAGTCCAAACCTAAAATTAAGTTCACACACAACTGAGGTAATATAAGGAGTTTAAAGTCCTTATACTCTGTATCCTTAACGGTCAATGTGACTTTACAATATCCAGTTACCTCCGAAGTAAGGGACTTGGACGCCATCACAATTTCACTTCGAGTAGGATACACCTTCAATGAACAGGAGTTAACAAGGTTGGGATGTATAAAACTTTCAGTACTGCCACAGTCTATCAAACACCCAGTAGGACGATCATTAATCTTAATGTCCATCATAGATTTCGACAAGGAGCACGGTATGGTCTGGTCAACCGTAGCCGAGGCTAGAGTAAAACGATAGGCGGCAGCAGAGAAGACATCGGGTACAGGATTACCCTTACACACTTTACTAAAATGTCCCCGTTCCTTACATTTAAAACAAGTAGCCTCTCTGGCTGGGCATCTTTGCCTAGAGTGTTTAGATTGGCCACAAAAATAACACTTAGACCCATGGGGTACAGCCGCAACAGTAGGATTAAGTGGAGGCTCCATTGGCGTTATGGATGCCTCCATACTCGGAACACACGAGGCTGAAAGAGACGCATGGGCTGATGCATACACTTCTAAATTCTTCTGGGCTACATCTAACGATCGAGCCGTAACAACGACTGTTTTTAAAACTAACAAGTCATTCTCGAGGAGTCTCTGTCTAATATAATTAGATCGGAGGCCAGATATGAAAGAATCGCGGATGGCTTCTTCCTGATACAATATGGCAGAGGCAGACTTGTAGTTGCAATCCTTAGCCAAAGCCTTAAGATCCTGCAGGAAATCATCCAGGGATTCCTCGGGTAATTGCCTGCGAGTAGACAAAAGATACCTGGCGTATACTTCATTAACCGACTTAAGGTACTGGGCCTTAAGAGCTGCAAGGGCCTCTTCATACGTAGTAATATCTTCAAATATAGAGTAAGTTTGATGACTTACCAAGTTGGTTAGAAGACCCAACTTGTTAACCATCGGTTCGATCGATGCGATGAAGTGTTCAAAACATCGAAGCCAATGCGTAAATTTCTTCGACGCATCTGCCAAATGGGGATCGATATCCAGATGCTCTGGTTTCAAAAATCGATCCATCTTCCAAAGTTGTTACTTAATAAAATTGATGTGCCAAATAACTGCCTGAATCCATGAGGTTAAAATTTAAAACTAAAGGCTTTTATTAAGTAAGAATCATGGCATCAAGTTAACACAGGGCAACCATCATTCATCACCGACCCAGCCCTTATGAGTAAAACCCAGCTCTTATAAATAAGACTCACACCAATCAGGAGGATCCATAAAGGCGGAGCTAGGGAGGAACATTAGTGGGTACACCTGTAAAACATTCCAGACACTAACAAGTACAACAACCCTTTTCATTCCGCACGGAGGGGTTTCCTGTACGGGCTGCTCCTGCACACTTTCCACTTTGTCATCTTTGCCTACCGTCCGGACACACCGTGGCGTGCCGTCTTGCCTTCCGGCGGAGGCGGAGGTCCCCAATGGAGGGCTCTCTATGCGGGAGTCCTCCGTTGTTCTATTGGGGACTTGGCCTGGAGGGTGTTGCACGGAGCAGTCCCGTGCAATATATTTTTAAGTAGGTTCACGGACTCCCAGACCGCCTGTTTGTTCTGCGGCCTGGAGGAGTCCGTTTTTCACATATATATAGAATGTGAGAGGTTGCAGCCCCTCTTCCATTATTTGAAGGGGCTGCTCCTCGATTTTTGGTTGCACTTCAGTCCCACGCTTTTGATCTATGGTCACCCGGTGCGGAGGGGAGCGGGCAGGTTGGAGGACCTCCTCGTGGGTCTGCTCCTGGGCCTGGCTAAAAAAGCCATCAATTGGTCCAGGCAGCGGGCGGTCGAGGGGGTCGTCCAGCCAAATTGCCTCCCTCTCTTCCGCGGCCATGTTCGCGCCCGGGTGGCCCTGGAGATGGAGCACGCGGTGTCCGCCGGCGCGCTCGAGCACTTCCGTGACCGGTGGGTGCCGCGGGGACTGGAGTGCATAATTGGATTGGACAACCACATTTTAATTTGATTTGCTAAGGTTTATTTAAAGTTTTAGAGTTTTAATTACAGTTTATTTGTTTAATTTACTTGGTCCATTTAAAAGAGGAACAAGTACAACAACAGACAATCCAGAACACAGAGTTATTTCATCACAGGGACTCACGCTCTCGGCTGCAGAGAACAGTATCTATCCCCCTAACTATACTGTCCCCAATCACTACTGTGTCGCAGTGTCTGAAGCTCAGACTCCAGCTCATCAACTCTGAGCCGAAGTTCCTCGAGCAGCCAACATTTGCTGCAGATGTGGTCGCCCTGGACCTCAATGGTGTCCACGAGCTCCCACATGCAACAACAACAACAACACATTGCCTGGTCTCCCATCTCAATTAATTAATTAGTTTTAACATTTGGAACACATATCTTTTAATCTACACCAAGGCACTTAAATTTAGATTCAAGTTTGGAAAAAAAGTGAGAAATAGAGAAATACTCACTTACCTGCTTTCTGGTGATGCCACACTTCGATTACTTTTTACTTCTTTACACTCCTTTTTGCTGCCTCTGCTCCAGCTCCCTATCATGCTCTTTGTCTCTTTGTACCTCAGTGTGCTCCCGCTGCTTTTGAACTCTCCCGGGTTTTGGGACTAGGTCCAGCAATGCCTCCTTCCTTGGTGGGCAGGAAACATACTGATCAAGAAAATTCTCCTGAACACACTTCGGAAATTCCTGCCCTTAACACAATCACTGGCCCATTCAATATTGGGGTAGTTAAAGTCTCCCATTATCACTACTCTATAGTTCTTGCACCTCTCAGTAATTTCTTTGCAAATCTGCTCCTCTACTTCCCACTATTTGGTGGCTTATAAAATACACCAAGTAGCATCATAGTTCTTTTATTGTTTCTGAACTCCAACCAAATAGATTCTGGGCTAGAAATTTGGCTCCATAGAGCCTGATTTTGCAGGTGCAGTTTTGTGTCAAAAATGGTGTCCACATGTGCACACTTCAAGTGCAGGCCACGCCGGACGCCATTTTGGTGATGGTGTTAGGACGGGCGTAAGGAGTGTGCGCCGGAAGTATGTAGAATAGGCAGATCATGACGTCAATCAGCGTACAACACTGATTTGACGCCAGCGTTGCCATTTTTGTCCTCAACGCTGGAGCTAACACCCTGACTTAACCTCGCACAGCCGAACATGCATTCAGTAGCAGCAAGGACCCCCCATCAGTGCGATTTAAAGGGATCATCAACCACTCTCAGGTTAGTTGCTGATTCATTTCTCCGTGTAAGTTTGTAGAAGAGTTTGGAGCTTTCTAGAGTTGTTTAAAGTTGGTGGGGTAACAGGAAGTGATGCTGCAAGTGGAGAAGGCCTTGGTTTTGACTTCAAGGGTTCTGGTCAGACCACTTTCTCCCAGTCATGAGTGCTGTAGTTGCCATCCCCCTTGGCCTGCAGCATGACAGGGAGATGGAGGAGAGGCAGCAAAGAGGAGGACAAGCTGCTCACAGAGGGAGGAGGAAGAGGAGCAGCAGAAGGGAGGGAGGAGGCAACCAACACATCCTGTCTCTGGCCGGGCTGTCCATGATGACCTCATTTGACAATGGTTTCACTGAACACAACCTCAAACCCCCATTGTACAACAGTCACACACCTTATCATCCCTCTGTTCCAGACAATCACAGTGTCCTCTTGGCCACAATGCTGAAATAAAAGCTACCACAAAAGTAACATTCCAAACCAACTTTATACATCAATCCATCTAATATTACTTAACAAAGTCAACTAATCACCCTTGTGCATTCCCTTAGTGCCTGTCTTCCATGTGCTTTTGCCTGTCCTAGTGCGGTAAAGTGGAGTTGAAGTTGACGATCAGCCATGATCTTATTGAATGGCAGAGCAGGCTCGAAGGGCCGTATGGTCTACTCCTGCTCCTAATTCTTAAGTTCTTATGCCCCTACGAAGTGCTACCTCAGTGGCTGCAGCATGGCTGGTGGAAGCCTGCTGACTTTCAATGGGGGAGACTGCAGATGGCCTTTGCAGGATGACCTCGAGCACCTCTGGGCCTAGAAGGCCTGGCTTTAGACTGCACCACCTTGGCAAGGGTGGCAGCAGTCTGGGCTGGCTGGCTGACAGGCAACAGCAAGGGCACTGGCGGAGTGGCAGTGGTGGGAAGATGGCTGCTGTCATTCTGAGAGAGGACAGCAGGTTTGTGCTCCATGGAGCCACTGCCACTCCCCCTGTTGGAGGACAGATTGCTAGACTGCTGTTACACCATGCAAGCCCCTTTCCACACTTGTAAACGCTGCCATGATGGCAGCAGTGTGAGCATGCGTGGCAGCAAGCTGAGCCTGCATGAGAGCAGTCTGAGCTTACATGACAGAAGTCTCAGCTTCCACTGCAGCACCCACACTTTGGGTGGCTTCTGCTTGTGCTGCAGTGGAAGCTGAGACATTGGCCATCAGATGCTGCATGATGGTTGGGTCCACAAATGCACTAATGGAGTTGCCTGTCACTTCCATGCTGGAAAGAATGGGCTCCAAACTCTGCGCAAAGCCTTGTGCAAGGTTGATGCCGGACTCCTCCATGCTCCTTGACATTGCATTCAGGATTTCTGGCATGCTTGCCAATCTACCAATCAACCTACTTCTGTAGGCCGCCCCATCGAAGTCCTCCTCTGCGTCCTCTGCAGCAGAACTTGTAGTGTATGTACCCGTCTACCTTTAAGGGAACGATTGAGTGTAACCGTTCACCTTTAAGAGAACTACTTTAGGTGTGGCACTATTTGATTGGCTTCTGTATACGGTAATACCGACAGTGACCACACCAGTATATAAGTGATGTTACAGGATAACTAGGGCAGATTCGCCCTGACCTCTGAATAGTAAAGACCTGTTTGTTTGTACTTCAAAAGTCTGTGTATTTATTTACTGCACAACCCACAGACTTTACAGTGGCGACGAGTCCGATCGTACCCTGCGGCAAGAATAGCAAAGTAACAAAGAGCGTCGAAGAGAGGCAACCGCCCTCGTCGTGCTACCAAAAGAAAACACGAGGCTACAACAACAGAAAGTGTGGTACTTTACAGAAGCTGGAAGACTAGCAACAAAAGCTTCATCAGCAACAGGCACTGATTACCCTGCTACCACGGTGTGGAGTGAGCCGACCAGCAAGAAACAAGGCAGCCGAAGAGACTGTGAGTAGGGGAAGGGGTAGAAGTATCCGGAGGAGAAGGGCAGAGCACTCGACCTCGGTCGAGGGGGAGCTGTACCGGCCAAAAGTCGGGTCCAACGGCGTCGGGTGACAGCCGGACCGCGATCGGCGGGAAAAATCCAGGCAGCGACCGCAGCCACGAAGCGCTGAACCTGCGAGTAGGCGCGGGAGGAGAAACCCAGCCGCAGCCGGGGAGGGAAACACCGGTCTGCGAGAGGGCTGGGGAGGCGAACGGGAACCGTGCGGGTGAGAGCCGGGTGCGGAGTGAGAGACTGCGAGGAGCCAGTCCAGCGGCTGAGCTGTTCTCCACCAACGGGGTACTCAGAGCCGGCAAAACCGAACGTGCGGGAGTGGGAGAGCGAACAGGAGCCGAGAACGGGGAGAGAGACTGCGCGAGAGCCAGTCCAGCGGCTGAACTGTTCTCCACCTACGGAGTACCCAGAGCCGGTAGAACCGAACGTGCGGGAGAGGGAGAGACAGAGCCGAGCACGGGGAGAGAGAGACTGCGCGAGAGCCAGTCCAGCGGCTGAACTGTCCTCCGTTAACGGGGTGTACCCAGCGCCGGTAGAGCCGTGCGGGCGGGAGGAAAAGACAGAGCCGAGTAAGGGGAGCTGTGCGAGAGCCAGCCCAGCGGCTGAACCTGTCCGCTGTGGGGAAAGCGTACCCCTTACACCAGGGAGAAACGCGGAAAGCCGCCATTAGGCGGAGAAGACGACAGAGGCGGGAAACCACCATTGAAGTGGGCGGGGAGAGAAAGGAAGAGCGGGAAACCGCCATTTTCGCGGGAAAAGAACCGCCATCTTAACTGCCATTGAAGTGGGCAGAGAGAGAGAGAGAGAGAGAGAAGGGAAGAGCGGGAAACCGCCATTTTCGCAGGAAAACCGCCATTTTAGAAAAAAAAAGATAATAAGTAATACTTAAAGAAATACTGGTGCTGCTCCCAAGGGAAGAAAAATGCCTAAGCGAGGGAATATTAACAACTTTAATTCTGAAATAGAAGACTGGGCCACGTACGTGGAACGCATCGAGATCTATTGTGAAGCCAACAAAATAGAGGAAGACGACAAGGCGATAACATTGTTAAACTCGATGGGCGCAAAGACATACAGGCTCTTGAAGGATTTACTAGCACCAGCTAAACCGGCGGATCAGTCTTTCGAAGAGATTGTGGTTGTTCTGAAGGACCACTTGAACCCCACACCGTTGATGTTGGCTGAACGATTCAAATTCTATGCAAGAACGCAACGGAAAGACGAAAACAACGCAGAATACTTGGTCGAACTGCGTAGGCTAGCGAAATACTGCCAGTTCGGAGGGAATCTGACAGAGGCACTGCGAGACAAGTTCGTAGGCGGATTGTCCAAGGAAGGGACGCAAAAGCGCCTACTAGAAGAGAACGACCTTACACTTGACAGGGCTGTCCTTATAGCCGCATCACACGAAGCCGCAGCGAAAGGAACGGCGGAAATGCAACTAAAGGCGGCGGCGCTCGGGGTGGACCAAATTACCTCGAGTACAACAAAATGCTATCGTTGTGGGAAGACAACACACGACCAGAATCAATGCTGGTTTAAGAACCAAGAATGTAGGAAATGTGGCAAACTGGGTCACATCGCTAAGGTATGCCGGTCAGGGAAGAAGACCAACAACCAAAGGAAGCCATCACAAGAAAAGTACAACAAGGTATACAAGGGGGCTGAGAAGAGTTCAGACGAACAGAATCTAGACTCAGATCCAAACGGCCAGGAGCTGGGTAGTCTGAGTATCCACCATGTGAGTAAGGAAGCTGACCTACAAACTATCTGGGTCATGCTAAAAATAGCTGGAGTCCAAGTGAAAATGGAGTTGGACACTGGATCAGCTGTATCAGTCATAAATCGAGGGGATTACCACCGGCTATTCTCACACATACCCTTAAGAGATACCAAGTTCGTATTGCAGACATACACGGGGCATAAAGTATACCCCATGGGAAAAATAAGAGTCAAGGTGAGAGATAGGGGTAAAGAACACCCAAGAATGAACTTGTATGTACTACATGAGGGAGGACCACCACTTCTAGGACGGGAGTGGATCAAGAAAATAGACATGGAATGGCACTACCAACAAGCAATGACGAGTGAGGACTCGGTGCAGACAAGCAGCTCAGACTCTGAGCCGGAAGACGATAAGTCCAGCCCACGTATGAAAAACAAGGTTAACATGAACTCACTGACTAAGGTTGGAAAAACGATGGCGTGCATAAAGACAGAGAATTCTGAGTCTGTTCAAGTCACAGACATATGCATTACGGAGGAACACCGAGCTCGAACTCAACGTTATTTCAAAGTACGACAACAATTCGAACAATTAAGTTACCGTCTCGTACAGGAGATGAAAACAATGAAAAAGTTCTATGACACCGAATGGGAGAGTCTGGAAAGACAACAGAACCTGCTGGCTCAAGCAGAGAGCGACCATAGAGCCATCGTGACCAATTACCGATCACACCTCCCTTATGATGTTCAGGAGTTAGAATATTTGCATGATCTAGAGATACAGCATAAAGGCAAACCACGCTACACTGAGGATTTTGTTCTGCAATTGGAGACGGAGCTAGGGCAGGCAAGGTTAAGAGAAGCTGAATCGCAGTGTGCACTTAAAGAGATGCAGAAAAAAATCTTGGACATGGAAAAGAGAAACGCTTCTTTACCTGATGTGAATAATGTGGCCATGTTGCAAGAGGAGCTTATCACTCAGTTAAATGAAAATAAAGGGAAAATGACTGAGATAGACTGCAAGAATAAAGAAGATTTGATGGCAGTGAGACTTCAAGAGGCAGATAGCATAGCAGCCTTGGCTGAACTCCAACAGGAAATTGCGAAAGAAGCAAATGAAGAGGAATCTTCAGGAAGCCGGGATTTTATTCCAGTTCTTCTCTACGACTCCTTACAAGCAGAGTGTGAGAAGTGGAAAGAACAGTATGAACAGGCCCAGGCTACAATTCTGGAGGGGATTAACTCGGCAACCTCCGAAAAGCTAGTTTTAGTGAAAGCATATGAACAACTAAAGTTTGAACATGAGCGAGAATTACAAAGGCTGCAGGAAATGTTTGACGAGCTCCAGGCCAAGACAGACTCATCGGTAGAGATTCCATCCGTAGATGGAAAATTAGAGGTGGAAGACATAGCAGAACGTGAAATTCAAGATGTCCAAGAACTCGTTAAATTATTGAAGGAAACCCAAGACAAATATGAGGCGGCAATGGCAGAGGTCCAACAACTTGAAGAACATATTCAACTAGGAATCCGGGCAGTGGAAGGAAAGGCCAATGGAAGGAACACAGAGACTGTAGGAATGGCCCCTGATCAGGAGTTAGAGAACACCAAGGCGCAATTTCTTCGAGCGCTTAAAACCAAAGGACCGGAGGAAAGGAAGGTGAAAACATTGGAGGGAAAGGTGGATGAAATGGAGAAGGCGCTAATCCACAGTGTCCCCGTAGAAGAGTTAACGGCCAGCCAACTCTTATACACGCTGAGGGACAAGACTCCAAAATGGGAACACGAGTTTCAGGTTTCAAAGGGAAAGAATTCGGAGCTTCCAAAGGTCACGGAGAGAGCTGAGGGGGCAACACAGCTTGCACATGGATGTCAAAAGTATGCTGAATTACGTCAAGGGGAACAGAAGAATGCGGAAACAGCTACTTCAGTAGAAGGATTAAATAGCCTGATAACGGAATCCCCGATGGAAGGGAAGGTATTGAACTCACAAATGAGGCCAGGCGTGAAGGAATGGCAGACATCCCAGGAAGAGCGGGATGAATATGAATGCTTGAAGAAGTCTTTTCAAGAAAGATGGTCAGAGAAGGAACCACCGTCGGCTAACGTCCAGTTGGATAAGAAGGAAGTAGAAGGGCCCCTCACTGGCCTAACTCAGGACGACCCCGAATACTATCATGACCTATTGAGTGACACTGAATATTACGAGGATCTGGTCTGCCCAGTTTGTGATGAAAACTCCCAAAGTACAGAAATCCGCATGAAGCACTTAAGGTCTATTGAACATAGAGAGTTGGTGGCGCTACAGATGGCCGCAGAGAAAGGAGCTCCGAGAGTTTCAAAAAGGCAGAAAAGAAAAAGAAGAAGCAGGAGATAATAACTGTCTAAAATACTATCATCTCAGGCGGGACACCATGAAAGGAGCTAAATTAGTTGAAAACCCGAAAATTATCAAGACAGCCAGTTGGTTGTAAAAGTCCGCACTGCTGGTTCAACAGGACGGAAGGTCAAGCTGTTACGTTAAGAAAAAGGCTATGGAGGAGTCACGCTAGCCATGTGAACCGGCTACACCAAAGAGATGCTGTTCGGAATGAGTCAAGATCAGAGACTGAATCTATGAACTGTTTCCGCAGAGACTGAACCTGTGAACTGTTCCCACCGAAAGTATATCTGTAAACTGTTTTATATGACGTTGACTCCACCGGAATTATCTCTGTAAATTGTTTGTTCTCCACCGAGAGTATATCTGTAAATTGTTATGTGAAGTTGAAGATATGTATGTTTAACGGGGACCCTGTAAGTAATAAGCTAAAAAGGGAGGATTGTAGTGTATGTACCCGTCTACCTTTAAGGGAACGATTGAGTGTAACCGTTCACCTTTAAGAGAACTACTTTAGGTGTGGCACTATTTGATTGGCTTCTGTATACGGTAATACCGACAGTGACCACACCAGTATATAAGTGATGTTACAGGATAACTAGGGCAGATTCGCCCTGACCTCTGAATAGTAAAGACCTGTTTGTTTGTACTTCAAAAGTCTGTGTATTTATTTACTGCACAACCCACAGACTTTACAGAACTCGTGTATGTCCTCACTCTCCGGGGAGCTGGCACCTGCTCTACTCATTCCCCCTGCCATAGCTGCACACCACTTGTGCCTGGTGTCTCACCACGTGCAAATCCTGCCTCTAACCTATCCTCTAAAGTACGCGGTATGTCAGTATCTAAGCTGATGGCTGTGTGTGAAATCGAGTGACTTTGCTGTGTCTTCATCATCAGTGTCTTGTTGCTTCTCCACCAGTGCCTGGCCAGGTGGCAGTTCTTGGCTATCTGAAAAAAGAAAGGCACATGGGTAAGGTTGTGGTGAGGGGAGGGGGGAAAGCAAGAGCTGCATGCTTACACCATCTGCAGCTTGTAAATCAGAAGAGATTGTAGGATGAGGGGGAAGTGAGATGTGAGAAGGAGGATTATGTATGAGGATACCATCATCTTGTATTGTTTTAGCCCTGCCGCTGGCCACGAGCTCAGCGATGGCCCTCCCAATAATGGCCAGCACCGTCTCCTCCATCGGGGTAAGGTTATGCAAGCGTGCTTACCCCCCGCCAGTTAGATCCTGCTGCCTCTGGTTGTGAGCCACCTTGTTCTGCAAGGGAAAGGGAAGTGTGTCAATGAGTGTAGTGCAATGTGTTTGGGCCTGATGTGCCTGTCATGCTTGAATAGCTGACAGTGTGTGCAAGCTGTGAGATGTGGGCGTGAAGCTTGCAACAGTAGTAAGTGTGTGAGGGTGAGGTGAAGCTATGATTGTGAGGTATGAGTCGTGTTTGGTAGAGATTGTTGGCAGGTGAGTGATGGGGTGTGGTGCATTGAGCAGTGTCTGAGGCTAGTGGTGCAGATGGTGGGATGTGGCATTTGAAGATGAATTCACTGAGCTTGACCACTTGTGTGTGGTCATTAAACTTATTCCTGCACTGATTCCAGGTCCTCGGGGCTACAGTGCTGGCATTGACCACGACAGCTATCTGCTCCCATTGCCTTTTCCGAATTTACCTGGAGGGCCTCCTGGCTTCCTGTGGAAACAGTACCTTTCTCCTCCTGTCCATCTCCTGCACCAAGGCCTCCAGTGCTGCATCCATGAACATTGGAGCACACTCTCCCCTGTTGTGCCATCAGTAGTAATTTTTCCTGCTCAGACTCTATTCCCCAGTCAGTTGAATCACCTGCTGCAGCCAGAATGCACCTCCCCTTTAAGAAGTGCAGACGAGCCTTAATTGGTGCTAGCCTCGCACAAACTTGGGCCCCATGCTGAGCATGCAGCCACTCAGCAGTGCATTCAGCGCTGGCCTGCACGGCACAATCACGTTAATCAGCAGGTAGCACAAAGTTGGCGTGCTGCCTTCATTACTTTGAACAGGCGAGGGTTGATCCCGCATCGCGATCCCCACGCCCATTTTCGGGGGCAATTGAATTTCTAGCCATCTGTCTCTGATTCCTTGAGGACATTCTCTCTTTCTAGCACAGTAATGTTTTCCTTAATCAAAACTGCTCCCTTCCTTTTTTTCCTTCCCTCTCTTTCCTGAATACTTTGTACCCAGGAATATTAAGCATCCAATCCTCCCATTTTTTGAGCCAGGTCTCAATTATCGCGACGACATCATATTCCGACGTGGCTATTTGCACCTGTAGTTCACCAACCTTATTAACCACACTTCATGCATTTACACACATGCACTCCAAACCTAACTTAGACCGCTTTGTATTTTCTGTGATTCCCACCTAATTCTGTATTATTTCTAACTCTGTCTCTCTCAGTCCTCTGTGCACCTTGTTTATACTTTTTAATACTACATCCTGCATCCTGGTGCCTAACCCCCTGCCGAATTAATTTAAACCAATCCCACAGCACTAGTTAACCTGCCCGCAAGGATATTGGTCCCAGCTCTGTTCAGGTGCAACCCGTCCACCTTGAACAGGTCCCTCCTGCCACAGAACTGGTCCCAATGTCCCAGGAATCTGAAGCCCTCCCTCCTGCACCATGTCTCTAGCCACACATTAACCTACCATATCCTCCTATTTCTATTCTCACTAGCGCATGACACTGGGAGCAATCCAGAGATTACTACCTTTGAGGTCTTGCTTTTTACCTTCCTCCCTAGCTCCTTAAACACCGCCTGCAGGACCTCAACCCTCTTCCTTCCTATGTCGTTGGTTCCGACATGGACCACGACTTCTGGCTCTTCCCTTCCCCCCCACAGAATGTTCTGCACCCTCTCCTCCAGGAGAGACCTTGTGTACCTACGGATGATGGCAGCAGGCTGAGTTTGTGAGTTCACGCATGAGTTCTGCTCCACAGGACTCAGATGATGACCTCGATGTGGCGGCCTTCAGAAGAAGGGTACTAATACAAAAGCAAAATACTGCGGATACTGGAGATCTGAAAAAACCCCAGAAAATGCTGGAAATAGTCATCGACCTGAAACATTAACTCTGTTTCTCGCTCCACAGATGCTGCCTGACCTGCTGAGTATTTCCAGCATTTTCTGTTTTTATTTCAGAAGAAGGGTGACGGGGCATGCACACGGAAATGCTAGGTGCAATGGCAAGCCTGTCAGAGGGCCTTGTGTCAGTGTCAAGGAGCATGGAGGAGTCCGGCTCCAACATTGCACGGAGCTTTGCGCAGAGCTTGGCGCCCATGATTTCCAGGATGGAAATGATGGAGAACTCCAGGAGAAACCTTATGGATCCACGGATGATGCTGTGTGTGATGGGCGATCTTGCAGCTTCCATTGCAGCACAGGCGGAAGCGACCCAACGTCTCACTGCTGCAGTGAAAGCACAGACAGCTCTCCTGCAGGCTCAGCTTGCTGCCACGCAACCTCAGACTGCTGCCATTGTCGCTGGTTTACGAGTGTCGAAAGGGGCTTGCAGGATGTCGCAGCAGTCAAGCAATCCGTGCTCCAACAGATTGCTAGGAATGCTGAGGCACGCCCCGGGGGAGTGGCAGTGGGTCTGTGGAGCAAGAACCTGCTGTCCTTTCTCAGGATGACAGCATTCCTACTCCCACCACTGCCACTCCGCCATTGCCCATGCTGTTGCCTGTCAACCAGCCAGCCCAGACTGCTGCCACCCATGCCAAGGTGGTGCAGTTTACAGATGGGTCTTCTAGGTCCAGAGCTGTTCAAAGTCATCCTGCAAGACCATCTGTAGTCTCCTGCACTGAAAGTCAGCAGCCTTCCACCAGCCATGCTGCAGCCAATGGGGGAGCACTGCGTAGGAGCACTAGAATAGGAAAAGGCACACAAAAGACAGACACTAAGGGAATTGACAAGGGTGAATAGTTGATATTGTCATTGTGATTCAATTTTGATAAATTTATGAATTTTGTTTGGAATGTGTGTTTTGTGATGGCTCTGATTTCAGCTTTGTGCCCAGGAGGACGTTGTGATGTCCTATGTCAGAGGGATGGTATGTTGGGGAAGTGGGGCGCAATGGGAATCTGGGGTTTCATTCAGCTGAATCGGAGTCTGATGAGGCGCTCACGGACAGCCCCTCCGGAACGGGGATTTACTGCCTACCTCCTCCCTTCCTCCTCCTCCTCTTCCTCTTCCTCCTCATGAGGTGGTCCCGCAACCCCTGGTGGCAAGGGCTGAGCCTTCATGATGGCCATGTTGTGGAGCATGCAGCAGACCATGACAAAATGGGATACCCACTCTGGCGAGTGCTGGAGGCTCCTCCCAAGCGGTGAAGGCTGCGGAACCGTTGCTTGAGCACCCTGATGGTTCCTCGTGGCAGCATGGCTGTCATATGATTGCTGGCCACGAGTGCTGGGGTTGCGGAGAGGAGTCATCAGCCAGGTGCAGAGCGGATAGCCCTTGTCTCCGAGCAGCCACCCTTGGGTTTGACGTGGTGGCTGGAAGATTGCTGCACACCGGACTGGCGCAGGATGAAGGCATCATGGCTGCTGCCAAGATACCGGGCATTCACCATCATGACGTGCTGGGGGTGGTCGCACAACAACTGCACATTAAGTGAGTGGTAGCCTTTGCGGTTACAGAACATCTCAGCATTGTTACCCAGTGTTCGCTATCCTGGCAAAGCCACATGCGCACTCGACCTGCTTCTCTCTGTTCAGAGAGAAGACAATGAAGTCCCTTCTCCTGGAGTAGAGAGTCTCTCGGGTGACTTTCCAGTTGCAGCGATGGACGGTGAACTGGGAGATGTTGGCTATGTCTCCTGCTGCAGACTGGAAGGATCCGCTGGTGAAAAAATTGAGGGCCACGGTGACCTTAAAGGCCACTGGGAGAGCTGTGGTCACCCTGATCTGAGGCTACAGGTCTGGTTGCAGGAAGTGGCAGAGTTTTGTGACCACCTCCTTGGTGCACTGCCCCTGTCTGAAGTGGAGGTAAAAGAAGTGCTCTCGGTAGACCCTAGGTGGGTAAGGCCCCCCGCTGAGAGTACTCCTGGCCCTCCCTCTGCGAGCATGTTGTCCTCTTTTTTGCTGCCTCCGTTTCATCTCCCTATGATACTCGAGTGCGAGGTGGACTGCAAGTCGAGCCCCCATGACTGTGAGCAAGTGGTGTGAGCAGAAGCTTTTAAATGAGAAGCAAGGTGTTCTCCACTTGCAGCAACACTCCCTGTCACCTCAGGAACTTTAAACAAGTTTAGAAAGTTCCAAGAGTTTCAGAAACTTAGACAGAGCCAGTAGAACTGAAAAAGCACGTCAGCTGCAAGTTGTTGATGATGATCTCTTTAAATAGCGCTACTGGGGGCTCCTTCCTGCTGCTGAACATTTGGTCAGCTGGTCGTGATTAGGAGAGGGCGATAAGTGGAGTGGCGACATCCAAAATGGCAGATTGTGCATCAAATCAGCATTGCACACTCATTGATGTCACAATCTGCCTAATCTAAATATCTGCAGCGAGCGCAAGCAATGGCAGTGCTGCCGATCTGTCCAAAATGGCAGCGGCCGCAGGACCCACAGGTAGTGGGCGGAAGTGAGTTGGCCGCCATTTTACTTCAAAACGGGCCTTAATGGCTGGTGCTAAACCCCCGAATTTCTAGGCCTAGATAGGCCTAAAAGCAGTGCAACAGTCAAAAGACATGAAATTATTTATTCTATTCATTTCAAACATATCACCAATTATTTGGTGGCTGATAAGAGGTTCCCTTTACTGTTTAGCATAAAAATGCTTGGATATCTCAGATTTGCATATGGTTGCCTCAATATGCTGAGCCATGAAAATCACTTTATCTGTTCTTGAATTCTGCTGTGGCTTGAGTGAACTTTCTGCTGCAGCTCTACTATCTTTTAAGGCGGTATACTTGTATAGCACCATTAATGTAGAAAAAGATCCCAAAGTGCTTCAAAGAGGCATGAGCAAATGGACTTTCTCAATCTCCCTATATCAAAGCGGCAGGATTTAACTTGGCACCTCTCCATGGTAAGGCAACTGAGAATCAGAGCTCAGTTTGTGGGTAATTGCAGAAGCAATCTAACGTTCTACATACAACATTCCTGTGACACGTTTCACAGTCAATAGATACATTTAACATAATTGAACATACAGTGGTTTCATATGCCATTTTTCTATTTTCAGGTAACTGTTTGAAAAAAATCATCCAACATGCTTCATTGATAATATCAGATTTTCTTCTGTGCTTGTGGTTTTAATTTGTAAGATATAGTTCAATTTAATTCGGACTATGCTTAAAATTACAATAGCTGCTACACTCAAGTCATTTATCCTATATTGGGAACAAATGGAAAAATATGAAAAACTTACAAAAATTGGTGAAGGATCTTATGGTGTAGTATTCAAGAGCAGAAACAAGGATACAGGACAAATCGTTGCCATCAAGAAATTTGTGGAATCGGAGGACGATCCATTGATAAAGAAGATAGCCGTGAGAGAGATCCACATGTTAAAGGTATGACTTCAAATGCTGTTTGTGTTCTTCAGTGTTGTCAGTAATTGGTGCATTCTTTTCACATTGTGTTCAATTTGCTGGTATTGGTTTCATTAATGTCAGAAAAGTATTATCTTCACTGCCATATGACAGGAGCACTTTCGAATACATTTCTCCACAGTTACACCTCTTTTTGCAATCATGAAATGTTCTTTGTTTTGTAATGTTTTACCCAATTTAACTCGCCAATGCAGTTTAGAAAGTATTTGTACTCAAACATTTAAGTACAACTTCATTACAAAGCTGAAATTAATCCTAAGTGAAGAGACCATTTTTTTACCACCCTGTTAAGCAAGTTCTGTAGAAGGCAAATTAACTCACCAGAAAAGCAGAGGCAGTTTGCAGTTCAGTGATCTACAAGCACTATTAGCACTGACCTTGTGACAGCTTACAGAGCTGGGACATGGAGTAGTTTAGGAGAATCCATTCATTGGTTCACTGTGCAACTAAGTGAGCGAGATTGGCTGTCGCAGAAAAATAATGCAGTGTGGAAGACTTAATTAATTCTTTCACTGAGCTACATAGCAGCGAATTGTGCTCACCTTTCAGGTGCATAGACTCTTGCACACTGCCACCTCCATCAGCTATCATAGGCTCGCAATCGTTTTCGTGTTTCCAAGGCAATGATTAACTGCTATTGACTTTGTTCCCGGCTGACAGATCTATTTTTAAAATGGTGTTTGGAACTTTCAGACAGGATTCACTACCTTCTTCTTTTGGAAGATGTTCCATGCTGGCCATTCCATAATAGAAAGGGATACTTAATTAGTTTGACTGGAGGTCCAATTATAAAAAATGTTACTGAATTTGGGGTCTGGATTCCAAGTGGGAGAAATGTTGTGTATGGGCTTGGAAGTAAAGTGTATAATACTGCAGTCAGGAGATACAAAGCAATGGCTGGAGGTGGGCATCTATGATGGTTGTTTTTTCTATATCAGATTCATGGCACTGAATACAGACTCTACAGTCCCAGATAGAGCTAAAGATGATGCTTATGGCAATTGCAGGTTCTTTGGCATTTGGGCACAGCTTACCCAGAATTCTTCAATTGCAGTGTTTTTGTGTTACTGCGTCAAAACATAACCAGCTTTCAGTGAATAACTTCCACTTAGAATCTCCTTCTATTAAAGGAGTTGCGTTTACCTGTGTCCATGAGCCAGGATTGGTAAATGATATGAGTGCAAAAAGCAGCAACACTGGAAGCAACAACACTGTGTTTTTGCCTTTTTTAATAATATTGTGGTAGAACCACTGAATGACTCTGGCTAACTGTATATAATTCTCTTTAACGATGTTCTAACACCAGCCTAAACCTGTACCATTGTGTTAGGCATTACTGTGTTTTGTATATAGAGTTTGCATGTACGGGGCGTGGCCCCTTTAAGAGTGCGGGAAAATGCGGGCAAACACGATGACGTCACGTTGCAAACCATGGGGCTGCCCAGGCAGTCCTCGTGGCATCTCCGTTGAGTAAAAACCTGTTTAATTGTTCTCTTGTGTCGATCTCCGTTATTCGTTGGAATTTGTTGATTCCAACATTGGTGACCCTGTTTTTGTGAACGTTTTCACAAAAGAAGAGCACAGCATGGAAGCAAATGCCATTTCGCTAAAGCTACCGCAGTTCTGGGAGCAGCAAGCGCCCTTGTGGTTTATTCAGATCGAGGCCCAGTTCGCCCTGAGGAACATCGATGCGGATCAGACCAAGTATCTTTACGTGGTCTCCGCACTCGACAGCTCTGCCGCCTCTCGGATCGTCAGCCTCCTCGAAAACCCCCCAACGGAGCGCAAGTATGAAACCCTCAAAGCGCGGTTACTGCAGGTTTTCGGGCTCACAAAATCGGAGCGCGCCCGTCGATTACTTGCTATGCCTGGGCTCGGGGATTCCAAGCCTTCAGAGTTGATGAGCCAAATGCTCACACTCCTGGGCTCAGAACGGGAATGTTTCCTATTCTACGAGATTTTCCTCAGGCAACTGCCTGAACAGGTACAAGCTGCCTTGGCCAGATCTGAAACTGAAGACTGCGCAACACTCGCTGCGGAGGCTGACAAAATTTTTGCTGTAACTCGGCAGTACTGTGCCGCCACGAGGCACCCATCCCCCGCGGACGCCGCCCCAGCTCGTCAGCCTGCTGGGCTGTGTTTCTAGCACGCGCAGTTCGGCGCGAAGACGAAGCGTTGTCGCCCTCCCTGCAGTTTTTCCCCAAAAAACCAACAACAACTAACACTGCGACCACCGAGGAACGGGTCTAACGGGCACCCCGCGGCCACGATGGCGATCGGCAACGCGGGAAAATTGCTGTTCATCACTGATACTCTCTCCAGTCGTTGTTTTCTGTGCGACACCGGAGCGCAGTGCAGCATTTTACCCGCGTCCGCCCTCGATGTGCAGACGGGGAATCATGGCCCCGCCCTTGAAGTGGCCAATGGCGGAATAATTCAGACCTTCGGCAGACGGCGAGTGGAGTTGTGCTTCGGGGGCCAACGTTTTTACTGGGAGTTTGTTACGGCCAAAGTTTCCCAGCCCCTCCTCGGCGCGGATTTCCTGTGCGCCAAAAGCCTCCTGGTCGACATTAGGAACCGGCGGCTGATGAATGCAGCAACTTTTAATTCTCTTCCATGTTACCGCAGTAACACTACGCCACACACCGTCTCCTGTGCGTTCCCGACTCCTGATGAGTTCGCTTGCCTGCTCGGCGAATTCCCCGACCTGACAAGACCCACGTTCTCCTCCACATCCACGAAACATGGTGTGGAACACCACATCACCACCAATGGCCCCCCGGTCTATGCGCGGGTCCGGCGCCTGGAACCTGGCAAGCTGGCGGTCGCAAAGGCGGAGTTCGCAACCATGGAATGGTTAGGGATTATTCGCCGGTCGAATAGTCCCTGGTCTTCACCCCTCCATATCGTCCCGAAGCCTGGCGGTGGATGGCGGCCATGTGGCGACTATCGACGCCTAAACGATGCCACCGCTCCTGATTGGTACCCGATCCCCCATATCCAGGATTTCTCTGCCCATTTGGCAGGGAACACCGTGTTCTCAAAAGTCGACCTCGTCCGGGGCTACCACCAGGTCCCAGTTCATCCACAAGACGTCCAGAAGACCGCAGTCATCACCCCATTCGGCCTCTTCGAGTTTTTACGAATGCCGTTTGGGTTAAAGAACGCCGCCCAGGCTTTCCAATGCCTGATGGACTCCGTGCTGCGAGACCTCAAGTTCCTCTTCGTCTATCTGGATGATATCCTAATTGCCAGTCCTATTAAGGAAGAACATACCTGCCACCTACGCACCCTTTTTCGACGCCTCAGCCAACACGGCCTGATTATCAACCCGGCCAAGTGTCAGTTTGGCCTGCACCAAATTGACTTCCTGGGGCATCGCATCACCTCCGAGGGAGCGGTTCCTTTACCTTCGAAGGTAGAGGCGGTGACATCCTTTCCACGCCCGCAGAACATAAAGGCCCTGCAGGAATTCCTAGGCATGGTAAACTTTTACCACCGTTTTGTGCCTAAGGCGGCACTACTCATGCAGCCCCTGTACGAGGCCCTCAAGGGCAAGACTGGCAAGAACCCGGTAGATTGGATGGATGACATGGCCCGAGCGTTTGCCGACACCAAAAGCGCCTTAGCCAACGCGACTATGCTGGCGCACCCGCTGCCAGGAGCCACCATCGCCCTCACCACCGACGCGTCGGACTACGCAGTCAGTGCCGTGCAACAGCAGTGGGTGAATGGGACGTGGCAGCCGTTGGCATTCTTCAGCCGTCAACTACGGCAGAACGAGAGAGCATACATCACGTTCGACCGGGAGTTGCTCGCCCTTTTTCTGGCCATCCGCCATTTTCGGTTTCTTCTGGAAGGACGTCCTTTCACCGCCTTTGTGGACCATAAGCCGCTAACCTTTGCAATGGCCAAGACCGCCGAACCATGGTCAGCCCGACAGCAGCGTCAACTGACCTACATATCCGAATTCACCACGGATATACAGCACGTGGCCGGCAAGGACAACCTGGTGGCAGACTGCCTCTCCCGCGCAATCGTCAATACGGTTCATTTGGGCATCGACTACGCCCTCATGGCAGCGGACCAAGCCTCAGACCCGGAGGTCCAAGCTTACAGAACGACCATCACTGGTCTCCAGTTGGCCGACGTCAACTTCCATTCGGCTGGTACCACGTTGTTGTGTGACGTCTCCGTACAGGATCCTCGCCCTGAAGTGCCGGTCGTCTGGCGCCGCAAAGTGTTCGACGCCATACATGGGTTGTCACACCCAGGAATGAAGGCCTCTCAGAAACGGATGTCAGCGAAATTTGTATGGCATGGCATGCATAAAGATGTCCGCGACTGGGCCAACACCTGCGTGGTCTGCCAAAAGGCCAAGGTACAGCGCCACATCAAAGATCCGTTGGCCACCTTCACAGTTCCGGAGCACCGTTTTGACCATGTCAACGTGGACCTGGTAGGACCACTCCCACCCTCCCATGGTTTTTCACACATCCTGATCACGGTTGACCGCACCATCAGATGGCCGGAGGCGGTTCCCCTGTCATCCACTACTTCGGCGGACGTAGCCAGGGCATTCATTTCCTCCTGGATCGCCCGTTTCGGAGTGCCCGCAGATATTTCGTCAGACAGGGGACCGCAGTTTTCCTCCGAGCTCTGGAATGCAGTGGCCCAAGGGCTCGGTGTCAAATTACACCACACCACAGCCTACCACCCACAGGCGAATGGCCTCTGCGAACGCTTCCACCGGTCACTGAAAGCCGCCCTGAGGGCCAGCCTCCAGGACGCTGGATGGGCAGACAAGCTACCGTGAGTCCTGTTGGGCCTTCGCACAGCCCCCAAAGAAGACCTTCACTCTTCATCAGCGGAGCTTGTGTATGGTCGGCCGTTGCGAGTCCCGGGGGACTTCCTACCAACAACGATGGAGCCATGGTCCGCGTCTGCCCAGCTTGCTAGTCACCAAGAGGCGGCCAGATGCTTCGCACCGGTGCCCACTTCGCACCACGGGCTGCAGAGGTCACACGTTCCCACGGAGCTTCACAAGGCTGAATACGTTTTTATTCGCCATGACGCACATAGGGATCTGCTCAAGGCCCCATATACCGGCCCCTTCCGCGTGTTGGAAGCAGGGGACAAAACCTTCATGGTAGATGTCGGTGGTAAACCGGACTACATTTCGGTCGACCGCTTAAAGCCAGCACATTTGGACCTCGACCGCCCCATCGAGACAGCACAACCGCCGAGACGGGGTTGGCCACCCATCGTTGTTACGGCAGACCAAGTTCGACCGCCCGCCAGACCGGCAGCCGCCCAGCAGCCTCCGCCTCGAGAGTACAGGAGTCGTTCTGACAGGCTCGTCAGACCCCCTCACCGTTTGACTTTGTCCGTTAAAGCGAATTCTGGGGGGGCGCATGTGGCAGAACCACTGAATGACTCTGGCTAACTGTATATAATTCTCTTTAACGATGTTCTAACACCAGCCTAAACCTGTACCATTGTGTTAGGCATTACTGTGTTTTGTATATAGAGTTTGCATGTATGGGGCGTGGCCCCTTTAAGAGCACGGGAAAATGCGGGCAAACGCGATGATGTCATGTCGCAAACCACGGGGCTGCCCAGGCAGTCCTCGTGGCATCTCCATTGAGTAAAGACCTGTTTAATTGTTCTCGTGTCGATCTCTGTTATTCGTTGGAATTCGTTAATTCCAACAATATTCTAATATATAGAATTACATTACATAGAAATTACTGCACAGAAACAGGTCAGTCGGCTCAACTGATCTATGCTGGTGTTATGCTCCACATGAGCCTCCTCCCACCCTACTTCACCTCACCCTATCAGCATATCCTTCTATTCCTTTCTCATAAAACAGTCTGAAATCTCGGCATATGACAGACAAAAATCAAATTTCCAACTGACTTGATACTGGTCCCAAATATCAGATAATAATCCGTAGCCAAATTATGTAATAATGTAAATAATCACAGGTTAGGAGCTTATTTATATCATAAATTTACTGAAATAGAAACAAACTAAATTAACCCAAATTACATATTCAAGTACAAAAAAGAAAAAGAAAACTTGCATTTATATAGCGCTTTTAACGACCACCGGATGTCCCAAAGCGCTTTACAGCCAATTAAGTACTTTTGAAGTGTAGTCACTGTTGTAATATAGGAAACACGGCAGCCAATTTGTGCACAGCAAGCTCCCACAAACAGCAATGTGATAATGACCAGATAATCTGTTTTTGTGATGTTGATTGAAGGATAAATATTGGCCAGGACACAGGGAATAACTCCCCTGCTTTTCTCCAAACTAGTGCCATGGGATCTTTTACGTCCACCTGAAAGGCAAGACGGGGCCTCGGTTTAACGTCTCATCTGAAAGACGGCACCTCCGACAGTGCAGCACTCCCTCAGCACTGGAGTGTCAGCCTAGATTTTTGTGCTCAAGTCTCTGGAGTGGGACTTGAAACCACAACTTTCTGACTCAGAGACGAGGGTGCTACCAACTGAGCCATGGCTGACACTTACAGGCCTTAATTAGTCAATATATTATAACTAAAGGAAACTATCAAAGTTCTACCTTTAACACCAGAACAGTTAAACAGGCTTGGTAAATGCTTTACAGACTAACACTATAACAACTTACTCACACAACTTAAACGCTAACTCAACATTTTCCCACTTAATCCATATATTTTCTCCGCACAATTTCTGTTTTACTTCACTTCTCAAGCATGATGTAAAATGATTAAGTCAAACAGAAGCACCATTATAGCCCCAATCTATCCTGCACTCCAATCTGTCTGAAAACTATCCCGTCTATGCCAGTCCTTCTGTTGCCTGGGCCCTAAGCTCTGGAATTCCCTCCCTAAACCTCTCCGCCTCTCTACCTCTCCTTCGTCCTTTAAGACGCTCCTTAAAACCTACCTCTTTGACCAACCTTTTCGTCATCTGCCCTAATTTCTCCTTATGTGGCTTGGTGTCAAATTTTTGTCTTATAATGTTCCTGTGAAGCACCTTGGGTTGTTTTACTACATTAAAGGCGCTATATAAGTACATGTCGTTGTTGTCCCTGTCTCTCTGTTCCAGTCTCCCCTCCAGCCTGAATAGTTTTTCTGTGCCTAGATTACAGATTGCAATCTCCTCACTGATCCTTTTTGTTTTCTTTCTGCCCCAAGCAGTACAGTGAGTAAGAGATCCCCTCTGTCCTAAATCCTATCCCTAGTCCAATTTCTCTACCTCTCCCAATCTATTGCTTCGTCATAACCTTTTCTCCTCTCTCTGTTTCTCTGTCTCTATCACGTCCATAGTCCCCTTCACATTTTCTGTCTATCACTGTGTAATTTAATGCCATTCTCTCTGCTGTCTCAGTTACTCACCGCTTTCTCTCTGTTGTGCTCCCCCCTTTCTCTATGTTTTCCTCTCCTCCTGCAGGTTAAGAAATCATGAGGCAATTGATGGCACACAGTACACTTTCAAGGACTTCAATTTTTCCAAATAAATACACATTTGCTTCCATAACTGTCATCTGAGCATCCACCTTTAAAATTCACTTTTTTACATACTTTAAATTGTTGTATTTACTGTTGATATGCTGGCTGACTAATACTATCAGTGGATTTGACGTAATAGAATTTGGATGTGATTTAATTATGCAGTTGTCAATAACAAGCTTTCTAAATTACATAGAAGCTACAGCACAGAAACAGGCCATTTGACCCAACTGATCTATGCAGGCATTTATACTCCACACAAGCCTTCTCCCACCCCTCTTCATCCAACCTTATCAGCATATCTCTTTCTCCCTTATGTGCTTTATCTAGTTCCTCATAAATGCCACAACTCCTTGTAGCAAGTTTCACAATCTTACCACTCTTTGGGTAAAGAAGTTTCTCCTGAATTCCCTATTGGATTTATTGGTAACTATCTTATATTTATGGCCCCTAGTATTGGTCTCCCACACAAGTGGAAACATCTTCTGTATGTCTACCTTACCAAACCCTTTCATAATTTTAAAGACCTCAATTAGGTCACTTTTTAAAATTAAAAATGTAAAGCTTGGCTACTTTAATAAGAGTTTCTACAAGCATACATGAATTGTGAATGTTGTAAACATCTGCTACGTTTGAAATATTCTTAACGTGTTGGTCTGTTTCACCACTATAAAAGTAAATACCGCCTTCATTTCTTGCTTTGGGTAATCTCCTACCAAGTTCAGTAAATGAAAGCGGAAGCCCAAGCAAACACCGAACTCCCACCATATATTCCTTCTTTAAACGTTTAATTAATTCAACTAATTCAACCATCATTCATGTACATTCGGCAGACATGTTTAAGAACCTGCAACTGGGGAAACTTTTCAGTGTTTAATGTGACTTATACTTGTGCTATAAAAATGCACTAAAAGAAACAGAAAATACAATGCAGTTCTCAGTGAGGATAAATGTTTTAAAAAACAATCCAAAGATTGGAATAAAACACTAGGGGAGAGAAATTCGGTACCTTAGCACCTCCAGTTAGCGCCTGGCAGGGGCACTAATGGGGCGCTGAGGCAGTAGTGCTGCGACAAGGCGAATCCAGCGCTGCACGCCAAATTCAGCCCCCCAGTAGCACCGCTGCTACGAGTTAGCACCGGGGACTTCATGCCAGGCAGATCATGACATCAGTGAGCGTGCAACGCTCACTGGGCACCCAATCTGCCAAATTGTGTATTGCCCCCTGCCTTAGCGCCTCGCCCCGACTGCGACAAGGAGAGGAGGCATCAAGCAGTGGGTAGCTGGCTCCGGGGCGCTACCTAAAGGGATCATGAGTAATTAGTCGTAGCTCTCAGGTTAGTGCTGTTTCACTGCTTCCTTGTCAGCTTGACATTATGCAACAGCTTAAATCAGTCATTTAAAGGTTCTTTAGTCTCCGGAGTGTTGTGGCTACTAAAAATTAGTAACATTTATTCTCACAACATATCAAAATGCTACATTTAGTTACACAAATGGGGGCTATACTGGCAGTCGATCTCACCCTCCAGGATCTACGGCGAAGGGAGCGGAGGCAGCGAGAAAGATTGGAACATGTGGCCAGAGGGAGAAGGATGGCCATCAGGGCTCCCAACAGGAGACCTTGCTCTCCGAGGGTCTTCCGACAGCAATTCTGCTGCCTTCAATTAAGCCAGGAGCGGTGTCTTAGAAGGCTCCACTTCAGCAAATAAGTGGTCACAGAACTCTGCCACCTCCTGCAACCAGACCTCGAGCCTCAGATCAGGATGAGGATGGCTCTCTCAGTGGCAGTTAAGATCACAATCGCCCTCAATTTCTTCACCAGCGGATCCCACCAGTCTGCAACAGGAGATAAAGGTAACATCTCACAGTTCGCTGTCCATCGCTGCACCGGGAGGTCATAGATGCTCTCTACAGTAGGAGAAGGGACTACATTTCCTTCCCCATCACCAGAGAGAAGCAGGATGAACATGCATGTGGCTTTGCCAGGATAGTGGGATTCCCCATGGAGCAAGGTGCCATTGACTGCGCCCACATGGCTTTGCGGGCACTGAATAACAATCCTGAGGTCTTGTGTAACCGTAAAGGCTACCACTCACTTAATGTCCAGTTGGTGTGTGACCACACACAGCGAATCCTCAATGTGAATGCCCGCTATCCTGGCAGCAGCCATGATGCCTTCATCCTGTTCCAGCACTCTTCCAGCCACCACATCAAGTTCGCGGCTGGCTGGTTGGAGACAAGGGGTATCCGCTCTCCACCTGGCTCATGACTCCCCTCCGCAACCCCGACACTCCTGCACAGCACTCAAATAATGAGAGACATGCTGCCACCGGGAACATCATTGAGCAGACCACGGGGTGCTCAAGCAACAGTTCTGTTGCCTTGACCACTCAAGAGAAGCCCTCCAGTACTCACCGGAGTGGGTGTCCCATTTCGTCATGGTGTGCTGCATGCTCCACAATCTGGTCATCATGAGGGCCCAGCCCTTGCCACCAGGGATTGCGGGATCATCTCAGGAGGAGGGAGAGGAGGAGGAGGACGATGAGGAGGACAAGGAAGACGAGGAGGAGGAGGAGAATCAGGATCGAGGGAGGAGGCAGCCACTCAATCGGCCTTCTGGAATGACGGTCCGTGACCACCTCATCAGACTGCGGTTCCAGTAAATTCAACCCCAGATCCCTGATGCTCACCACATCCTCATCATTCCATCCCTGTCACAGGCCATATCACAGTGCACAGCTGAAGTGAGACACAGTACAAAATTATCCGAAGTGAATTAATAAATTTATCAATAATCAATGAACACATCTTTACAACAACAATATTTACTATTCACCCTTGTGCAATCCCTTAGTGCCTCTCTTTACTGTGTCTTTGCTTACTCTATTGCTCCTACAAAGTGTTGACCCAGTGGCTACAGCATGTCTGGTGGAAGGCTGCTGAGTGTTCATGCGTGAGACTTCAGATGGCCTTGCAGGTCGCCCTTGACCAGCTCTGGGTGTGGAAGGCCTGACTGTAGACTGCACCACCTCAGTATGGGCGGCAGCAGTCTGGGCTGGCTGGATGACAGGCAGTGACAAGGGCAATGGTGGAGTGCAGACTGCAGCGGTGGGAGCAGGAATGCTATCATCATGAGAGAGGACAGCAAGTTCCTGACCCACTGCCACTCCCCCGGGGCAGCACCTCAGCATCCCTAGCAATCTGTTGCAGCACAGATTGCTGGCCTGCTGTGACACTGTGAAAGCCCTGGTCAACGGTGGTAGACCCAGCCACAATGGCAACGCTCAGAGCTTGCGTGGCATCAAGCTGAGACTGCATGAGAGCAGTCTGAGATTGAATGGCACCAAGCATAGACTGCATTACAGCACTAAGACATTGCGTTGCTTCTGCCTGTGCTGCAATGGAAGTTGCCAGATCGCCCATCATATGCGGCATCAGCTCTGGGTTGCCAAGGTCTCTCTGGGAGTCTACCATCCTTTCCAGACTGGAAATTATGGGCTCCATGGTGTGGGCAGAGCTTTGTGCAATGTTGGAGGCAGACTCCTCCACGCTCTTTATCATTGCCGACAGGCTCTCGGGCACCCTTGCCATTGCACCTATCATCTCCGTGTGCATGCCCATCACCTTTCTTCTAAAGGCCTCCCCATCGAGGTCCTCATCTGAGTCCTGTGCAGCAGCACTCGCCCTCAAGGGAGCTGGTTCCCGAGCTACCCTTCCCCCCTGGCCTTGCTGCAGCCCGCTCGTTCCTGGTGCATCACCCTGTGCAGACCCCACTACTATACTAGCCTCTAAAGAACATGTAGTGCCAGTATATGAGCTGGTTGATATACCTATCAATTCATCCAATGAAAAGCGACGAGTTAAGAAAGTAACTATAGGTTTTTATTGGCTAAATAACAGAGCCCACCCTCGTGGGTGATCGGATCCAACAAGGAGGAATACCAGCCAGTCGACCACCTTTATACCTGGGCAGGTAGGTGGAGCCATGGGCGGAGTCAGCAGTGTTCAGCCCAGGTATAACAGCGTGACAAGAGGCGACCTCGTATAGTGATACAACAGTGTGAACAGTGATAACGATATAACAGTGATAACTATAGTGTAACGATAGTGAACGACAAAAGTGGTTTACCACATTCACCCCTTGTTTAGATTTGAGTCCGGCGAGGTGAAGTGTACTACCAGTTCTGATAAGTCAGTCTGTCCGGAGGCCTCGTAAGCCTTTCTGATCGTCGCAGCGGCGGTGTTGCATTCTCCGGTGTTGCTGCTGGTGTCTGCGTGGTCGGCGAAGGCTCGTGGGGTTCCGGCGTGCCGTCTACCTGAGCTGGAATTGGGGGGGGGGTGGAGGGGGGGTAAGGGTGGTGTCTCCGGAATGCCCGAGGGTGCGAGGTCCCGTAAGGAGACTGTGTCCTCCCGCCCGTCTGGGTAAGCCACATAGGCGTACTGGGGGTTGGCGTGCAGGAGGTTCACCTTCTCGACCAGGGGGTCCGTTTTATGGGCCCTCACGTGCTTTTGCAGCAGGACGGGCCCCGGGGAGGTCAGCCAGGTTGGTAGTGTGGTTCCCGTAGTCGACTTCCTGGGGAAAACAAACATTCGTTCATGGGGGGTGGCGTTAATGGCAGTGCAGAGTAGTGACCGGATGGAATGCAGCGCTGCCGGGAGGACTTCCTGCCAGCGGGAGGTTGGGAGGCCCTTAGACTTTAAGGCTAAGAGGACGGCCTTCCATACCGTCGCGTTCTCTCTTTCCACCTGGCCGTTCCCTCGGGGGTTGTAGCTGGTGGTCCTGCTTGCAGCAATACCTCTCGCTAGTAGGAACTGACGGAGTTCCTCGCTCATGAAGGAGGAGCCCCGGTCACTATGTATATAGTTTGGGAACCCGAACAAGGCGAAGAGGTCGTTCAGGCATTTAATGACCGTGGTACTGGTCATGTCTGGGCAGGGGAAGGCAAAGGGGAAACGGGAGTACTCATCAACGATGTTGAGGAAGTACACATTACGGTCAGAGGACGGGAGGGGCCCCTTAAAGTCGATGCTCAGGCGCTCGAAGGGGCGGGTGGCCTTGATCAGGCTTGCTCTGTCCGGCCTAAAGAAGTGCGGTTTGCACTCGGCACAGGTCTGGCAGTTCCTGCTCATGGTCCTGACCTCCTCGATGGAGTATGGCAGGTTGCGGGCCTTAATGAAGTGGTAAAGTCTGGTGACCCCGGGGTGGCAGAGGTCGTTGTGGAGGGTCTGAAGTCTATCACTTTGCGCGCTGGCGCATGTAATTCGTGACAGAGCATCAGGGGGATCGTTCAGCTTACCTGGCCGGTACAAGATATCATAATCATAGGTGGATAGTTCGATTCTCCACCTCAATATCTTGTCATTCTTGATTTTGCCCCTCAGCTTGTTATTAAACATAAAAGCGACCGAACGCTGGTCGGTGAGGAGGGTAAATCGTTTGCCTGCCAGGTAATGCATCCAGCGTCGTACCGCCTCCACAATCGCTTGGGCCTCCTTCTCGACCGACGAGTGTCGGATCTCAGGGCCCTGTAGGGTCCTTGAGAAGAAGGCCACTGGTCTCCCCTCCTGGTTAAGGGTAGCGGCTAGGGCGAAGTCGGATGCATCGCTCTCCACTTGGAAGGGGATGGACTCGTCCACTGCGTGCATTGTGGCCTTGGCGATGTCTCCCTTAATGAGGGAGAAGGCTGCGCACGCTTCCTCCGTAAGGGGGAAGGATGTGGACTTCATGAGGGGTCTGGCTTTGTCTGCATAGTTGGGCACCCATTGGGCATAGTAGGCGAAGAGCCCCAGGGTTCTCTTCAGAGCCTTTGGACAGTGGGGGAGGGGTAGCTCCATGAGGGGATGCATTCTTTCGGGGTCGGGGCCGATGACTCCGTTCTCTACTACACAGCCGAGGATGGCAAGGCGCGAGGTGTTAAACACACATTTCTCCTTATTGTAGGTGAGGTTCAGCCGTTGGGCCGTACGGAGGAATCTCTCCAGGTTAACGTCATGGTCCTGCCGGTCGCGGCCGCAGATGGTGACGTTATCTAGGTAGGGGAACGTGGCGTGCAGCCCGTTCTGGTCAACCATCCGGTCCATCTCCCTTTGGAAGACCGAAACCCCGTTGGTGATGCCGAAGGGAACCCTAAGGAAGTGGTAGAGGCGGCCATTCGCCTCGAAGGCGGTATACTGGCGGTCCTCAGGGCGGATAGGGAGTTGGTGGTAGGCCGACTTAAGGTCGATGGTAGAGAATACTCGGTATTGTGTGATCTGATTGACCATATCAGATATGCGGGGAAGGGGGTATGCGTCCAGCTGGGTGTACCTGTTTATGGTCTGGCTGTAGTCGATGACCAGGCGGTTCTTATTGCCTGACTTAACTACCACGACCTGGGCACGCCAGGGGCTGGTGCTCCCTTCGATGATGCCCTCCTTCAGGAGACGCTGCACCTCAGAGCTAATGAAAGCTCTGTCCCCGGCGCTGTACCGCCTGCTCTTGGTCGCGACGGGTTTGCAGTCGGGGGTGAGGTTAGCGAACAGGGAAGGTGGCGGGACCTTGAGGGTGGATAGGCCACAGGTGTTACGCGGTGGGCGGTTTAAAATCTGTTGGTTGTCGACTGTGAGTGGGGGGAGGGGTCCGCCGTATGCTAGCGTGACGCTTTGGAGGTGGGATTGGAAGTCTAGCCCTAGTAGGACGGCGGCGCATAGCTGGGGGAGGACGAGGAGTTAAAATTTTTTATACTCCATACCCTTAACCGATAGGGTCACAACACAGTAGCCGCTGATGTCTGTGGCGTGGGATCTCGATGCCATCGAGATCCGGTTCCGCGTTGGCAGGACAGGGAGGGAGTAGTGGCTCACCGTGTCTGGGTGGATGAAACTCTCCGTGCTTCCGCTGTCGAACAGGCAGGTCGTGGCGTGGCCGTTTACTCTGATGTCCATCATTGACTTGGACAGGTGATGCGGGCGGGTTTGGTCCAGTGAGACGGAGGCTAGTGTATAGCTGAGCGAGTTGCTGTAGTCTGCGGGTGAGGCGGTAGTCGGGTCTAGAGGCACGGTGGCGGTCGAGCGTGGTGGGTAAAATGGCGTCTCCCACGAGGTTGGACAAAATGGCGGAGAAGATGGCTGCCCCCGTAACTCACATGAGGCACTGCTGGTGTCGGTTGCCTGTATCAAAGATGGCCACCCCATGACTCACATGTGGGGATGCTGGCCTCTGTTGCCTTGAAGGAAGATGGCCGCCCCCACAGCTCGCATGAGGCACTGCTGGCCTCTGATGATCCACCTCTGCAGGCCTTAGCGAAGTGGCCTTTCTTCATGCAGTTTGAGCAGGTAGAGTTCCTGGCTGGGCAGCACGACCTCGGGTGTTTCGCCTGGCCGCAGAAGAAGCAGCCGGCGGCCCGATCGCAGGGGTCCGATGTCGGAGCCGGTACCGGGGGTGGCGGTCTCGATCGGGTCCGGGACGCCGACGCTGAGGTAGGTCCCAGGGGGGTTGCTGCGGGGGGTATCGCGGTCGGGGTCGGTCCCAAGTCCCAGGGTCGCGAGTTACAGTACCTTGAGTATGCCTCGAGGTCCCGATGGGCCACCTCTAGAGAGAGAGCGAGGGCTGCAGCTTTGTCCAGGTCGAGGTCCCTTGCTTCCAGTAGTCTTTGCCGTGAGTAGTCGGACCGCAGGCCTTTCACGAAGGCATCGCGGACATTGTCTTCAGTATTTTCTGCCGCCGTTACCGCTTTAAAGTTACAGTCTCTGCCGAGTGCTTGTAGCACCCGTAAAAATTCCTCCACGGGCTCTCCTGGCTGTTGCGGGCGGGATCTTAGGAGGTGTCTGGCATACATGGAATTTACCGGGGTTTGGTACTGTCTTTTCAGCCGGTTGATGGCGTCCTCGTATGTTTTAAGGTCCCGGATGAGTGCGAATACTTTAGGGCTCACTTGGGCGTTCAGAACTCTTAGCATGGATTTCTGAGGCATGCCGGATTCTCCCAGGTAGGCTTCGAAGCAGCTCAGCCAGTGTTCGAAGTCGAGGGCTGAGTTTGCTGCCTGTGGGTTTAGGTCCAGGTACGGTGGTCTGAGGGCTCGCAGCCAGGCCGGCTGCTGTGGCTGTTGTAGCTGGGCGTCTGGCTGGTCGCTTGGCTGGTCGTTTGACTGCTCAAGTGTCAACATTTTAAAATTTAGCCAATAAAATTGATATACCTATCAATTCATCCAATGAAAAGTGATGAGTTAAGAAAGTAACTATAGGTTTTTATTGGCTAAATAACAGAGCCCACCCTCGTGGGTGATCGGATCCAACAAGGAGGAATACCAGCCAGTCGACCACCTTTATACCTGGGCAGGTAGGTGGAGCCATGGGCGGAGTCAGCAGTGTTCAGCCCAGGTATAACAGCGTGACAAGAGGCGACCTCGTATAGTGATACAACAGTGTGAACAGTGATAACGATATAACAGTGATAACTATAGTGTAACGATAGTGAACGACAAAAGTGGTTTACCACACTGGTGCCTGCGGGTGAGACATGCAGTGACGCGGTGTGTTCTTCCTCCTCCTCTACTCCCGCATTGCTCTCAATGGTGCCCTCAGGGACAGGCTGCTCCGGTGCTTGCTAATTATCTGAAAGCATAAAGGCACAAGAGATGGGTTAAGGTGAGGGGATGGGGACAGGAAGGGAGAAATGCATGCATACAGCATGATTAGCTGGAAAGTGCGAAAGGCTTGTGGGGTGAGGGGGAAGTGGGATGTGAGAAGAAGGAGTAGGGATGAACATACCGTTGTTGTCCCCAAGGGGGTCAACGTCGCCGGTGGACATCGGCGCCCACCACCTGGCACCCAATAATCTCCAGCACTCTACTTTCCAGCGCAGACAGTATTTGGGTGTCGGCTTATCCTGTTCTGCAAGAGAAAGGAAAGCATGTGAGTGAATAATATTTTTGATAATCTGGCATCAATGTCAAACTTGAAAGTTCGAAAGAACAAACCCAAAACAAAAAACTACGAAAAATGGTTTGACTCCGATTGCCAGAACATGAGGAAAAAACTCAGAAAAATATCAAACCAAAAACACAGACAACCAGAAAATGAGGAATTATGCCTTACTTATTGTCAGGCACTAACACAATACAAACGCACACTCAGAACCAAGAAAGAGCAGTATATTAAGAATACAGTCATCTCCATTGAGGAATCCATTGATTCCAATTGTTTCTGGGACAACTGGAATACATTACACAAAAAACAACACGATGAATTGGCCATTCAAAACGGTGACACATGGAAACCATTTTGAAAAATTATACCAGAAAAACACACTAAGCCCAGAGCAATACCAAATATGCGAAAAACTGGCAAAGCTAGAATCTGCCATAAAAGATAACCAAAACCCGATAGACACCATAATATCTGAAAAAGAGCTAATTGAAAAACTCAAGGACCTGCGACCATGAAAGGCTTGCGGGGCAGACGGCATCCTAAGCGAGATGATTAAACACACGGACGATAAAATGAGATTGGCTATACTGAAACTCTTCAACTTGGTTCTGAGTGTCGGTTACTTCCCTGATATCTGGAACAAAGGACTCATAACGCCCATATACAAAAGTGGGGATAAAGGTGACCCAAATAACTATCGAGGCATCTGTGTAAACAGTAACATGGGAAAGGTTTTCTGTAGTATCATAAACAAAAGACTTATAAACTTCCTTGAGGAGCACAATGTCTTGAGTAAAAGCCAAATTGGATTCCTGCCAAACTATAGAACATCAGATCATATCTTCACCCTACAGACCCTAATTGACAAACACGTCCATCAAAACAAAAGCAAAATCTACGCATGCTTTATAGATTTCCAGAAGGCTTTCGATTCCATCTGGCACGACGGTCTATTCCTGAAACTTATCGAAAGCGGGGTAGGGGGAAAAACATATGATGTAATTAAATCAATGTATACAAACAACAAATATGCAGTTAAAATTGGAGACAAACAAACAAAATACTTCCCACAGGGGCGGGGGGTGACGCAGGGCTCGCCAATCTCACCAACACTCTTTAATATTTACATAAATGAATTGGCAAAACTACTTGAACAATCTACAGCACCCGGCCTCACCCTATATGAATCCAAGGTTAAATTCCTCCTCTATGCAGACGACCTGGTTCTGCTGTCACCAACTAAGGAGGGTCTACAGCAGAACCTGGATCTGCTGGAATCAGTCTGTCAGACCTGGGCCCTGACAATAAACCTCCAAAAAACCAAAGTCCTCGTGTTCCAACAAAGATTCAGACATCAGGGACCCAAAATAAATCTCACACTAGGAACAACTAAAATCGAACAAACCACTAACTACACATACTTGGGCATAAAAATCAGCTCTACGGGAAATTTCAAACTGGCTGTGAATGAACTGAAAGAGAAAGCAAGAAGGGCTTTCTACGCCATTAAAAGATCAATCCAAATAGAAATCCCAATTAGCATTTGGCTCAAAATTTTCAAATCAGTAATTGAACCAATTGCACTCTATGGCAGTGAAGTGTGGGGACCGCTAACACAACAAGAATTTGCAAAATGGGACAAACACCCAATTGAGATCCTACATGCAGAATTCTGTAAAAGTATCCTCCGGACTCAAAGGAAAACCGTAAACAATGCATGCAGGGCAGAACTAGGCCAATTTCCACTAATAATTACTATCCAAAAAAGAGCCACCAAATTTTGGAAACACCTAAAAATGAGCAACCCCCACTGCTATCATTACGAAGCCTTGAAATGCCAAGAGAGGACCATAAAGAATAACTCCCTCAGTCAACTAGTCCTGGGACTCAGTGAAGCAACCACTAACACTACTAACAATAACCAGCCCCAGGACAGTGACATCGTAGCACAGAGAATTCGACCCAACACAATTGTCACTAAACAAAAGGAAAAATACCTGTCATATTGGGCAGAAACAACAAAAACCCAAAGCAAACTCAATTGCTACTTGGCCCTAAACAGACAATACAACATGGCTGAGTACCTGACCATGGTAAAGGATAACAAACTGAGAAAAACCTTGACAAGGTACAGACTTAGCGAACATAGCCTAGCGATCGAAAAAGGCAGACACAGGCAGACCAGGCTGCCAAGAGAGGACAGGATATGCTCTCACTGCAGTCAGGGAGTAGTGGAGACAGAGATGCACTTCTTCACAGCCTGTGGAAAATATCAGGGCATCAGGGAGAATTTCTACCAAAAATTCTCACAAATATGCCCTGAATTCAGAAATTTGAATGACGACCAAAAACTCCCATACCTACTGGGGGAGGAGAGAAGCTGTGTAGCACTGGCGGCACACTATGTTACAGCTTGCCATGAACAGAGGGACAACCAGTAAACCTAAGAAAAGAGTATATATAAATAATGCGAATGTATATTTATACACTCAGGGATATACCTGTTTATACACTGTATGAATAGAACTGCGTTTATGTGTTCAACCATAAATGTATTTTGATGCTTTGGCAACATAAGATGTACCTTATCATGCCAATAAAGCGATTTGAATTGAATTGAGTGTGGAGCAATGTGTTTGGGTGATGTGCCTGCCATAGTTGAATAGCTGTCATTGTGTGCAAGGTGTGAGATGTGGGTATGAGTGTTGGTAGGTAGAGATTCTTGGTGGGTGAGTGCTGGGGGTGTGGTGCTATGGTCAATGTCTGCAGACGGTAGTATGTAACATTTGTTGAGGCATTGACTCACCCCGACCACCTGAGTGAGGTCGCTAAATTTCTTCCTGCACTGTGTATGGGTCCTGGGGACCACAGTGCTGCCCGAGACCTAATGGGCAACCTCCCTCCACATGGCACAGAAGACTTGCAGTGAGGGCCTCCTGTCACTAGAGGACTGCCCTCCGTCTCGCCACCAACTCCTCCAATGGTCTGAAAATCTGCGGGCTCTCTCCCTGGGGCGAGGATCTGCCTTGAGTACAGCTGGTTGAGTCATCCGACTCCTTGGACTTGGCCTGCTCCTGCTTACTGACACAGGTTCACAGGCAACAATGCTGAGAATGAGGTTCTGTAGCATGTGTAAGGGGTTTTCTCCGATACTGGTCCCCCGTTAAATACAGTTCTTGGATGTCAGGATTTATAAGAACAAAATACACACGGCACAGGGTTTTGGCTCAACCTTTGATTCGTTTGTTTATTGAACACACACACACAATTACTTCCCCAGTATAAATCCCTACGATTTATATCAGGCTAACAACCCCAAAATGCAAATCCCTACGCAAGGGTCATTTGCATCGACACAATATGACACAGTTAATCCCATCCGTGATCTGACTGTTACATATACAATCACAAAGTCCTTATTGTGGTCTGACTGAAACTCACAAACTTACTCAGACTCAATCATGAAAATCCCCTCTATGATTTGACTCAAACATACAACCACCACTCCCGATTGGCTGGAGTTGATTGTAGGCCCGAATCTTTCTGCTTGCTGTTCTACCGTTGGCTTCCCACACTGCTGTCTTCGACGTGATCTTACTTTAAACCAAAACCAACTTGCAGTATCTTGACACACTTTTCCTGGCCCCCTCCTGAGCATACAATGGCCGTTTCAAAATGTGTGAATTGTCCATTGAGTAGAGATACCTTTCTGACAATGCAACCTTCCCAAAGTGACTGCGTATGCGAAGTTGTTGGTTTCTGTTAGCATTCATATTCAAATGGTTCAAGGCCCGGCCCATTGTCTAGACCTGCACTGAATACTAGTTATTCGGGGGGGGGGGGGGGGGCCATGGTCTAAGGTGAACAATGTAATCCCTTAAGGTACATGAATATGCGAATGTTCTTGTTCAGATTTTAAATTGTCTGTGATCCAGTCGTAGTTTCGGCTGCAGTGTTTGAATTAACCCTTTATTGCCGAGCCCTTTTTGCAGGCTCTGCAGTTCTGGGTTTGTATATTTCATTGTCCAATATTTTTATCTGGGGGGAGGAATCGATCCTACACATGAATAAACCTCCCCTTTAAGAACTGGAAAGAGCCTGTGACTATGATGACTTGCAATTAGACTGCACCTGATATTAGTTAGCGCTTTGAGTGTAACGCCACTGAAATAGGCCGTTAGCGCTTGATTTAGCGCTCCCATCCTTTGAGCGATGACACTGAATTTTACATACAGCGAGATTCATTAGCATCTAGTGCTAAATCTCAAACATTTCCAAAGTTAGCACCCACTCCTGGGCTATAATTAATTTCTCCCCCCTAGGAAAAAATTACTATGTTTCCTGTTGCGCCTGAAAATCTGATCGCAACTTTAAGAGAGCCTCTAATCAAGTCCAATTGCAGAAAACTCGTACATAAGGCTCTATAACTTGGGGGCGAGGTCGGTTTTATGGGCGGAGATGCGATCGGGTGGAGGGTGGAGCCGTAAAAGTTTGAGGACATTTAGGCGTAATGGCCTAGAAATTGGGTTGGGCGCCAAAGTGGTGCAAAAGTCGCCTGAGCGCAGGATTTAGCGCAGCGATCGGAGTAATAACGATCGCCAGAAATTCAGTTTCAGTGCCCCTCGAGGGACACGGGGCGAGGCTCGAGGCGCTCCGCGTCCCTCTTAGGGCGCTGAAACTGATTATCGCAGCGCAACGTGCTGCAGCGCCACACGCTGCGGCACGGCACGATGCGGTACTGCAGGCCTTCCTCCCACTGTTAAGGGGGAGGTGCCTGCAACAGCGCGATCCCCGCTCGCGAGTGCCGGCAAATGAGCCCGGCACCAAGGAGAAGTGCCGGGCTCTCGGGAAACAGCCGGCAATGCCGCGGGGGGGGGGGGGGGGGGAGGTTAGGAGGCCAGGGACAGAGGTGCTGGCAGGCGGCCGCCGAAAAAGCGGCCGCCCCGCACCTCCACCTTAACTTGCGCCGCTGCCAGCACAGTAAGGCCCCGTGAACCGGGCGCGGGTAGCGAACGGCGCAACTGCGGCGTTCGCTACCAAATATCGAAATATCGCGAATGGGGCGCTGCGCACACCGATGATGTCATCGGTGGCGGCGCAGCGCAACAGGCTAACGCCACCATTAGCGCCCCTCCTGAATATCGCGGGAGGCGCAGCCAGTGGCGCTACAGCCACTGACTGCCTCTTTAGGCGCTAACAGGTGGCGCTACTCACCCAATTTCTCCCCCAATATACTTACGTGCGTAACTCACGGCAAAGTTCCACAATCTTTTAGCCATGTAATTGGTTTGCGCTCGGTTATGTGTCTCTCTGGGCGGAAATTCAAGACCATTGAATAGATCAGCAGTTAAAATTATGACCACGGATACATCAACAAGTCTAATTTATATGGTCAACTATAAATGACAGCATAAAAATTTGAACTCAGTAAAATGGATACTGGACTTAGAAGTGAATCCCCTAAATTCCTCCTTTCTATGAACAGCTCTGAGCTCTGTATCTGCTCTCATTGTCGTGATGGCTTTCTGTATGAATTAAAATACGGTTGGCTCTCGAGCAGAACCTGTGCTGATCCAAAAATTTCATCTGAGTTCAAACACTTGAGAGGATACAAATACAACATAAACTTGTACCGAAGTAACACGTCACTGTAAACCCAGCCCACACAAAGCTCAGAGCTCATTTACATGCGCATAATGTTCTACAGTACTTTGCACAAAAGCATAAAACTTCAGGTTTGACGGTGGTTTTCACGGAGTTTGTAGTTTTCAGTTACTTTTCCTCGCGCTGTGTTGATCTGCTGTAATATATTTGTTGGTGCTAGCGGCTCAGTACAATGTTAAAGAGGCAAGTCGGCGCTTGGGTGCGAGGAGCTGAGTGCAACTATTTAGTACACTCTGGTTTCTCTTCAGATCGTATAAATCTTTCGCCTTTTACTAAAGATTTCCGTGGAGAGGAACACTCGGAGTTTTAGTTAATTTTTTGAGGCCCTGCTCTTGTGGGGCTGTGTTATTGTTGAAAAAAAGATTGATTGTTAATTGTAGATGTGGTTGCAAGCACTTACCCACGGTACGTGTGTTTGGTGAAGGTGAGATTTATGTGAAGCCGTAAAGTTGTACATTTTGTCTGTGTTGAGTTAGCTAAATGCTACTGACTTACCAATTGTATTTGTAGCATAGCAGCACAAGTAGGTGAGGGTTAGGGCTTAAGAGTTGTAATTATTATTTTCATTATCGCTCATCGGAGCATTAGTCAGGTTGTTAAGTGCTTGGGGTTTAGATAAATTGTGTTCTAGAAACATAGTAGGCCATTCGGCCCCTCGAGCCTGCTCCGCCATTCAATGAGATCATGGCTGATCATCCAAATTCAGTACCCTGTCCCTGCCTTCTCCCCATATCCCTTAATCCCTTTAGCCTTAAGAAATATATCCAACTCCTTCTTGAATATATTTAATGAATTGGCCTCTACTGCCTTCTTTGGTAGAGAATTCCACAGGTTCACCACTCTCTGGGTGAAGAAATTCCTCCTCATCTCTGTCCTAAATGGCTTACCCCTTAGACTGTGACCCCTGGTTCTGGACTCCCCGACCATCGGGAACATCCTTTCAGCATCTAGTCTGTCTAGTCCTGTCAGAATTTTATAAGTTTCGATGAGATCCCCTCTCATTCTTCTAAACTTCACTTCACCTGACGAAGGAGCAGCGCTCCGAAAGCTTGTGATTTCAAATAAAGCTGTTGGACTATAACCTGGTGTTGTGTGACTTCTTACATTTGTCCACCCCAGTCCAACATCGGCATCTCCACATCATCTTCTAAACTCCAGCGAGTACAAGCCCAATCGACCCAATCTCTCCTTGTACATCATTCCTGCCATCTCCGGTATCAGCCTGGTGAATCTTCGCTGAACTCCTTCCATGGCAAGAACATCCTTCCTCAGATAAGGTGACCAAAACTGCACACAGTACTCAAGGTGTGGTCTCACCAAGGCCCTGTACAACTGCAGCAGCACATCCTTGCTCCTGTACTCAAACCCTTTCGCTATGAAGGCCAACATACCATTTGCCTTCTTCACCGCCTGCTGCACCTGCATGCTTACCTTCAGCGACTGGTGCACAAGGACACCCAGGTCTCGTTGCACTTCCCCTTCTCCCAATCTATTGCCATTCAGATAATAGTCTGCCTTTCTGTTTTTGACACCAAAGTGGATAACCTCGCATTTATCCACGTTATATCGCATCTGCCACGCTCTGCCCAATCACCCAACCTGTCCAAATCATCCTGGAGTTTCTCGGTATCCTCCTC
Organism: Somniosus microcephalus; assembly: GCF_052327205.1. NCBI lineage: Eukaryota > Metazoa > Chordata > Chondrichthyes > Squaliformes > Somniosidae > Somniosus > Somniosus microcephalus. The sequence goes on from NC_140989.1 coordinate 124,275,651, forward strand.
ACAGCACACACGCCCACCCAGCTTTGTGTCATCTGCAAACTTGGAGATATTACATCTAGTTCCCTTATCTAGATCATTAATGTATATTGTGAATAGCTGGGGTCCAAGGACCGATCCCTGCGGTACCCCACTAGTCGCTGCCTGCCACTCGGAAAAAGACCCGTTAATTCCTACTCTCTGCTTTCTGTCCACCAACCAGTTCTCCATCCAAGTCAATACCTTGCCCCCAATCCCATGTGCATTAACTTTACACGCTAATCTCTTATGCAGGACCTTATCAAAAGCCTTTTGAAAGTCCAAATACACCACATCTACTGGTTCTCCCTTATCTATTTTCCAAGTTACATCCTCAAAAATTCCAGTAGATTAGTCAAGCACGATTTACCTTTTGTAAATCCATGTTGACTTTGTCCGATCCTGTCACTGTTTTCCAAGTGCTCAGCTAATACATCCTTTATAATGGACTCGAGCATTTTCCCCACTACCGATGTCAGGCTTACCGGTCTGTAATTCCCCACTTTCTCTCGACCACCCTTTTTGAATAGTGGGGTAACATTAGCTACCCTCCAATCCATGGGTACAGTTCCAGATTCCAGTGAATTTTGGAAGATGATCAGCAATGCATCTACTATTTCTAGGGCCACCTCCTTAAGTACCCTAGGATGTAGATTATCAGGCCCTGGGGATTTATCGGCCTTCAATCCCGTCAATTTCCCTAACACCATTTCCCTACAAATACTGATTTCTTTCAGTTCCTCCCTCTCATCAGACCCTATGTTCGCCAACATCTCTGGGAGGTTATTTGTGCCCTCCTTTGTGAAGACAGAACCAAAATATGCATTTAATTGGTCTGCCATTTCTTTGTTCCCCATTATAACTTCCCCTGCTTCTGACTGCAAGGGACCTACACTTGATTTCACTAATCTTTTTCTCTTCACATATCTATAAAAGCTCTTACAGTCAGTTTTTATGTTCCATGCAAGCTTGCTTTCATATTCTATTTCCCCCTTCTTAATTAATCCCTTTGTCCTCCTTTGTTGAATCCTAAACTGCTCCCAATCCTCAGGGTTACCGCTTTTACTGGCCAATTTATATGCCCTCTCCTTGGATCTTATGCTATCCCTAATTTTCCTTGTTAGCCACGGTTGAGTCACCCTTTTTGTTTTATTCTTATCCCAAACTGGGATGAACAACTTCTGTAGTTTATCCATGCGGTCTTTTAATGTTTGCCATTGCCTATCCACCGTCAACCCTTTGAGTGACATTCCCCAATCAATCCTACCCAATTCGCGCCTCATACCATCGTAGTTTCCTTTATTTAAATTAAGGACCCTAGTCTCCGAGTCAACTACTTCACTCTCCATCCTAATGAAGAATTCTATCATATTATGATCGCTCTGACCCAAGGGGCCTCGTACAACAAGATTGCTAATTAATCCTCTCTCATTACATAATACCCAGTCTAAGATGGACTGATCTCTGGTTGGTTCCTCGACATATTGTTCCAGAAAACCATCCCGTAAACATTCTAGGAATTCCTCCTCCACAGTATTTTTACTAATTTGGTTAGCCCAATCTATATGTAAATTAAAGTCACCCATGATGACTGCTGTGCCCTTACTGCATGCTTCTCTAATTTCCCTTTTAATGCCATCCCCAACCTCCGTATTACTGTTTGGAGGTCTATATACCACTCCCACTAACGTTTTCTGCCCCTTGATATTTCTCAGTTCTACCCATACAGATTCTGCATCATCAGAGTTAATATCCTTCCTTTCAATTGTGTTAATCCCCTCTTTAACCAGCAATGCTACCCCACCTCCCTTTCTTTTTTGCCTATCCTTCCTAAATATTGAATACCCCTGGATGTTGAGTTCCCAGCCTTGGCCACCCTGGAGCCATGTTTCTGTAATCCCAATGAAATCATATTCGTTTACCTCTATTTGCGCAGCTAATTCATCCACCTTGTTCCGAATGCTCCTTGCATTAAGACATAAAGCCGTCAGGTTTGTTTTTTTAACGCTCTCAGACCTATATGAATTATTATTTACTGTTTGATTTAAACCGTTGAGTTCTTTGCCTTCTAATTTTGTTTTTCTCCTTCCTGTCTTTTGCTTTTTTCCTTGTTTCCCTTTCCTCTGTCTCCCTGCTCAGGTTCCCAACCCCCTGCCACTTTAGTTTAAACCCTCCCCAACAGCACTAGCAAACACTCCCCCTAGGACATCGGTCCCGGCCCTGCCCAGGTGCAAACCGTCCCGTTTGTACTGGTCCCACCTCTCCCAGAACCGGTTCCGATGTCCAAGGAATTTGAATCCCTCCCCCTTGCACCATTCCTCTCGCCACGTATTCATTTGAAATATCCTCCTATTTCTACTCTGACTAGCACGTGGCACTGGTAGCAATCCTGAGATTACTACCTTTGAGGTCCTATTTTTTAATTTACCTCCTAACTCCCTATATTCTGCTTTTAGGACCTCATCCCGTTTTTTACCTATATCGTTGGTGCCTATGTGCACCACGACAACTAGCTGTTCGCCCTCCCCCTCCAAAATGTTCAGCAGCCGCTCCGAGATGACCTTGACCCTTGCACCAGGGAGGCAACACACCATCCTGGAGTCTCGATTGTGGCCGCAAAAACGCCTATCTATTCCCCTTACAATTGAGTCCCCTATCACTATAGCTCTTCCACTCTTTTTCCTCCCAGCCTGTGCAGCAGAGCCACCCATGGTGCCAGGAAGTTGGCTGCTGCTGCCTTCCCCTGATGAGTCATCCCCCCCAACAGTATTCAAAGTGGTATATCTGTTGGAGAGGGGGATGGCCACAGGGGATTCCTGCACTACCTGCCTGCGCCTCTTACTCTGCCTGTTGGTCACCCATTCCCTTCCTGCCTGTGTACCCTTTACCTGCGGTGTGACCAACTCGCTAAATGTGATATTCACGACGTCCTCAGCATCGCGAATGCTCCAAAATGAATCCATCCGCAGCTCCAGTGCCGCAATGCGGTCTGTCAGTAGCTGCAGCTGGACACACTTCCTGCACACATGGTCATCAGGGATGCAGGAAGCATCCCTGATTTCCCACATAGAGCAGGAGGAGCATACTACGGGGCTGGGCTGTCCTGCCATGACTTACCCTTTAATTAATTAATTAATTAAAATAAAATGAATCCCACCAATTTCACTTCAATTAAATGATATACTCAAAGGCCCTTGCTTAATAGTAGTCCCCGCTACACAGCAGAGACCTTAGAAACCACAAAATTTAAGTTTAGAAAAATTTAGAAAGAAAATACTCACCAACCAATCACTTACCTGCTACTTGGTAATGTCACACTTCGATTACTTTTTGCTTCCCTCTCCCGGAAGCTGGATTGGTAAACCACCTCTGGTGCTCCCTCGCAGATCCGCCGCCTCTCCGCTCTCGGGGCTCTGGGCCTCGCTGCCTCGGGCTGCTCCTTAAGAACCTCCGCCGCCTCTGGTGCTCCCTCGCAGGTCCGCCGCCTCTCCGCTTTTGGGGCTCTTGGCCTCGCTGCCTCGGGCTGCTCCTTAAGTACCTCCGCCGCCTCTGGTGCTCCCTCGCAGGTCCGCCGCCTCTCCGCTCGGCACTCGTCGCAGAATACCCAGCCTCTGACCTGCTCTTGTAGCCACAGTGTTTATGTGGCTGGTCTAGTTAATTTTCTGGTCAATGGTGACCCCCCCCAGGATGTTGATGGTGGGGGATTCAGCGATGGTAAAGCCGTTGAATGTCAAGGGAAGGTGGTTAGACTCTCTTGTTGGAGAAAGTCATTGCCTGGCACTTATGTGGTGCTAATGTTACTTGCCACTTATCAGCCCAAGCCTGAATGTTGTCCAGGTCTTGCTGTATGTGGGTATGGAGTGCTTTATTATCTGAGGCGCTGCGAATGGAACTGAACACTGCAATTATCAGTGAACATCCCCACATCTGACCTTATGATGGAGGGAAGGTCATTGATGAAGCAGCTGAAGATGGTTGGGCCTAGGACACTGCCCTGAGGAACTCCTGTAACGATGTCCTGGGGCTGTGATGATTGGCCTCCAACAACCGCAACCATCTTCCTTTGTGCTAGGTATGACTCCACCCAGTGGAGAGTTTTCCCCCTAATTACCATTGACTTCAGTTTTACTCGGGCTCCTTGATGCCACACTCTGTCAAATGCTGCCTTGATGTCAAAGGCAGTCACTCCCCCCTCACCTCTGGAATTCAGCTCTTTTGTCCATGTTTGGACCAAGGCAGTAATGAGGTCTGGAGCTGAGTGGTCATGGTGGAACCGAAACCGAGCATCGGTGAGCAGGTTATTGGTGACTAAGTAGCGCGTGATAGCACTGTCGATGACACCTTCCATCACTTTGCTGATGATTAAGAGTGGGCTGATGGGGTGGTAATTGGCCGGATTGGATTTGCCCTGCTTTTTTGTGGACAAGACATACGTGGGCAATTTTCCACTTCATAAGAAATAAGAGCAGGTTTAGGCCATTCGGCCCCTCGAGCCTGCCCCGCCATTCAATAAGATCATGGCTGATCTTGGCCTCAACGCCACTTTCCCGCCCGCTCCACGTAACCCTTGACTCCCCTGTAGCTCAAATATATGTCTATCTCCGCCCTGAATATAAGCAATGACTCCACCTCCACAGCTCTCTGGGGTAGAGAATTCCAAAGATTCACGACCCTCTGAGAGAAGAAATTCCTTCTCATCTCCGTTTTAAATGGGCGACCCCTTATCCTGAAACTGTGCCCCCTAGTTCTAGATTCCCCCACGAGGGGAACCATCCTCTCTGCATCGACCCTGTCAAGCCCCCTCTTATATGTTTCAATAGGATCACGTCATTGGGTAAATGCCAGTGTTGTAGCTGTACTGGAACAGCTTGGCTAGAGCTGTGGCTAGTTCTGGAGCACAAGTCTTCTGCACTGCTGTTGGGATGTTGTCGGGGCCCATAACCTTTGCTGCATACAGTACTCTCAGCCATTTCTTGATATCACATGGAGTGAATCATATTAGCTGAAGACTGGCATCTGTGATGGTGGGAACCTCAGGAGGAGGCCGAGGTGGATCATCCACTTGGCATTTCTGGCTGAAGGTGTTTACGAAAGCTTCAGACTTGTCTTTTGCATTCACGTGCTGGGCTCCGCCATCATTGAGGATAGGGATGTTCATGGAGTCTCCTCCTCCCGTTAGTTGTTTAATTGTCCACTCGGACGAGACTGCTGACCAAACTGCTGACCACCCAACTTCCTTTTCTGGCTCACATGTTAGCTAACATTGTTAACTGTTCTCTCTCCTCAGGTACTGTCCCCCTCTCCCTCAAATCTGCCGCCATCACCCCTCTCCTCAAAAAAACCCTTGACCCCTCCGCCCTTGCAAACTACCGCCCCATCTCCAACCTCCCTATGCTCTGCAAAGTCCTTGACCGTGTTGTCGCCTCCCAAATCCATTTTTCCCGCAACTCCATGTTTGAATCCGTCCAATCAAGATTCAAACTTGCCAAGCATCGAAACTGCTCTTATCAAAGTCACAAATGACATCCTACTATCCCTCCTCATCCTTCTTGACTTGTCTGCAGCCTTTGACACAGTTGACCACTCCATCCTCCTCCAGCGCCTCTCCACCGTCGTCCAGCTGGGTGGGACTGCACGCACCTGGTTCCATTCTTAGCTAAATAATCGTAGCCAGAGAATCACCTGCAATGGCTTCTCTTCCCACTCCTGCATCATTATCTCTGGTTCCCCTAAGGATCTATCCTTGGCTCCCACCTATTTCTTATCTATATGCTGCCCCTTGGCGACACCATCCAAAAACACAGTGTCAGTTTCCACATGTACGCTGATGACATCCAGCTCTACCTCACCACCACTTCTCTCGCCCCCTCCACGGTCTCTAAATTGTCAGACTGCTTGTCCAACATCCAGTTCTGGATGAGCAGAAATTTTCTCCAATTAAATATTGGGAAGACCGAAGCCATTGTTTTCGGTCCCCTAGCCACTGATTCCATCCCACTCCCTAACAACTGTCTGAGGCTGAACCACACTGTTTTTTAAAATTCATTGATGGGATGTGGGCGTCGCTGGCTAGGCCTGCATTTAGTGCCCATCCCTAATTGCCCTTGAGAAGATGGTGGTGAGCCGCCTTCTTGAACCACTGCAGTCCATATGGTGTAGGTACACCCACAATGCTGTTAGGAAGGGAGCTCCAGGATTTTGGCCCAGCGACAGTGAAGGAACGGCGATACAGGTCCAAGTCAGGATGGTGTGTGGCTTGGAGGGGAACTTGTAGGTGGTGATGTTCCCATGCGTCTGCTGCCCTTGTCCTTCTAAGTGGTAGAGGTCGCGGGTTTGGAAGGTGCTGTTGAAGGAGCTTTGGCGAGTTGCTGCAGTGCATCTTGTAGATGGTACACACTGCAGCCACAGTGCGCCGGTGGTGGAGGGAGTGAATGTTGAAGGTGGTGGATGGAGTGCCAATCAAGCGGGCTGCTTTATCCTGAATGGTGTCGAGCTTCTTGAGTGTTGTTGGAGCTGCACTCATCCAGGCAAGTGGAGAGTATTCCATCACACTCCTGACTTGTGCCTTGTAGATGGTGGAAAGGCTTTGGGGAGTCAGGAGGTGAGACACTCGCCGCAGAATTCCCAGCCTCTGGCCTGCTCTTGTAACCACAGTATTTATATGGCTGGTCCAGTTCAGTTTCTGATCAATGGTAACCCCCACGATGTTGATAGTGGGGATTCAGCGATGATAATGCCATTGAATGTCAAGGGGAGATGGTTAGAGTCTCGCTTGTTGGAGATGGTCATTGCCTGGCACTTGTGTGGTGCGAGTGTTACTTGCCACTTGTCAGCCCAAGTCTGAGTGTTGTCCAGGTCTTGCTGCATATGGACACGGACTGCGTCAGTATCTGACGTGTCTCGAATGGTGCTGAACAGTGTGCAATCATCAGCGAACATCCCCACTTCTGACCTTATGATGGAGGGAAGGTCATTGATGAAACAGCTGAAGATGGTTGGGCCTAGAACACTGCCCTGAGGAACTCCTGCAGTGATGTCATGTTATTGAGATGAATGACCTCCAACAACCACAGCCAACTTCCTTTGTGCTAGGTATGATTCCAACCAATGGAGAGTTTTCCCCTTGATTCCCATTGACTTCAGTTTTGCTAGGGCTCCTTGACGCCACACTCGATCAAATGCTGCCTTGATGTCAAGGGCAGTCACTCTCACCTCACCTCTTGAGTTCAGCTCTTTTGTCCATGTTTGGACCAAGGCTGTAATGAGGTCAGGAGCTGAGCGGCCCTGGCGGAACCCAACCTGGGCGTCAGTTAGCAGGTTATTGCTGAGTAAGTGCCGCTTGATAGCACTGTCGACGACACCTTCCATCACTTTGCTGATGTTCGCAACCTTGGTGTTATATTTGACCCTGAAATGAGCTTCTGACCACATATCTGCGGCATTTTCCATCTCTGAAACATTGCCCTTCTCCGCCCTTGCCTCAGCTCATCTGCTGCTGAAACCCTCATCCATGCCTTTGTTAGCGCTGGACTTGACGATTCCAACGCACTCCTGGCTGGCCTCCCACATTCCACCCTAATTAAACTTCACATCATCCAAAACTCGGCTGCCCGTGTCCTAACTTGCACCCATCACCCCTGTGCTCGCTGGCCTACATTGGCTCTCGGTTAAGCAATGCCTCAATTTCAAAATTCTCATCCTTGTTTTCAAATCTCTCCATGACCTCGCCCCTCCCTATCTCTCTAATCTCCTCCAGCTCCACAACCCCCCGTGATATCTGCACTCCTCTAATTCTGTCCTCTTGAGCATTCCTGATTATAATCGCTCAACCATTGGTGGCCGTGCCTTCTGTTGCCTAGACCCTAAGATCTGGAACTCCCTGCCTAAACCTCTCCGCCTCGCTACCTCTCTTTCCTTCTTTAAGACACTCCTTAAAACCTACCTCTTTGACCAACCTTTTAGTCATCTGCCCTAATTTCTCCTTATGTGTCAAATTTTTTGTCTTACAATACACCTGTGAAGTGCCTTGGGACGTTTTACTATGTTAAAGGCGCTATATAAATACAAGTTGTTGTTGTTAAACCAAGGCCCTATCTGCCCTCTCAGGTGGATGTAAAAGATCCATGGCACTATTTCGAAGAAGAGTAAGGGAGCTTTCCCCGGTGTCCTGGCCAGTGCAGCTTAGGTTTACCAGAATGATACCTGGAGTTCAAGAGTTAAGTTGCAAGGTGAGATTACACAAATTAGGGTTGTATTCCCTAGAATTTAGAAGGTTAAGGGGTGATCTGATCGAAGTTTTCAAGATATTAAGGGGAACAGATAAGTTAGATAGAGAGAAACTATTTACACTGGTTGGGGATTCTAGGACGAGGGGGCAGAGCCTAAAAATTAGAGCCAGACCTTTCAAGAGTGAAATTAGGAAACACTTCTACACACAAAGGGTGGTAGAAGTTTGGACAATTTGTGCTAGATCAATTGTTAATTTTAAATGTGAGTTTGATAGCTTTCTGTTACCCAAAGGTATTAAGGGATATGGTCCAAAGGCATTAGGTCGCAGATCAGCCATGATCACATTGAATGGCAGAGCAGGCTCGAGGGGCTGAATGACCTACTCCTGTTCCTATGTTCCAATACCTCATTTTCAGGTACGCATGGTGCTGCTCCTGGCATACTGTTCTATACTCCTCATTGAACCTGGGTTGGTGGTAATGGCAGAGTGAGGGATATGCCAGGCTGTGAGGTTACAGATTGTGGTGGAATACAATTTTGCTGCTGCTGATGGCCCACAGCACCTCATGGATGCCCAGTTTTGTTCTGAATCTGTCCTATTTAGCATGGTGGTAGTGCCACACAACACAATGAGAGGGTGTGGACTTAGTCTCTTTCTGTACCTGATTTGATATTGAATCACCCACTCTAATTTACATAAGAATATAAGAATTAGGAGCAGGAGTAGGCCATTCACCCCTTTGATCCTGCTCCGCCATTCAATAAGATCATGGCTGATCTTCTCCCTCAACTCCACCTCCCTGCACTATCCCCATATCCCTTGGTCCCTTTAGTATCCAAAAAACTTTCGATCTCTGTCTTGACCATACTCAACAACTGAGCATCCAAAACCCTCTGGGGCAGAGAATTCCAAAGATTCACAACCCTCTGAAGAAATGTCTCCTCATCTCAGTCCTAAATGGCCGACCCTTAGTTCTAGATGCCCCAGCCAGGGGAAACATCCTCTCAGCATCTACCCTGTCAAGCCCTTTAAGAATTTTATATGTTTACACTTCTCAGTCCTCGTGCTGTTAATTTCTCAATCCTTCAATCTAATTGGTTAAGGAGATACACTGTTGCTTGCCCTATTTACTCAGGTCCCAGATGCCATTTCCCTTGCTGCGGCATTATCAGTTCACACTTTCAGCAACTGATGGTTCACATACTCAGATCTTTGAAGGTGACGGGACGCGTTGATAAAGCTGTTAAAAAAGTATACAGGTTCCTTGGCTTTATAAATAGAGTCAGAGAGTAGAAAGGCAAGAAAGTTATGCTAAACCTTTATAAATCACTGGTTAGTGGGGTATTGTGTCCAATTCTGGGCACCATGCTTTAGAAAGGATGTCAAGGCCTTGGAGAGGGTGCAGAAGAGATTTACTAGAATGGTACCAGGGATGAGGGACTTCAGTTATGTTGAGATACTAGATAAGCTGAGATTGTTCTCCATAGAGCAGAGAAGGTTAAGGGGAGATTTAATAGAGGTGTTCAAAATTATGAAGGGCTTTGATAGAGTAGATAGGGAGAAACTGTTTCCTCCTAAGGTGCGCTTTACAACCCATGAAGTACCTTTGAAGTGCAGTCACTGTTGTAATGTAGGAAACGCAGCTGCCAATCTGCGCACAGCAAGCTCCCACAAACAGCAATGTGTTAATGACCAGATAATCTGTTATAGTGATGTTGATTGAGGGATAAATATTGGCCAGGACACCGGGGATAACTCCCCTGGTCTTCTTCGAAATAGTGCCATGGGATCTTTTACGTCCATCTGAGAGAACAGAAGGTGCCTTGGTTTAACGTCTCATCCGAAAGATGGCACCTCCAACAGTACAACACTCCCTCAGCACTGCACTGGAGTGCCAGCCTAGCTTTTTGTGCTCAAATCTCTGGAGTGGGACTTGAACCCATAATCTTCTGACTCAGAGGCGAAAGTGCTACTAATTGAGCAATGGCTGAAACCGTGATGAATGAAAGCTTGGTCAAAGAGGTAGGTTTTAAGGAGTGTCTTAAAGGAGAGGTAGAGAGGCGGAGAGGTTTAGGGAGTGAATTCCAGAGCTTAGGGCCTCGGCAGCTGAAAGCACGGCCGCCAATGGTGGAGCAATTAAAATTGGCGATTCGCAAGAGGCCAGAATTGGAGGAGGTTACAGAGATAGGGAAGGGTGAGGCTATGGAGGGATTTGAAAACAAGGATGAGAATTTTAAAATTGAGCCGTTGCCAGACCGGGAGCCAATGTAGGTCAGCGAGCACAGGGGTGATGGGTGAACGGGACTTGGCGCGAGTTAGGATACGGGCAGCAGAGTTTTGGATGAGCTCAAGTTTGTGGAGGGTGGAAGATGGGAGGCCGGCCAGGAGAACATTGCAACAGTTAAGTCTAGAGGTTACAAAGTGTGGAGATGCCGGTGTTGGACTGGGGTGGACAAATGTAAGAAGTCACACAACACCAGGTTATAGTCCAACAGTTTTATTTGAAATCACAAGCTTTCGGAGCGCTGCTCCTTCGTCAGGTTACAAAGGCATGGATAAGGGTTTCAGCAGCAGATGAGCGGAGGCAGGGGTGGAGTCAAGCGATGTTATGGAGGTGGAAGTAGGCGGACTTGGTGATGGAGTGGATATGTGGTTGGAAGCTCATTTCAGGGTCAAATACAACATGAAGGTTGCGAACAGTCTGGTTCAGCCTCAGACAGATGCCAGGGAGAGCGATGGAGTTGGTGGCTAGGGAACGGAGTTTGTGGATCAATAGTAACTTTTAAAGGGAATTGGATATATACTTGAAAAGGAAAAAATTGCAGGGCTCTGGGGAAAGAGAGTGGGATTTATTGGCTAGCTCTTTCAAAGAGCTGGCACAGACACGATTGGTTGAATGGCTTCTTTCTTTGCTGAAACATTCTATGATTCTATATGCAAATTGCTATAAAACTTAAGACTGTCTATATATTATTAAAATCAGTATGTCTGCCCAGTCTTCCCCTCTGTAAACAGTTCCTATGAAGTTTTCACTATTACCTTTTCTGTTTGTAGTTGCCCATAATGCCTGTAGGTGGCGCTTTACTGGGACTTTGCCAGCTTAGTGGACTTGGGTGTGTTTTTAAAAACAGGAAATAGTGGAAATGCTCAGCCTGACCTGCTGAGTATTTCCAGCATTTTCTGTTTTTATTTCAGATTTCCAGCATCCGCAGTATTTTGCTTTTGTATTGGGTATGGTTTTGATGCTCACAAAAACCCTGCGACATTGAAGTGGTGAAAAGGAAGTCTGAACGTAGTTACAGGCCTGGCCACTGGGTGGTGCTGCAGAATGATACTTTCCTCATTATATTATATCTTTGTTGCAAAATGGTATTTATTTCCCCTCATTGTCATATATTTATTTCTCAATGCCATGTTTCATCCTAGCAGATAGGAATGTTTGTACAAATTGTAAAATAATTCTATGTATTTATTTACATCTTATTATCTGTATGAAGAGAGAAAATGACTACCGGTTCTCATCAGGTGCCCATTCTGGATTGAGGTCCTCCTCGCACCCATTGGTCCTTCGCTGTCATCCACCCCGCTATCTGGAACCCCGGCCTTATATCTCGACCGGAGGTCTCCCCCAGCAGTGCCTCGCTTTCATAGCTGACCTTGCCACCCCGCATCCCCTCTCCCCCCAAGCAAAAGGCCAGCTTATCAAGAGCACGATAATGAGGGCTCAAAGAAAATAAATGACTGTATTTTTAATTAATATATATAATATATACACACATCCTCATTCCTCGTTCTCTCGTCATCTGTCGTCCTTGCCTATACTTTCCACTCACACCATTTCCCAGCCTCCTGCCATGCTCCATTATCCCCACTGCCCCGGGGCGTCTAACCCCGCTCTACCTTTTCCCTCCTAAAGTCTGAAACTAGCCTCGTCGCTGTTTGCTACATATCCAAGATTTGTATCATTTGGAAATTATGCCCCCTATACCCAAGTCCAGGTAGTGAATTGTGAATTTTGTAAACATCTACAATTGTTATTATTTTGGTTAGTTTGTTTCACCCCTGAAAGAGTAAACCGTTTGTATCAAAATTTCTCATCTGAGAGTTCAAACAGAGAATGAAAATACGAAGTAAACTTGTACCGAAGTAAGAATTGAACGCGTCACTGTAAATCCAGCCCACACAAAGCTCAGAGCTCATTTACATACCCATAATGTTCTACATAGTACTTTGCCAAAAAGGCATAAAACTTCAGGTTTGACGGTGGTTTTCACGGAGTTTGAAGTTTTCGGTTACTTTTCCTCGCGCTGTGTTGATCTGTTGTAATAGATAAGCGGCTCAGTACAATGTTAAAGAGATAAGTCGGCGCTTGGGTGCGAGGAGCTGAGTGCCATTATTCAATACACTCTGGTTTCTCTTCAGATCGTATAAATCTTTCGCCTTTTACTAAAGATTTCCGTGGAGAGGAACACTCGGAGTTTTAACTAATTTTTTGAGGCCCTGCTTTTGTGGGGCTGTCTTACTGTTGAAAAAAAGATTGATTCTTCGATGTAGAAAATAGGGCTGTAAGTACATATTTGTAAAATCCATGGTATTTGTAGCAGCAATGTTGTTGTTATCTAGGGCTTTAGTGATGGAGAGATTTATGTGAAGCCCTGCAGTTGTATATTCTATATTCTAGTCCAACACCGTTTTCAGTGTGCCATTGCAGCCTTCGGTCGCCTGAGGAAGAGAGTGTTTGAAGTCCAGGACCTCAGACCTGGCACTAAGCTCAGAGACAGCCAGACAGAGTGAATACACACGCTGAAGATGGGCTGCTGAATTTTTAGTGTTTTTAGTGTTTAAAGTGGGGGAAAAAAAGGTTCATTTCAAGTTTAAAAAGGTTTTAAAGTTAAATTTAGTTCTAGTTAAGTTAGTTTAGTTTGTTTAGTTAAGTTTAAGTTTAGTTTAGTCTAGATTAAGTAAGGAAGAAAAGACCACCAAAGGAAAAAAAAAACCAGAGGAAATCAAAGAAAAAAAAGAAATAAGGGAAAAAAAAATATACAAACCAAAGAACAGCGGCCGCACGGGGCCACAGCAGCAGCAGAAGCGAGGTGACTCGGCCGCATCGGGAACCGAGGCGCGAAGGCCGCACGGAGACGCAGCGGCAGCCGGAGCGAGGAGACTCGGGGAGGCCGCTTCGGGAAACGAGGCGAATCGGGGAGGCCGCACAGAGACGCAGCGGCAGCCGGAACGAGGTGACTCGGGGAGCCCGAGCGGCGAACGAGACACGGCCCGATCAGCGGCCGCAGTCCAGCACCCGAGCGACGACCGCAGTCCAGCACCCGAGCGACGGCCGCAGTCCAGCACCCGAGCGACGACCGCAGTCCAGCACCCGAATGGCGAACGAGGCACAGCCCGAGCGGCGGCTGGGCTAGAAAGCCCGGGAAAGGCCCGAGGAGCCAGGCCCAGAGACCTCTGAGGAGAAGGGGAGCAACCAGAAGGCTTCCAGAAGCAAACCAAGACTGTGAGTACAGGGCTCAGGGAGGGAGACTGAAGCCAGGGAAAGGCCCGAGGAGCCAGGCCGAGACAGAGGCACAGAGACCTCTGAGGGGGAGGGGAACAGCCCGAAGGCACCGGGAAACAGCGGCTCACAGACCCAGACCTGAGAAGGGTGAACCCAGAAGCCGAGGCCCAGGGACCACGGGGTCGGAGAGGGGGACCGGGAAAGTTCGCGAACAGGGAGAGGGAAACACCAAACCCGGGGCCCCAGAAAAGCTTATTCTAAGATCAACAATACTTTACCAAAAATGAGCGAATCAGAAGATCCACAACAGCCCCGCTTCCAGATTCCCCCCAACACCGCAAAAAAAGCTATAAAAGCGATCAAGCATGAGCAGATGAGAGAAAAACCAGAAACACTTTTTGCTGACTGTTACAACAATGGGACAAAAAGTAACCTCATTTTCTACTCAGATCAGCCAGTGGCTTGGATCACAGCAATAAAATCACACTATACCAATGTTAAGCTAGAAAATACCGCAAATGGGTCCATAATGAAAATTAACACACCAGGAGACAGTTCAACTACGACGGTCAACGCGTACAATACCGGAACAATATTAGTGCAAGGCAACCTCGACAAATTTGCAACGGCCTTCAGGACACTGAAAAAATTAACTAAGGGGGGAAGGAACAGCCCCAGAGTGGCCCGCACTCCCCCCAACATTGACAACTTACCAGGAGAAAATCTGCCTGGTCAGGAGGTGAACGAGCCACACAGTTCAAACCAGACACTAACCCCGGGGAACCACAGCCACACGATACAACTGACAAACCGCAGCATAACTACCAGGGAGGAAGCCACACATAGTCCCCCTACCATTCCCAGCTCACCAAGAGAAGGGCAGCATAGCCAGGAAGTGAGTGAGCCCTCCAGGGCCGACCAGCCTAGCCAGGAAGTGAGTGAGCCTTCCAGGGCCGACCAGACACATACCCCGGGATCACACAGCCAGATACAACCAAAAGATAAATTTAATCAATTAGAGATAGAGATGGTTAAACTTAGAGAGGACTTCCTCAAAATGAATGACGATCAAAATCAGGAGAGGGAGAGACACAAGAGAGAGCTGAAGCTACTTGAGAACCAGGTGAATCTACTTAGGAATCAGGTGAAAGAGCTGCAGGAAAAAGAAGAGAGCCATAGAGGAGAGATAACACCATTAGACCAGCAACCAGAGGCTAGAGATAAGACAAGACAGAGCCGGACGGAACGGCTGCACTCCCACACGGAACAAAAGCAACAGACACACAATACAAGGGGTGCCACACAGACCGACCAGCATACTGATTCGCAATCTTCCCCCACCACCGGGGAACCACAAGCGGGCCGCTCACAAGAGGTACGCACACACCAGACACCCCAGCCCAGCACACACACTATGAGTCCAAGCGAAAGCCACCAGACAGTAAACACAAACAAGGCTGACGTCGTAATACTCATAGACTCAAATGGGAAATTTCTATGGGAGAAAAAGCTATTCCCTAGAAGTAAAGTAGAAAAGATCTGGTGCCCAACAACAAACAGAGCCATGGGATGGCTGACCAAAGCCAGATTAGGCTCCCCCCAACACATAATAATACACACGGGCACAAATGACCTAAAGACCCAACAGAAAGAAGTAGCAACATCGCTCAGAGCAATGATTAGGAAAGCAAGCAGTACATTTCCAAACACTAGAATCACTGTTTCCACAATATTGCCGAGAACAGACTTCAACAACAACACAATTCATGAGATAAATGCCAGCATAGCAAGAGACTGCGAATCAAACCACAACGTACACCTGGCCCAACACCCCACCCTCGATGAGGAATGTCTTTACGACCACGTCCACATCCAAAGGCAAAGAATATCGATCTTTGCTAAAGCCCTGAAGGACGTCGCTTTTAACCGGGTCCATACCCAGACTCCAAGAGGACCCCCCCCCGACCACCAGAGATCAGCGGGGTACATATCAGGAACACTACAAGGACCACCAACACACCAACCGAGACCAGAGAGGATCCCCATGCAAAACAACAATATCAGACCTGCACCACTCCTGTCCCACAGGGGAATAGGACTGCTCCCAGCCAGACAGAGGGAGAGATGCACAGGACGTACGCAATACCTCAGACAGAAACAATCCATTAAGAGACAATAAGCAGATGTGCAGCAGCATCTACTTCCGCCTTATGGATCAAGGACTAATTAATAGAAAGAACTGTAACCAAATTGTATTAACTTTTGTAGACAACTGATGTGATCTTTTTTTCCCACACTTAGACACGACAAACACGTACCACTCTTTAACCTATCATAGTAAAAGATCAAACTTAACATGAAATCCTTATATATTTCGACCTGGAATATCCAAGGTCTACGCTCTTCACTGCGAGAAGTGAAAAGTAGGACCCCAGAGTTCATAGATGAAACTAAAGACCTAGATATTATCATTTTACAGGAAACTTGGTATAAAGGAAAAGGACACACTGGCTGTCCCCAAGGGTACACTGAGCTGGTGGTCCCCTCCAATAAATTACCAAGTGTAACCCAAGGCAGAGACTCCGGAGGCATACTGATCTGGTTTAAAACAGAACTTAAGAATTACATCAAATTTATAAAAAAGGGCGAAAACCATATGTGGCTCAAACTTGAGAGGGAGATTATCTCAAACACCCAAGATGTTTACATTTGCGCACTTTATATCCCTCCAATCGATTCCCCGTACTACAAAGAGGACACCTTCTCCAACATGGAGGGGGAAATTATCCAATACCAGGCCCAGGGGAACGTGTTGATCTGTGGGGACCTCAATTCAAGAACGGGCGAAGAACCAGACTTCACCAATAATCAGGGAAACAATTACGTTTTCGGGAATAACCACTTTGACATCCCTTCCCTTCCATACAGGCATAACTGCGACAAGCAGTCAAATACCAACGGTAAACAGCTACTACAGCTCTGTCGAAACCTGGGTCTGTACATTGTCAATGGTAGGTTCATAGGAGACCTCCTAGGAAGATCGACCTACTGCTCACCTCTTGGCTGCAGCACAGTAGACTATATGATTACAGACTTGGACCCATCCTCTTTCAGAGCATTCACAGTCAAACCACAAACAACACTGTCAGATCACAGTCAAATTACTATGTTTCTCAAAAAGACAGAAACAAACAACATAGAAACACAACCCAGTAAACTGTACAACACCAAAAAATCGTACAGATGGGCCAAAAACGACACGGAAAAATACCAGAAAACAATTAGCAATGCATCAACTCAAGCTCTCTTAGACACCTTTCTGGATAACATATACACTCACAATAAAGAAGGCGTAAACCGGGCAGTTAGTAAACTAAACAATATTTTTGATAATTTGGCAACAAATGCAAACTTGAAAGCTCGCAAGAACAAACCCAAAACAAAAAACTATGAAAAATGGTTTGACCGAGATTGCCATAACATGAGGAAAAAACTTAGAAAAATATCAAACCAAAAACACAGACATCCAGAAAACGAGGAACTACGCCTTACTTATTGTCAGACACTAACACAATACAGAAATACACTCAGAACCAAAAAAGAGCAATATATTAAGAATACACTCAGCTCCATGGAGGAATCCATTGATTCCAATTGTTTCTGGGAAAACTTGAAAACACTACACAAAAAACAACACGACGATTTGGCCATTCAAAATGGGGACACATGGGTAAACCACTTTGAAAAATTATACCAGAAAAACACACTAAGACCAGAGCAACACCAAATATGCAAAAAACTGGAAAAGCTAGAAATGGCCATAAAAGATAACCAAAACCCGCTGGACGCCATAATAACAGAAAAAGAACTTCTTGAAAAACTCAAGGACCTGCGACCAGGAAAAGCCTGCGGGACAGACGGCATACTAAACGAGATGATTAAACACACAGACAACAAAATGAAACTGGCTATCCTAAAACTCTTCAACTTGGTTCTGAGTGTCGGTTATTTCCCTGATATCTGGAACAAAGGACTCATAATGCCCATATACAAAAGTGGGGACAAAATCGACCCAAACAACTATCGAGGCATCTGTGTAAACAGTAACCTGGGGAAGGTATTCTGTAGCATCATAAACAAAAGACTTATAAACTTCCTTGAGGAGCACAATGTCTTGAGTAAAAGCCAAATTGGATTCCTCCCAAACTATAGAACATCCGATCATATCTTCACCCTACAGACCCTAATTGACAAACACGTTCACCATAACAAAAGCAAAATCTACGCATGCTTTGTAGATTTCCAGAAGGCTTTCGACTCCATCTGGCATGACGGTTTATTCCTGAAACTTATCGAAAGTGGGGTAGGAGGGAAAACATATGATGTAATTAAATCAATGTATACAAACAACAAATGTGCAGTTAAAATTGGAGACAAACAAACAAAATACTTCCCACAGGGGTGGGGGGTGACGCAGGGCTCGCCAATCTCACCGACACTCTTTAATATTTACATAAATGGATTGGCAAAACTACTTGAACAATCTACAGCACCCGGCCTCACCCTATATGAATCCAAGGTTAAATTCCTCCTCTATGCAGACGACCTGGTTCTGCTGTCACCTACTAAAGAGGGGCTACAGCAAAACCTGGACCTGCTGGAGTCGTACTGCCAGACTTGGGCCCTGACAATAAATCCCCAAAAAACCAAAGTCCTTGTGTTCCAGCAAAGATCCAAACATCAGGGACCCAAAATAAATTTCACAGTAGGAACAACCAAAATTGAACAAACCACTAACTACACATACTTGGGCTTAAAAATCAGTTCTACGGGAAACTTCAAACTGGCTGTGAATGAACTGAAAGAGAAAGCAAGAAGGGCTTTCTATGCCATCAAAAAATCAATCCAAATAGAAATCCCAATTAGCATTTGGCTCAAAATTTTCAAATCAGTAATTGAACCAATTGCACTCTATGGCAGTGAGGTATGGGGACCGCTAACTCAACAAGAATTTGCAAAATGGGACAAACACCCAATTGAGATCCTACATGCAGAATTCTGTAAAAGTATCCTCCGGACTCAAAGGAAAACAGTAAACAATGCATGCAGGGCGGAACTAGGCCAATATCCATTAATAATCACTATCCAAAAAAGAGCCACCAAATTTTGGAATCACCTACAAATGAGCAATCCCCAATGCTATCACTACGACGCCCTGAAATGCCAAGAGCTGACCATAAAGAAGAATACCCTCAGTCAACTAGTCCTGGGACTCAGTGAAGTAACTACTAACAATACTAACAATAACCAGCCCCAGGACAGTGACAGGGTAACACAAAGAATTCGACCCAACACAATCGTCGCTAAGCAAAAGGAAAAATATCTGAAATATTGGGCAGAAACAACAAAAACCCAAAGCAAACTCAATTGCTACTTGGCCCTAAACAGACAATACAACATAGCTGATTACCTGACCATGGTAAAGGATAACAAACTGAGAAGAACCTTGACAAGGTACAGACTTAGCGAACATAGCCTAGCGATCGAAAAAGGCAGACACAGGCAGACCAGGCTGCCAAGAGAGGACAGGATATGCTCTCACTGCAGTCAGGGAGTGGTGGAGACAGAGATGCACTTCCTCACAGCTTGTGGAAAATATCAGGGCATCAGGGAGAATTTCTACCAAAATTCTCACAAATATGCCCTGATTTCAGAAATCTGAATGACAACCAAAAACTCCCATTCCTACTGGGAGAGGAGAGAAGCTGTATAACACTGGCGGCACACTATGTTACAGCTTGCCATGAACAGAGGGACAACCAGTAAACTAAGAAAAGAATATATATAAACAATGCGAATGTATATTTATACACTCAGGGATATACCTGTTTATACACTGTATGAATAGAACTGCGTTTATGTGCTAAACCATAAATGTATTTTGATGCTTTGGCAACATAAGATGTAACTTATCATGCCAATAAAGCGATTTGAATTGTGAATTGTGGGAGAGAGGAGGGGGGGGGAGAGAGGAGGGGGAGGAGAGAAGAGGGGGGGAGAGGAGGGGGAGAGGGGGGGAGGAGAGGGGGGGAGAGAGGGAGGGGGGAGAGGGGAGGGAGAGAGGGAGGGGGAGAGGGGAGGAGAGAGGGGGGAGGGGAGGAGAGAGGGAGGGGGGAGGGAGAGAGGGGGGGAGGGAGAGAGGGGAGGGAGAGAGGGAGGGGGGAGGGAGAGAGGGGGGAGGGGGGAGGGGAGGGGAGAGGGGAGGGGAGAGAGGGGGGGAGGGAGGGAGGGGAGAGGGGGGGAGGGAGGGAGGGAGGGGAGAGGGGGGGAGGGAGGGGGGGAGGGGAGAGGGGGAGAGGGATGGGGAGAGGGGGGAGGGGGGAGAGGGGAGGGGGGGAGAGGGGAGGGGGGGAGAGGGGAGGGGGGGAGGGGGGAGGGAGAGGGGAGGGAGAGGGAGAGGGGAGGGAGAGGGGAGGGGAGAGGAGAGGGGGGGAGGGAGAGGGGAGGGGAGGGGAGGGAGAGGGGAGAGGGGGGAGGGAGGGGGAGGGAGAGAGGGGGAGGGAGGGAGGGGGGGGAGGAGGGGGGAGGGGGGAGGGGTGAGGGAGAGGGGAGGGGGGGGGAGGGAGAGGGGAGGGGGGAGGGGAGGGAGAGGGGAGGGGGGAGGGAGGGAGAGGGGGGAGGGGAGGAGGGAGGGGGGAGGAGGGGAGAGGGGGAGGGAGGGAGGGGAGAGGGGGGAGGGAGGGGGAGGGAGAGAGGGGGAGGGAGGGAGGGGGGGAGGGGAGGGGGGAGAGGGGGGAGGGGTGAGGGAGAGGGGAGGGGGGGGAGGGAGAGGGGAGGGGGGAGGGGAGGGAGAGGGGAGGGGGGAGGGGAGGGAGAGGGGAGGGGGGAGGGAGGGAGAGGGGGGAGGGGAGGGAGGGAGGGGGGGAGGAGGGGAGAGGGGGAGGGAGGGAGGGGAGAGGGAGGGAGGGGAGAGGGGGGGGAGGGAGGGAGGGGAGAGGGGGGAGGGGGGAGGGAGGGAGGGGAGAGGGGGGGGAGGGGAGAGGGGGGGGAGGGGAGAGGGGGGAGGGAGGGAGGGGAGAGGGAGGGAGGGGAGAGGGGGGGGAGGGAGGGAGGGGAGAAGGGAGGGAGGGGAGAGGGGAGGGGGGGAGGGAGGGGAGAGGGGGGAGAGGGGGGGAGGGGAGGGGGGGAGGGGAGGGGAGGAGGGGGAGGGAGGGGAGAGGGGGAGGGGAGAGGGGGGAGAGGGAGGGGGGAGAGGGGGGGAGGGGAGAGGAGGGGGGGAGGGGGGGAGAGGAGGGGGGAGAGGAGGGGGAGGGGGGAGAGGGAGAGAGGGGAGGGGAGGAGGTGGGAGGGGAAGGGGAGGAGGAGGAGAGGGGGGAGGGAGGAGGGGGAGGGAGGAGGGGGAGGGAGGGGGGAGGGAGGGAGGGGGGGAAGGGGGAGGGAGGGAGGGGAGGCAGGATGGAGGGAGGGGAGGCAGGATGGAGGGGAGGGGGGGAGGGAGAGTGGGGAGGGGCGAAAGGGAGGGGGGAAGCTAGCAGACCCGATGGCTCCGCGGAGCTCCGTGCCGGCCCACACACTGACATGGCTCAGCCAGAGCCCTGCCCTCCCGAGCACCGGCCTCCCGCGCTCCACCCTCCCGCGCTCCACCTTCCCGAGCCCCGCTCCCCGCCCGAGCCGGCTTCAAGACCAGAGAGAGGCCGCCGCGCAACCTACCGCGTGAGGCCCGGCCGGACTCAAGTCGCGCTCCGGGCGGAAGATGACACGGAGGCTGACTCCCGCCCCGCCCTCCTTTACTAAGATGGTGGCGGTGGCGACGCTCGGCTCAGGCCCACCCCTTCCAGCCTTCACAAAGATGGCGGCGATCGCTGGCCTTTTGTCGATCGCGACGGGAGGCGCCTAGCTCAGGCGTGGCTGGTCAACAGACGCCCAGGCTTTGAGGCCTGGAAAAAACGGTGAAAGGTAGGAAAATTAGAGGTTAGACAAAAGATTTACAAATTAATTAACTTTTTTTAAAAACAATTTGTCTTTTAAAAGCAACTTTTTTTTTGCTGGAAATGTAGATTTGAAAAGAAACACGCAGAAAGCGGGAAAAAGAAATGAAAAGTTTGGAATCAAGATGGCGGCGACTCACCTCGGTTCAGAACGATAAGGCCCGCCCACACACGCACCGATTGGTCGACCGTCAGGTCACCGAAGCGTAGGATTGGTCAATCGTCCCGTCACTCGACTGTGGGAGGGCCCGCCCGCACGCGCCAGGAACCCGGCGTATGATTGGTCGACCTCGACATCACTCGATTGCTAATGAGCGGATAATGAGATGCTAATGAGCGGAATTCTGAAAGTTTTTTGGATACCGCGGGCGCAATTTTTGTCTGGCCGAAACATAAATACGCTTACGACCGTTTTGGAATCGTAAGCTTTCTTTTGATGCAACACACGTGTAGGTACGCTCTATAACTTTAGAGTGTATAGCTGGACAGACAGACAGACAGACGTATCCTTTTATATATACTAGCTGGAGTGCCCAGCGGTGCCAAGGCTTTTTCGAGGGCATGTTGTTGTTGGAAGAGAGAGAGCGACTGGGGGGGCGGGGGGGGGGGGGAAAGAGAGCGAGCGACTGGGGGGGGAAGAGAGAGAGCGACTGGGGGGGGGAAAGAGAGAGAGCGACTGGGGGGGGGAGAAAGAGAGAGAGCGACTGGGGGGGGGAAGAGAGAGAGCGACTGGGGGGGGAAGAGAGAGCGCGACTGGGGGGGGGAAGAGAGAGAGCGACTGGGGGGGGGAAGAGAGAGAGCGACTGGGGGGGGGAAAGAGAGAGAGCGACTGGGGGGGGGGAAAGAGAGAGAGCGACTGGGGGGGGGGAAAGAGAGAGAGCGACTGGGGGGGGGGAAAGAGAGAGAGCGACTGGGGGGGGGGAAGAGAGATAGCGACTGGGGGGGGGAAGAGAGAGAGCGACTGGGGGGGGGGAAGAGAGAGAGCGACTGGGGGGAAGAGAGAGAGCGACTGGGGGGGAAGAGAGAGAGCGACTGGGGGGGGGAAGAGAGAGAGCGACTGGGGGGGAAGAGAGAGAGCGACTGGGGGGGGAAGAGAGAGAGCGACTGGGGGGGAAGAGAGAGAGCGACTGGGGGGGAAGAGAGAGAGCGACTGGGGGGGAAGAGAGAGAGCGACTGGGGGGGAAGAGAGAGAGCGACTGGGGGGGAAGAGAGAGAGCGACTGGGGGGGGAAGAGAGAGAGCGACTGGGGGGGAAGAGAGAGAGCGACTGGGGGGGAAGAGAGAGAGCGACTGGGGGGGGGGGGAGAGAGCGACTGGGGGGGAAGAGAGAGAGCGACTGGGGGGGAAGAGAGAGAGCGACTGGGGGGGAAGAGAGAGAGCGACTGGGGGGAAGAGAGAGAGCGACTGGGGGGAAGAGAGAGAGCGACTGGGGGGAAGAGAGAGAGCGACTGGGGGGGAAGAGAGAGAGCGACTGGGGGGGAAGAGAGAGAGCGACTGGGGGGGAAGAGAGAGAGCGACTGGGGGGGGAAGAGAGAGAGCGACTGGGGGGGGAAGAGAGAGAGCGACTGGGGGGGAAGAGAGAGAGCGACTGGGGGGGAAGAGAGAGAGCGACTGGGGGGGGAAGAGAGAGAGCGACTGGGGGGAAGAGAGAGAGCGACTGGGGGGGAAGAGAGAGAGCGACTGGGGGGGAAGAGAGAGAGCGACTGGGGGGGAAGAGAGAGAGCGACTGGGGGGGAAGAGAGAGAGCGACTGGGGGGGAAGAGAGAGAGCGACTGGGGGGGAAGAGAGAGAGCGACTGGGGGGGAAGAGAGAGAGCGACTGGGGGGGAAGAGAGAGAGCGACTGGGGGGGAAGAGAGAGAGCGACTGGGGGGGAAGAGAGAGAGCGACTGGGGGGGAAGAGAGAGAGCGACTGGGGGGGAAGAGAGAGAGCGACTGGGGGGGAAGAGAGAGAGCGACTGGGGGGGAAGAGAGAGAGCGACTGGGGGGGAAGAGAGAGAGCGACTGGGGGGGAAGAGAGAGAGCGACTGGGGGGGAAGAGAGAGAGCGACTGGGGGGGAAGAGAGAGAGCGACTGGGGGGGGGAAGAGAGAGAGCGACTGGGGGGGAAGAGAGAGAGCGACTGGGGGGGAAGAGAGAGAGCGACTGGGGGGGGGAGAGAGAGAGCGACTGGGGGGGGAAGAGAGGGGGATGGGGAGGGGAGGGGAGGAAGGGGGGGGGAAGGGGAGGGGGGGAAGGGAGAGGGGAGGGGAGAGGGGGGGAGGGGAGAGGGGGTGGGGAGTGGGAGAGGGGGGGAGAAGGGGGGTGAAGGGGGGGAGGAAGGGGAGGAGAGGAAGGGAGGGGAGGGGGAGAGGAGGAGTCCCGGAGCCCCGCCCCCGATGTTCCGCCCCCGATCTCCCGATGTCCCGCCCCCGATCTCCCGATGTCCCGCCCCTCCCGATGTCCCGCCCCCCGATGTCCCGCCCCCGATCTCCCGATGTCCCGCCCCGCGATCTCCCGATGTCCCGCCCCCCGATCTCCCGCCCCCCGATGTCCCGCTCCGCATCTCCCATCCCCCGATCTCCCGCCCCGCGATCTCCCGATGTCCCGCCCCGCGATCTCCCGGTGTCCCGCCCCGCGATCTCCCGGTGTCCCGCCCCGCGATCTCCCGGTGTCGCGAGCCTCGCCCCCCGATGTCCGGAGCCCCACCCTCCCGCTCTCCCGAGCCCCGCCCGAGCTGGCTTCAAGACCAGAGAGATGCCGCCTCGCAACCTACCGCGTGAGGCCCGGCCGGACTCAAGTCGCGCTCCGGGCAGAAGATGACGCGGACGCTGATTCCCGCCCCGCCCGCCTTTACTAAGATGGCGGCGGCGGCGACGCTCAGCTCAGGCCCGCCCTCTCCAGCCTTCACAAAGATGGCGGCGATCGCTGGGCTTTTGTCGATCGCGACGGGAGGCGCCTAGCTCGGGCGTGGCTGGTCAACAGACGCCCAGGCTTTGAGGCCTGGAAAAACGGTGAAAGGTAGGAAAATTATAGAGGTTAGACAAAAGATTTACAAATTAATTAACTTTTTTAAAAACAATTTGTCTTTTAAAAGCAACTTTTTTTTTGCTGGAAATGTAGATTTGAAAAGAAACACGCAGAAAGCGGGAAAAAGCAATGAAAAGTTTGGAATCAAGATGGCGGCGACTCACCTCGGTTCAGAGCGATAAGGCCCGCCCACACACGCACCGATTGGTCGACCGTCAGGTCACCGAAGCATAGGATTGGTCAATCGTCCCGTCACTCGACTGTAGGAGAGCCCGCCTGCACGCGCCAGGAACCCGGCGTACGATTGGTCGACGTCAACGTCACTCTATCACTAATGAGCAGATAATGAGATGCTAATGAGCGGAATTTTGAACGTTTTTTGTATACCGCGGGCGCAATTTTTGTCCGGCCGAAACGTAAATACGCTTACGACCGTTTTGGAATCGTAAGCTTTCTTTTGATGTAATGCACGTGTAGGTACGCTCTATAACTTTCGAGTGCATAGCCGGACAGACGCACACCGAAGGACAGACAGACAGATGTATCCTTTTATATATATAGATAGAGATATATATAGAGATATATATCTCTATATATAAAAGAGTGGGCTACCCACGATGCACTAGGCTACCCAGAAGGCAGTAGTCAAGATGGATGCTGTAGAAGTCCACATGGCATGAATAAAGTGACTAGCTAGAAGCTGGCTGTTCATAATGAAAACGACTAGTTATTAATGAACATAACAGTGACCTCCAACTTCGCCATAATCTTTCGGCTCCACAACTGATTCTGCACATCTCCTGGATCTTCATTTGCACAGAAATAATCTATATCCTCCAATTCTCTACCCTCTCAGATAACTTCTGGATTTCACTCGCCTGCTACACCCGTCTCCGAACTTGGACAACAGTTAGTCAATGCTCCATGCCAACTCCACTCTACCTATGTCAACTTTATCCCTCCACGGGATCTCTGACTTTAACCCTGGACTCCCTCCTATTGTCTCCTATCTATTGCCTGTTACTACCAAGAAATATGTATCCCAATAATTTCTACATAACCAGGCATATGTAACTTGAATTTTGCCCATGTCCAATCACATGTGCACTTTGGCTGCTGCTTTGGACCCAAGCCGATCACTTCTATTTCCACTTTTCCCCCCCCCCTTTTTCTTTTCTCATTACCCCTCCTTGACCGCTCTCTTCTGTCATCATGCTTCCTTTCATTTCTCTCCTCTCGGGTACTCTGCCCTCCCAAATCCCTACCCCAACCCTTCATTACTCTTTGACCTTCCTACTCTCCTGACGTCATCCCAGGCTCGACTCCCTCTTAGGTAAGCCTATAGCTTCCCTCTGTGCCTCTCTTGGCATCCTCCAAATGGCCCATCGAGGCACACGTCGCTGCCGCCTCACGAGCAGCAACCCAAACTGTCACATCCTACTCGCTCGCTGACCTTCCCGCCCAGTGCACTTGCTGGGGGCGAATCTTGCCAATCTTCTCCCTCTCCAACTCACCCCTCCCAGTGCTGACCCTGTGGATTCTGGCAGTGCATCAGCCATCACTGACCCTCTCCACATCTCCCCCCAGAATGCCCGTTCACTTGTGAACATGGCCCTTGCCATCCATGAGCTTATCATGGATGTTTGCATTGACATCATGGCCTTGATGGAAACCTGGCTGAAGGGTGATGACACCTTACCCCTAAATGAAGCCTTCCTGCCTGGCTATACCTTCCACCACTTGCCCCTTCCAGACCGCCATGGTGGTGGTGTGGCTACCATCACCAAATCACACCTGGTCTGTCCCCCTACTCCTCTGGCACTTTCTCCTCCTTTGAGCTTCTCACCTTGTTCCACCCCTCTCACCTCTCATTTAAAATTCTCCTTCTCTACCGTTCACCCAAGTAGCATAAATTTTTTATCACAGAACTATCTTCACTGCTTTCCTCACTCAGCCTCTGCACCAAATGGCTTCTCATCCTCAGTGATTTCAACCTCCATCTCAATTCATCATGCTCTCTCTCCTCTGAGTTCACTACCCTCGTATCCTCCCTTAATCTTTCCCTCCATGTAAACTCCCCAACCCATATTCACAGCCACCCCCTTGATCTTGCCATCTCTCGTGGCCTCGCTACTCCCATCGCATCAATTTCAGATAAGGCCAACTCTGACCACTTCCTTGTATCATTCTCCACCCACATCCCCCTTTCCCCACCCCCCAACCCTACTTCCTTCTGTCCGCCTCTGGAAAAAAAACTCTCCAACTCTCCTACAACTGCATTTACGAAATCCCAACTGTTCAGCCTTTGGCCCTCCATTCACCATGACATTTCTACAGCTACTGATCTGCTTAACTACACCCTCACCAACACCCTTGATGCCCTTGTCCCTTTTAAAACCATTACTCTCTCTCTCCCTAGCTGTTCCCCTGGTACGGTCCTCAGCTTCGCTCCCTTAAGTGCAAGGGACGCAGGCTTGAATAGATATGGTGGACAACTAGTTTAGCCATTCACCGCCAGATCTGGCTGGACCACATAATGCATCATCGGGTCCTGCTCTTGTCTGCCAAAACTGCTCACTATTCCAGGATCATTCTGGAATGCAAAGATAACCCGTCTTCTTTTCTCTACTGCAAACAGTCTTCTTAAATCCCTCTTCCCCTGTCTCCTCCTCCCTCACCTCCAACAACAAGTGCAAGGAACTCATGGACTTCTTTGTCTCTAAGATTGAGACCAGCCGATCAGCTGCCTCTGCCACTTCCTTTCCTTCCCCTAGCCCACCAGGCCAAACTTCCCCCCACCCTAGCCCTGAACTCCCATCTCTCTCCGATCTCCCCTGAAGACCTTTCTGCACTCATCTTGTCCATAAGACTCACTTCCTGCTCTCTCGACCCTATTCCCACTAAACTGCTGACCACCCAACTTCCTTTTCTGGCTCCCAATGTTAGCTGATATTGTTAATGGTTCTCTCTCCTCGGGTACTGTCCCTCGCTCCTTCAAATCTGCTGTCATCACCCTTCTCAAAAAACCAACCCTTGACCCCTCCGTCCTTGCACACTACCGCCCCATCTCCAACCTCCCTTTCCTCTCAAGTCCTTGAACGTGATGTCGCCTCCCAAATTCCTGCAGCTCCATGTTTGAATCCCTCCAATCAGGTTTCTGCCCCTGCCACAGTAGCAAAATGGCTCTTATCGAAGTCACAAATGACATCCTATGTGACTGTGACAAAGGTAAACTATCCCTTCTCGTCCTTCTTGACCTGTTTGCAGCTTTTGACACGGTTGACCATTCCATCCTCCTCTAACGCCTCTCCACCGTTGTCCAGCTGGGTGGGACTGCACTCGCCTGGTTCCATTCTTATCTATCTAATCGTAGCCCGAGAATCACCTGCAATGGCTTCTCTTCCCGCTCCCGCATAGTTACCTCTGGTGTCCCCCAAGGATCTATCTTTGGCCCCCTCCTATTTCTCATCTATTGCCCCTCAGTGACATCATCTGTAAACACAGCGTCAGTTTCCCCAGCTCTACCCCACCACCATTTCTCTTGACCCCTCCACGGTCTCTAAATTGTCAGACTGCTTGTCCAACATCCATTTCTGGATGAGCAGAAATTTTCTCCGTTTAAATATTGGGAAGACCGAAGCCATTGTTTTCAGTCTCTGCCACAAACTCCGTTCCCTAGCCACTGACTCCATCGCTCTCCCTAACATCTGTCTGAGACTGAACCAGACTGTTTGCAATGTTGGTGTCATATCTGACCCTTAAATGAGCTTCCGACCACACCATCCACAGCACAACTAAGACCGCATATCTCCGCCCTTGCCTCAGCTCACCTGCTGCTGAAACCCTCATCCATGCTTTAGTTACCTCACAACCATTACCCCCACCACCCCGAGATATCTGCGCTCCTCTAATTCTAGCCTCTTGTGCATCCCTGATTTTAATCACTCAACCATTGGTGGCCGTACCTTCAGCTGCCTAGGCCCTAAGCTCTGGAATTACCTCCCTAAATCTCTCTACCTCCTTTAAGACGCTCCTCAAAACCTGCCTCTTTGACCAAGCATTTGGTCATCTGCCCTAATTTCTCCTTATGTGGCTTGGTGTCAAATTTTGTTTCATGACAATCCTGTGAAGCACCTCGGGATGTTTTACTACGTTAGAGGCGCTATATAAATACAAGTTGTTGTTGTAGTAGTAGTATCTTATCAGCATAGGCAATACAGCGTTCAAACTGAACATCATAGTGAGACCTCGGACATCATAAGGCTATGGAAGTTTGGAAATAACAAGATTGCTACTCGCAACACAGAGACAGGCCATTCAGGCGAACATATCTGTGTTTATGTTTATCCTTCATTCAAGACTTAATTCCATGTGCATGCCCAGACCCTATATCGCTTTATACCTCTTTCCTTCAACTGCCTATTTAACCTGGTCCTACCTTAAGTAAGCTAGTTACTTTGCCTTTTAAGCTAATTATGATTGTCTAGATATATATGTGCATATAAAAAAGGTAAATATTAATGAATAAGCAAGAAGAGTTTTAATCTTATAGCTGTCTTGATTTTAGCATGTGGGAAGGTGCTGAAATAAGAGACATTTTTATTCTAACATAATGCTCCCTCAGCAGACAATCAGTTTACATTTTTTTTTAAATGAGGGTGGAAAGGCAGCAATATATTGTGTTGCAGGTTCTGACCTATCATTACCTACATACCAAGTTCCTAATTTCAACCATGCCACTTAGAATAAAGATTACAACCTTCTCACAAGGCAAGGAGGTCAAATTAAAACAGAAATCACACAGGCTGAATCTTTAATGCCTACTAGTGGCTAGGTTTAAAGTGACATGGCAGATGCTAAGCAGCAGATCTCCAGCCTATCCTTTTAGGTTAAAGGCAGGTGATGCAAGAGAACACCCAGAGAGAAAAGGAGCAATAAACTGAATAAATTACAAAAAACAAGAGAGATTAATGTGGAAATAACACTTTCAAATTATGGTGTGTTGCTGGTGTTGCAATACCAACAGCAAGCTGCCTTACTTTCAAAATGGGAAGCCATCAGGCCAGCTTTTGAGTGCAGGTAGTTACAATGACAAAAGTACTTTATACTTTGTTGAATGGTAGTTTTAAAAATAACCACAGAACAATTGACAGAGATTCCATGGTATTCTCTTTGAAGTGGTCAGTTCCTTGAGATATCCAGGGGAACATTATAACATTGTAGAATTAACAGTAACATTTTTTCTAAAATTGCAGAAATGCTATAGAATGTCTTTGTTATGTAACAGCAAACACTTGCACAGATTCCACCGCCCCCCCCCCCCCCCCCGCCAAACATGGCCTTTTCTTTTCATGCTTTTATATACAATCAAAGCTTCTGCACAGAAGAAACATGCTGTGAGACTTAGGAAAATGCTATCAGCTTTGTCCATCCAACCTCACTGTGGCATTGTGGTGCAAGATCTCTGGAAACAAGGACCACATGCTGGGCTTCACACAAGACTTTCTGCACAGGTTAATTTTACTTCTGTAGCTAATTAAATGGGAGGGCCAAAAAAAAAGGGTTAAATGTCAAAGCTTTTGAATTTGTACTTTAGCTTTCTTGTTTGAAGAGTACCTGCAGAAGCTTTTATAATTTGCCAGAGTGGCATATTGAAAGCCTTCAGTTTCCTAAGCATGCTCCACCCCTGTATTTTGGTTGTTGCAGCTGTACCTCTTTAGGGAATGGATTAAATATATTAATTCTATTGGACTGAAAAGGTATCATCTACATGCATCACCCACAAAAAAGATAAAAGTCCAAAATGTCTGAATTGTTATCTGCAAAATACAAAACAGGCCCAAGGCCATGGTGAGAAAAATGTCAACAAGTCAAAAGGACACAGTAGAACTATTGACCAATTTCATAAAGACTGGATGTACGCAAGTGTGCCTGTCTGAAGCTGCAGTTGACACTGATCTGCT
Organism: Somniosus microcephalus; assembly: GCF_052327205.1. NCBI lineage: Eukaryota > Metazoa > Chordata > Chondrichthyes > Squaliformes > Somniosidae > Somniosus > Somniosus microcephalus. The sequence continues at coordinate 124,306,358 of NC_140989.1, forward strand.
TCAAAAAGCACAAATGTTGACAACAGCACCAGATCTGTAACTAGCAGATGACATAGAAATTTATAGGAAATGACTCACCATGAACAGGTCTCGCGAACCTATATCTACCGCCAGCAGAAAAGCCTTCTCAAACCTCTGGTACCTGTCAAAATAGTGCAAATTATTAGAAATGCCAGCTGTGTAGAATTTCATCAACATTCAAGAAAGTGAGGTACCTCAAGTTATAGTTTCAGGACACAGTTAACTACAGAATAGTATAGCATTTAAAGTAAACATCATTCATGCTCTGTGGTATTGCACACAGTATGTTGACTTTTGGCACTAGTGTAAAACGTGTGATATCGGCTCAGCCTCCCACTAACCACCGGCCCTGATTTCGACTTCAATGGAATCGAAAATGGGGAGAGGTGTTTAACAGGTTGCCGAGCCAATAGCATGCGTTTTACATGATCACAAAACTCAAAATTATCCTCAGGGAGTCAAAACTAAGTGTAGCTTTCAGGTGAAGCAGGATTGGAGGGCAGGAGATAATTGGACTACGGTGTGTGGACATAAAGGGATCGAAATCCTCAGGCGGGTCGCATCCCAGTGTAAGTCACTTCATTAGCACTGCCTGAGCCTGGGACCTGAACCTGAGCCCAAGCCCTCCCCGAGCCTGAGCCCGAGGCCTATCTCTGATGCCTGCCTACCCCAAGGCCACAAACTGCGGTGATGGCTGGTGAGTTACCAAAGCTCCCTGTAAGCCTCTTCAGAATGTCCCCATTGGTCTCTTTTGTAAGAAGGATGAAAATTTATGAAGAATTACCTTTTTCTTCAGGGATCCAGGCCATCCACTGGCTTGGACCCCCAAGACAGTCCTCACGAGTGCTAGTGAAGCCTCCTGCTTTCACTGAACCAGCTGGCAAACATCTTGTATATGGTACATCTGAAATAAAAACAGAAAATGCAGGAAATACTCAGCAGGTCAGGCAGCATCTGTGGAGAGAGAAACAGAGTTAACGTTTCAGATCGATGACCTTTCGTCAGAACTTTCTTAAACGTCAGCTCTGTTTCTCTCTCCACAGAATCTGCCTGACCTGCTGAGTATTTCCAGCATTTTCTGTTTTTATTTCAGATTTCCAGGATCCGCAGTATTTTGCTGCTGTTGGTAGTAAACACTGTTTAAGGTGGTAGATGGGGTGCTGATCAAGCCACCTGATTTGTCTTGGATGGTGTCTAGCTTCTTGAGTGCTGCTGCAGCTGCACTCATCCAGGCAAGTGGAGCGTATTCAATCACACTCCTGACTTGTGCCTTGCAGGTGGTGGAGAGACTTTGGGAAGTCAGGGCTGGTGAGCCATTTGCTGCAGAATACCCAGCCTCTGTCCTGCTCTAGTAGCCATGGCATTTATGTGGTTTGTCCAGTAATTTTCTGGTCAATGTTGACCCCCAGGATGTTGATGGTGGGGGATTTAACAATGGTAATGCCATTGAATGTCAAGGGGAGGTGGTTAGACTCTTGTTGGAGATGGTCACTGCCTGGCACTTGTGTGGCACAAATGTTTCTTGCAGTAACAAGTTACAAGTGGAGAGCATTTTTTGTGACATTGGATGGAAAAGTTTTTATTTATATATTCTCCCATTCCTCCCAGGTGTTGCTCATTCTCAAACAATGATGTTTAGCAGTTACAACAGGATGTTCTAAGCAACTAACTTGATTGACAGTAATCAGCACATTATAGCAAGCTTCTATCACATATGGGTCATTATGCAACATTGCTGTATTCTAACAGTTATGAGATATAAACTAATTTGACACAGGCATTTCCAATGTTGTTTGTACATTTTTGCTGGAAGAACCCAACTTATCACATTAGAATTGAGTCTTTTTCTACAAAACAACAGTGATTACGCTTCAAAAGTAATTTATTGACCTTGAAACACTTAGGGACGTCCCAAGGACGAGAAAAGCACTATGTAAATGCAAGTTTGTTCTTTCTTTCTCTTTGCTAATATTGAACACATTGACAGCAGTTATGGAAAAGTTAGCTTGAAACATTCTGTCGTAAAGACTAAAAGTGATTGTTTCGGTATGAGCAACACTCAAGGAGAAATGTGAGAAAAATACAAATAAAAACACCGTAAAGGAAGAAAAAAATGTCTTATAGGATTCCAATCAGCCCCATCAGCATTGTCCTATTATTGTGAAATCGCTCACTTTTGTTAGTTATGGTCTGTGTCCAAACGAACTGTACTCCTTAAAAAATAAAATGTTATTTTTTTTCTCATTTTATTATTTCAGTCTTTCTTTACAAGACTTTTTAAAATTGCATGAATTTCCTCCAGATTTTTGGATAGTGGGTTAATAGTTTGGAGATCAGGGTGATGCACCTCTGACCTTCTTCAGAGAGGTTCATTTTTACTAGAGGCATACAGCAGAAACTGATGTTGCAATCAATCAGGAGTTTAAGGGGAGATTGTCTGCAAGCACACCAGACCCTTGGGGCAGAGGGGAAAATTGTGTATTAAGGCCGAGCACTGGACAAGGAGAAAGGTAGTCACCAATAAAGAATTCAGGGGAAACTTCTTTACCCAGAGAGTGGTTTGAATGTTGAACTTGCTACCACAAGGAGTAGTTGAGGCAAATAGCATAGATGGATTTAATGGAAGGCTAGATAAGTACATAAGGGGTTAAAGGAATAGAAGGATATGCTGAAGTAGGGTGTAAGGAGGCTCGTGCGGCACATAAATACCAGCACGTTTCTGTGCTGTAAGTACTGTCATTCTATGATCAGAGGGAGGTCTGCCTGTACTTGACAGACCCACCATTACTCAGGTAGGAGCGTCCACAGACATTGCCAAGAAGACTTGGGCAAGTCAGAGGAGATGTGGTTTACCACCTAATCTTGATCAGGGAGGCCTTGCTCCAGTTTGGGATGGTACTCTCAAGGTGCCCTTTTGTTGTGGAAGCAGAAAGGTATCCTGGAGATGCTGGAAGTTGAAGGAGTAGATGCGTAGTGATAAACATGCACAACTTGCATGCCAACCTGGGTGCCTGTAAGTGACTGTGCATCATGCAGCTAACAGTGAACAATCATACAGCTAGTTGTTTTACAAAGACTTGAGATGTTATGGCTTTGGAAGATGTGAGTATGGCAAGATTTTGAACTGTATGTTGCATCTTGAAAATGTACCCTACTGAGGTATGGATATGCAATGAAAGTGCTGTCATGTGATACTTGCATGGGTGAGCAGTAAAAGTGGAAGAGCGGAATAGGCTGACAGTCAACACTTTGTGCTATGCAATCTTGGGCTGTTTTTGAAATATATGGTAATATATTTTCGTGTCAGATTTCTTTAAGTGTGCCATCCTCTCCTGCATCTGTTCCTAGGTCCTGCAGATAGTGTACCTAGCACAGAGCCTGTTTACCACCAGCTGCCTGGATGGTATAGCACTATCCTCTGGGGAGTATGTCCTGAAGTGTCCTTGCACCCACCTCATGTGGCTGCACATCCACTTGTCATCCATCAAACAGGTGCTGTATTACTCCATCACTTCCTCAAATAATCCATCATGTGCCTCCACATTACTCTTCCTTTCACTTCATTAATGCCAAATCTAAGGCTGACATTATCTAAAATTCATTTGGAAGTTTGATAAAGGCTGGAATATTTTTTCTCCCCATACACAGCCACTTACCTTTAAGAGTGCATATCCCTTTAATTTGGACTTGCTGACCAGTCTTTCCACTTCCCCCATTAGGCTTGTTCCCTACACAGGCAGCTATGAATAATTATTCAAATTAGTTGACCGGAGGCAATTAGGGGCAGTTAGTTCACTGCACAGCTAGCTAGCGTTGCTCTAGCAATGTGGCACAAAAGCCTCAATTGCATCAGTAGTGAAGAATCTCCCCTTTAATTTTTTTAAGATTCAGTTTTCTGCAATTATCATAAATGAAATAAACAAATGGGAAAAAATTAACATAATTCACAATTTTGACTAGGAGTTTCTAAATTGGGAAGCCTTAACAAACACATCATAGAATTGGACCAGTTACTAAATAACATTGCAACCTCGCTGCACCTCTGACACAACAGCTAGTTTGGTACAAACTAAAACTCACGTTAATGTTCAGCGTTAAAATTGTTAAGTGACCTTCAACCTTACCCACATTATAAAAGGTGAAGTCTGTCTCTTGTGTTTCAACTTGTTCTTTCTACTCTACCGTATTTATGATAATAACTAGCAAAATAACCAAGTACATAATTAACAAGGTAGTGTTACCATTATTCACCTGAGCAGATGGTGGAAAAAACGCCTCGCATATCGGCTGATCGGATCCCTATATTCTAACACAGTTGTATCAGACAAGGGTCTTGTAGGGGCATAAAATGTTCCAAGGCTTGCTTCAAGGTGTGCTGTAAAGTTAAAACATAATTTTAAAGGAACTTGCAACAAAACCATCAAAATCACTGCAGTAATTTTGAGCTTAAAACTTATCAACCCATTATGTACCTTCCTTGGTGACATTTTCCATACATCTACTGTATTACAGTTTGTGTGAAATAGAAATCGAAGGCTGACTCAGGCCACACACCAAAAGCATTGTTTACTAAAAGAGATCACAACTGTTTCCAGTGCATAATCTCCAGCAATCTTTAACTCATCATCATAGTGGCAGATAAGTGATAAAAGCCACAACAATCATAGGTTCTTCAACTTTACTTTGAATTAAAATAAACTAGGGGTTAAGTGCGAGTTTGATGAGCTTTATAAAAGTGGTATCTATAAACAGTGTAAATAATTGTGTTTTTTTTATTTAGCTTAACTGCAACTTTATCAAGTCTCTTGCTTATTCCCCTAAGTTTAAGTGATGTTCAAAATGAAAACTGATTTGCTATCAATTTACCTGGGTTTATTGGAATTAAATGTTCTCACTAATTTTCACTTAAAACCTGAAAACCTCCCACAACTCAGATTTGTTAAATTTGCAATAAAAACGGACTTTAATGATCTTTATTTAAGGTACATTTTTGGAACAGAGTGAAGGGAGCTTTACCCTGTGCCCAGCAATGCTATTCCTGAACTACAAACATTAGTGCTAATATTGAAGTGTTAAAGAGCGAAGTAAATGCATAGAATGTTTTTAAAACTCAAAGTAATGTACTAGTGATATGGGATAAGCTGGCTGTATTACAGACAACATTTTGATCAAAAATCTGACTGCTACCTTCAGTTTCTAAAATCAAAAGGCCAAAATTCTGGCCTGTATCAAGGGTGGCAAATCAATCGGCAGCACTTGGTATTTGGGGATTGCGCTTTTTTTTTCTAAGCAGCTATTTTCGGGTGGGGAGTGGGGGGGCCAATCTCCCAACTGTCCCCCTCCACATCAAGGGGATCTATCTGGAGGCCTTCCCAGGAATTCTGTCCTTCACGCTGAAAGCTGGCATAAGTTCTACTGAGGCCTTTAGAAAGGCCTAAAACCTTTAGTCAAAATTCTTTATCTTTCTGCAGAGACAGAAGATAAAACTTTGTTATCTTCAGCCACGATTGGCTGTTGGAGGAGCTCAAACAGAGCGGCTGTGGGCCACAAGGATGGATGTCGCTGAAACGACCTTGCAGGTGCCAGCAGCCCGCCCCAACCATTCAAGTGACCCTGTCCTAGGGTTGTCAACTCTGATTGCAGGCATTCCTGGAGGTGTGATCATGTGAAGCCTGAAAATGTTACTGCATTTACCGTATAAAGGTCAGGTCCACTGTAGTTGAGTATTTTTACTCGTGGTTACACGCCAGCAGCTGATAGGCGAGAAGTTCTGAGAACCAGGATGCCGCCCGTGAGCAGAGGAAGAAAGAAACTGTGGGGGGGGGGGGGGGGAATGGGCAGAGAAAAAGAGAGGAAACCGAGGGGTGGGGGGGGAAGGGAAGAGGGGAAATCCTCAGATCCTTTTATATTCCTTTTAAAAAATTTATCCAATTCGCTTTTAAATGACGGTTTAGTTTGCCTGAATAGTTACATGTGGTCAGTTCAAGCATCTTCTTTCTCCCTTTGTTTTTCCAGTGGGAATCCTTGGTCTCCATCCCCATTTACCCAAAGTAAGCTCCCCAGGTTTCACTCACCCCTTTACTGGCTGCTCCTCTCTTGACACTGCTCCCACTCACTACGGTGCTGCTGCTGCTCCCGTCTCTGCAGAAAATATTGATCCCCATGTCCAACCCATTCCTCTGTCTTCCTCTCACCCGCCCCCTCCCCCCCCGCTAAAGTCCTAGTTCCACTGGCCCCCAGTCTCCCGCTCTCTCCCTTGCATTCCGGGAGGGTTTGGCAACCCGGCCCAGTCCCGCACCTTGTGATGGGGCCAACAGTTTGAGGTTGGGGTGGACAGGAGATCCATTCAGCCACACTTCCACCAGCAGAGCGGAATTCTAGATCATAGAATCATTCCCCACTCACTGATCAGTGGATATCAGGGGTTATCAAAGCCCCTCATCATTTTCAACATTTGAGCACTTCTTAATTGTCAATGTTCTAGTGAAAAAGAGCCCCAGTTCCTGTAATTTCTCCTCGTATCTAAAGCCTCTCATATCCCTGAGTAAATACATTCTACAGTCTCTACATGGCCTCAACATCCTTCGTAAAGTAAGGCGCTCAAAATTAGACACAATATTCTCTGGCCTGACCACTGACTTGTTTAAGTTTAGCACTACTTACTTGCTTGCTTTTGTACTCTCTGCCCCAATTTATTAACTTGGGATCACATACACTTTTTAATTTAAAAAAACAGCTTTATCAACTTGTACTCCCACTTTTAAAGATTGATGTAACTAAAACCTCTTTCTGCTCTTCTATTCCTTTTAAAGTTTCACCATTTAGATTATCTTTCTCTCCTTATTCTTCACTCCAAAATGTTTCATTAAAATAGAAAGATGTCATATTCAACCATGTTAACAATTGTGGAATGCTCAGCAGGAATCAGGGATGAAGGGATAATCGGAGAGCCCATAACTCCAGGTACCTAGCAAGCACTTGCTTGGAGTGGAGGATAGAACAGCATGGTTACAAGCAGGGCTCCAGCCTGTTCTCTTGGCGAAGAAAGATGTACAGTATCGAGAGTAAAGAGAGAAAAATAATAAAATAAATAAAAATGAAAGATACAACTGCCATTATTGGATAAGCATTTAATTACGTTTGTGGAAGAAGAATTATTCTGGAGCAGGCTCAGCCCAGTTGCTAATAGACACAAGACACCATGAACGGAGTTAAAACTGCCACAAATCAATGTTTGGTTGTTTTGAGAGATGGAAAAGTGGTTCAGGAGTTGGTGCTTTTTTGAGGCTGGGACCAAGATACATTGTCAGGACAGAAAAGAGAACAGAATTAAATGACTGGAGAATACTGCAGTTAATTTAATATTTCATGCATATCTCACATTCTCTTTCTGGCGTAAGCTTTTGTTTAAGGAGGTGATCCACAATGGCAATGAGGCAAGTGTAGCACTGCGGGCCCACAGTGTTCCAATTCATGCCGCACAAGATATTAATAGCCTCATCGATTTGCTCATAACGAATATATTGGCGGATGAGTTCAGTGGGACTCAGCTGTCCTCTCAATATGGCACCTGTCATAGGAAGAAAATACACTTTTGAGGTAAGACAATTTACAGGACAAATTTGATTTTTTAAAATTAAAAATGGCCTCAGTTTGATGTTAATTAGAGGGAAACCATTGAATTAAATACTGTAGGTCCAGGCAATTATGTCAGTCACACAGTCTCCTAACAACTAGGTCACTAACAAAAGGGGTTAATTATTTAGGAGTTGATTGATGCTGAGAATTCGTTTGATCTTAGTAACAAGGAGTGACTAATCAGCACACTGCTTAACCTTGTAACTATGGTAGAAGAGCAGTACTCACTGGCACATAATTCCCAGTCACATAAGTCTTGTGACTTGTAACAATGCAATATTGTCAGGAAAAAAAAGTTCAGTCATTACATTTTTGGAATGTTTAAGGCAATCAGGTAGTAGGAATCACAAAAAGTGAGAGATGTTAATTGTAGATGTCAATACTCTTCCATCTGGGTGCTTGACCTCTTGTGGGTGGTGAGCTTCCAAATGACCTACACAGGAGAATGAAGTGACAGACAACTCATTGCCTAATTGATTTAAGAACAGTGCTCAGGGAAGCAGTCCAATTAAAATTACAAGCTGGCAATTAGCAGCTCGAACTCTAAATCCCCTCTCAGAGCCTACTGGCAATAAAAGTAAAATGAAATGTGCTTGCAATATGAAGTAAAATCTGTAGATTTCTGGGAAACAGGCATGAGCCAAACCACTAGGGAGAGCAGAAAAAGCTATGCAGGTGTCTAGAGAAAGTAGTATGCCGTAGAGGTAACCAGGTGATTTAGCATTTTTCTAATGGGCAGCATCTAGAAATGGATCAAACATGCAAATGTAATTAATGGAGTGCTTTCGAACACCATACAGCTGCCCATAACAGCCTTTGGCAAGGTAGAAATGGAACACTATGATAAAAAAGTTAACTTTTTTCAAAATGAGTTTAAAATAAGTAATGAAAGACAGCGGTGCAGCACATTTACATGCCAGTAATTGGACTTGGAGTGAATTGCTCCCGAGCTCACTGAGTTTGGCGGGTCAAATCATACTGGCATTGCAAAAAGCTGAACTGAGTTTGTTGGAATTTATCCGTGTGGTGACATCCTGACGTTTGTGTGATGTCACGATGCTCACGCGTAAAACTATTTGGTTAATTCTGGAGCTATTAAAAATATTTGTAACATTATACCCAGGAGGGACAACCACTTGAGGAATGATTTTAGATATGGTTTTTTTCCCCTCCCTAGCCCTGCTCAAGTTTGCCCCCTGGGAGCCGAATTGCAGAAGACCATGTTTACACTGTGATCTGCAACCTGCAGTTAGGCTTTCAAATCACCACATGCTGGGGACTCAACTATTGAGTCTGAAGATCGATTCAATCTGACATCAACCCATTTACATCTCAAGTCTCACAGCTCTACCACAATGGGGTGCCACATATCAATAATAAGTTGTGGGTTTGCAGTACAAATCTCCACGCAATAAATACCCACTCTGAGCAAGGCATAAGAATTACACAAGAACTAGGAGCTGGAGTAGGCCATTTAGCACTTCGAGCCTGCGCCACCATTCAACAAGATCATGGCTGATCTTCTACCTCAACCCCACCTTCCTGCACTATCCCCATATCCCTTAATTCCCTTTGTTCCCAAAATGTTATCGATCTCTGTCTTGAATATACAGAACGACTGAGCATCCACAGCTCTCTGGGGTAGAGAATTACAAAGATTCATAACCCTCTGAGTGAAGACATTTCTCCTCATCTCAGTCCTAAATGGCCCGCCCCTTATTCTGTGACTGTGATCCAGTGTTCTAGATTCCCCAGCCAGGGGAAACATTTTCTCAGCATTAACCCTGTCAAGCCCCTTAGGAATTTTATATGTTTCAATTAGATCACCTCTCATTCTTCTAAACTCTAAGGATTATAGGCCTAGTCTACTCAACCTCTCCTCATAGGGCAATCCCCTCATCCCAGGAACCAGTCTAGTGAATCTTCGCTGCACTCCCTCTAAGGCAAGTACCTGTATGTCTTTCCTTAGGTAAGGAGACCAGAACTGTACACAGTACTCCAGGTATGGCCTCATCAATGCCCTGTATAATTGTACTAAGACTTCTTTACTCTTATACTCTAATCCCTTTTAACAAAAGCTCACATTTGCTTTCCTAATTGCTTGCTGTACCTGCATGTTAACTTTTTGTGATTCATTTACAAGGACACCCAAGTTCCTCTGAGTGCAAACATTTCCCAGTCTCTCATCATTCAAAAAATATTCTGCTTTTTTGTTTTTCCTACCAAAGTGGATAACTTCACACTTCCCCACATTGTAATCCATTTGTTATGTTCTTGCCCACTCAGTCAACCTGTCGATATCTTTCTGCAGCCTCTTTGCATCCTCCTCATAGCTTACTTTCCCACCTGGTCTCCAATCGTCTTGGATCCAATACAATACAATACAATACAAATCGCTTTATTGGCATGATAAGGTACATCTTATGTTGCCAAAGCATCAAAATACATTTATGGTTGAACACATAAACGCGGTTACATTCATACAGTGTATAAACAGGTATATCCCTGAGTTTATAAATATATTTTCGCCTTGTTTATATATATTCTTGTCTTAGTTTACTGGTTGTCCCTCTGTTCATGGCAAGCTGTAACATAGTGTGCCGCCAGTGTTACACAGCTTCTCTCCTCCCCCAGTAGGAATGGGAGTTTTTGGTTGTCAGTCCCCTTGCCATTGGACTAAGACCTTCCCTCTGTCAAGACCATGTGGTAGCTGGTGTGCAACGGCCACCCCACGTTAAAAGAATTCACGCACAGGCATCTTCTACCCTCTAAAATGAAGTTCGGGACCTGGAACATCAGGACCCTCATGGACAACCCCAACAGCGACAGACCGGAACGCCGTACTGCTATCGTTGTCCGAGAGCTCAGACGTTTCGACATAGACATCGCCGCCCTAAGCGAGACCCTGCGGGCAGGAGAATGCCAGCTCAAGGAGCAAGGCGGTGGTTACACCTTCTTCTGGAAAGGCAAACCTGAAGAAGAACGCCGCCTAAATGGGGTAGGCTTCGCCATAAAAAATTAGCTAGTTGAATGTCTCAGAGACTCCTCTTGTGGAATAAACAAACGCCTCATGACTCTACGGCTCACCCCAGCCCAGAACCAGTGTGCTACGGTCATCAGTGCGTACGTTCCAACACTGGAAGCCACAGATGAGACCAAAGAGGAATTCTACTCCAGCCTCGAACAATCCCTGTCCCGAGTCCCAACATAGAAACATAGAAGATAGGAGCAGGCCATTCAGCCCCTCAAGCCTGCTCCGCCATTGATGCGCTATCAATTACTCATAAAAGACTGAGAGTTAGAAGAGTAACTAAAGGCTTTTATTAACAACAGAATGGAGGTCTGCCTCGAGTGGTCGACCGGTCCAGGATACCAAGGGCTGGGGAGCAGTCACCTTTATACTAGGACCTGTGGGAGGAGTCAGCCGAGGCATGTCCAGGCATGTACACAGTGGAATACAAACAGGACAAACAGGAATACAAACAGTGGTTTACCACAGCCATTTAATGAGATCATGGCTGATCATCCAAATTCAGTACCCTGTCCCTGCTTTCTCCCATATCCCTTGATCCCTTTAGCCTTAAGAAATATGTCTAACTCCTTCTTGAATATATTTAATGAATTGGCCTCTACTGCCTTTTGTGGTACAGAATTCCACAGATTCACCATTCTCTGGGTGAAGAAATTCCTCCTCATCTCCATCCTAAATGGCTTACCCCTTATCTTTAGACTGTGACCCCTGGTTCTGGACTCCACCGCCATTGGGAACATCCTTCCTGCATCTAGTCTGTCTAGTCCTGTTAGAATTTTATAAATTTCAATGAGATCCCCTCTCATTCTTCTAAACTCCAGTGAATATAAGCCCAATCAACCCAATCTCTCCTCATATGTCATTCATGCCAGCCCAGGTATCAGTCTGGAGAATCTTCACTGCACACCCTCCATGGCAAGAACATCCTTCCTCAGATAAGGCGACCAAAACTGCACACAATACTCAAGGTGCGGTCTCGCCAAGGCCTTGTGCAACTGCAGCAAGACATCCTTGCTCCTGTACTCGAATCCTCTCGTTATGAAGGCCAACATAACATTTGCCTTCTTAACCGCCTGCTGCACCTGCATGCTTACCTTCAGCGATTGGTGCACAAGGACACCCAGGTCTCACTGCACTTCCCCTTCTCCCAGTCTATTGCCGTTCAGATAATAATCTGCCTTCTTGTTTTTGCCACCAAAGTGGATAACCTCACATTTATCCACATTATACTGCATGTGCCATGCATCTGCCCAATCACCCAACCTGTCCAAATCATACTGGAGTTTCTCTGCATCCTCCTCACAGCACACATGCCCCCCAGCTTTGTGTCATCTGCAAACTTGGAGCTATTACTTCTAGTTCCCTCGTCTAGATCATTAATATATATTGTGAATAGCTGGGGTCCTAGCACCGATCTCTGCGGTACCGCACTAGTCACTGCCTGCCACTCGGAAAAAGACCCGTTTATTCCAACTCTTTGCTTCCTGTCTGCCAACCAGTTCTCTATCCAAGTCAGTACCTTACCCCCAATCCCACGTGCTTTAACTTTACACGCTAATCTCTTATGTGGGACCTTATCGAAAGCCTTCTGAAAGTCCAAATACACCACATCCACTGGTTCTCCCTGATCTATTCTACCAGTTACAACCTCAAAAAATTCCAGTAGATTAGTCAAGCACAATTTACCTTTTGTAAATCCATGTTGACTTTGTCCGATCCTGTCACTGTTTTCCAAGTGCTCTGCTATTACTTATCTTTTATAATGGGCTCTAGCATTTTCCCCACTACCGATGTCAGGCTTACCGGTCTATAATTCCCCATTTTCTCTCTACCACCTTTTTTAAATAGTGGGGTTACATTAGCTACCCTCCAATCCATGGGAACTGTTCCAGAGTCTATAGAATTTTGGAAGATGACCTGCAATGCATCTACTATTTCTAGGGCCACTTCCTTAAGTACCCTAGGATGTAGATTATCAGGCCCTGGGGATTTATTGGCCTTCAATCCCATCAATTTCCCTAACACCATTTCCCTACAAATACTGATTTCATTCAGTTCCTCCCTCTCATTAGACCCTATGTTCCCCGACATCTCTGGGAGGTTATTTGTGTCCTCCTTTGTGAAGACAGAACCGAAGTATGTATTTAATTGGTCAGCCATTTCTTTGTTCCCCTGATTCTGACTGCAAGGGACCTACGCTTGACTTCACCAATGTTTTTCTCTTCACATATCTATAGAAGCTTTTACAGTCAGTTTTTATGTTCCCTGCAAGCTTACTCTCATGCTCTATTTTCCCCCTCTTAATTAATCCTTAATATGTCCTCCTTTGCTGAATCCTAAACTGCTCCCAATCCTCAGGTTTGCTGCTTTTTCTGGTCAATTTATCTGTCCTCTCCTTGGATCTTATGCTATCCCTAATTTCCCTCATTAGCCATGGTTGCGCCACCTTTTTTGTTTTATTTTTATGCCAGACACGGATGAACAAATTCTGTAGTTCATCCATATGATCTTTAAATGTTTGCCATTGCCTATCCACTGTCAGCTCTTTAAGTAACGTTCCCCAATCCATCCTAGCCAACTCGCGCCTCATACCATCGTAGTTTCCTTTATTTAAATTTAGGAGCCTAGTCTCTGAGTCAACTACTTCACTTTCCATCTTAATGAAGAATTCTATCATATTATGATCGCTCCTCCCCAATGGGCCTCGCACAACAAGATTGCTAATCAATCCTTTCTCATTACATAATACCCAGTCTAAGATGGCCTGATCTCTAGTTGGTTCCACGACATATTGGTCCAGGAAACCATCCTGTATACACTCTAGGAATTCCTTCTCCACAGTATTGTTACTAATTTGGTTAGCCCAATCTATATGTAGATTAAAGTCACCCATGATAACTGCTGTGCCCTTATTGCATGCGTCTCTAATTTCCTGTTTAATGCCATCCCCAACCTCAGCATTACTGTTTGGGGGTCTGTATACAACTCCCACTAACGTTTTCTGCCCCATGGTATTTCTCAGCTCTACCCATACAGATTCCACATCATCAGAGCTAATATCCTTCCTTACTATTGTGTTAATTTCCTCTTTAACCAGCAATGCTACCCCACCTCCTTTTCCTTTTTGCCTGTCCTTCCTGAATGCTGAAATCCCAGCCTTTCTCACCCGAGAGCCATGTCTCCGTAATCCCAATGATATCATATCCGTTTACATCTATTTGCGCAGCTAATTCATCCACCTTATTACAAATGCTCCTCGCATTAAGACACAAAGCCTTCAGGCTTGTTTTTTTAAACACCCTTAGTCCTTTTAGCATTATTATTTACTGTGGCCCTGTTTGATTTACACACTTGATTTCTCTGCCTTCCACTTTTGCTTTTCTCCTTCCTGTCTTTTGCTTCTATCCTTGCTTCTCTTTCCTCTGTCTCCCTGCACAGGTTACCAACCCCCTGCCATTTTAGTTTAAACCCTCCCCAACAGCACTAGCAAACACTCCCCTTAGGACATCGGTCCCGGTCCTGCCCAGGTGCAAACCGTCCAGTTTGTTCTGGTCCCACCTCCCCCAGAACCAGTTCCAATGTCCCAGGAATTTGAATCCCTCCCCCTTGCACCATTCCTCTAGCCACGTATTCATCTGAAATAGCCTTCTATTTCTATTCTGATAACATGTTTCACTGGTAGCAATCCTGAAATTACTACCTTTGAGGTCCTATTTTATAATTTACCTCCTAATTTCCTATATTCAGCTTTTAGGACCTCATCTCGTCTTTTACCTAGATCGTTGATACCTATATGCACCACGACTGCTGGCTGTTCACCCTCCCCCTCCAGAATGCCCTGCAGCCGCCCCGAGACATCCTTGACCCTTGCACCAGGGAGGCAACATACCATCCTGGAGTCTCATTTGTGGCCGTAGAAACGCCTATCTATTCCCCTTACAATAGAATCCCCTATCACTATAGCTCTCCCGCTCTTTTTCCTCCCATCCTGTGCAGCAGAACCACCCATGGTGCCAGGAAATTGGCTACTGCGGCCTTCCCCCGATAAGCCATCTCCCCCAACAATATCCAAATTGGTATATCTGTTTAAGAGGGGGGTGGCCACAGGGGACCCCTGCACTACCTGCCTGCGCCTGCTACTCTGCCTGGCGGTCACCCATTCCCTTTCTGCCTGTGCACCCTTTACCTGCGGTGTGACCAACTCCCTAAACGTGCTATCCACAATGTCCTCAGCATCGCAAATGCTCCAGTATGTATCCATTCGCAGCTGCAGCGCAGCAATGCGGTTTGTCAGTAGCTGCAGCTGGATACACTTTCCGCACACATGGTCGTCAGGGACACAGGAAGTGTCCCCGATTTCCCACATAGTGCAGGAGGAGCATGCCACGGGGCTGAGCTGTGCTGCCATGACTTACCCTTTAATTAGTTCAAATTAAATTAAATCAAATCAATACCACTAATTACACTACAATTAAATGATATACTCAAGGGCCCTTGTTTACTACCACTCCTCACTACACAACAGAGACCCTAGAAACTATAAACCACAAAAATTAAGTTTGGAAAAAAGAGAGTGAAATACTCACCAACCAATCACTTACCTGCTTTCTGGTGACGTCACACTTCGATTACTTTTTACTTCTCTCTCTCCCCGCTCCTTAAATCCTGGGTCTCTGCGCTCAGTCTCCACCCAGGGCCTCTCTCGCTGCTGCCGCCGGTGAGTCTGGGCCGCTCTCTCTCTCCCGCTCCTTAAATCCTCGGTCTCTGCATCTCAGTCTCCACCCAGGGCCGCTCTCGCTGCTGCCGCTGATGAGTCTCTCAACAGGCGACAAGCTGATCCTCCTTGGCGACTTTAACGCCAGAGTTGGAAAGGACACAGACCTCTGGGGAGGTGTGATCGGCAGAGAGGGTAGGGAAAGTCAACTCCAATGGTACCCTCCTCCTGACGAAATGCTTAGAACATGGCCTTGTCATAACCAACACTTTGTTCCATCAGAGAGACAAGTACAAGGCTTCATGGCAACACCCTTGCTCCAAGCACTGGCATCTGCTGGACTACGTCATCGTCCGAGCGAGGGACCACAAGGACATCCGCATCACCCGCGCCATGACAGGAGCTGATGACTGCTGGACAGACCACCGCCTAATCCACTCTGTCATCTCCATCAACGTAGCCCCAAAACAGCGGCGGCAACAGAAGCAATGTCGAAGGAAAATCAACGCTGGAGCACTCAAAGACCCTGCTAAGAAAACCCTATTCAGCCTGCGCCTCACAACCAACCTGACGACTCCCAGTGGTTCAGAGGCACAGAGTGTCCACAACGCCTGGTCTGCACTCAAGGCCTCCATAATCAGCACCTGTAAAGAGACGCTCGGTCACTCGACCAGGAAACAGATGGTTCGACGAGAATGACCAGGAGATCCAGGAGCTAATAAGCCGCAAGCGCAAGGCATTCCTGATCTGGAAACAGCAACAGAACTCGAGAGCAAGAAAGCAGCTCTACAGATGCCCGAAGGCCGAGGTCCAACAAAGAACTTGCAACCTAAAGAACAGATGGTGGGTGGAGAAAGCGCAGCAACTAGCCGACAACCACGATGTGCATAGATTCTTTAGCGCAGTCAAGACCACCTGCAGCCCAAGCACCCAAGGTCCTACCCCACTGCGGGTCAAGAATGGAGAGATACTCATCAAGGACAGAGAGGCAGTCAGTGCCCGCTGGAAGAAGCACTTCGAAGATCTCCTTAACCAAGACTTTGTCTTCGACGCGAGTGTCCTCAATTCCATCCCGCAGCATGCTACTCGCCACCACCTCAGCACAACCCCAGTCCGGCATGAGGTTGAAAAAGCCATCCGACAGCTGAAGAACAACAAGGCCTCAGGAGCAGATGGAATCCCCATCGAGGCGCTAAAACATGGTGGAGAAGCACCATTGGCGTGAATACATTAACTAATTTCTCTTATTTGGAAGGAGGAGAGCATGCCAGGGGATCTCAGAGATGCTGTAATCGTGACCATCTTCAAGAAAGGTGACATGTCCGATTGCGGTAATTAGAGGAGTCTCCCTGCAGTCTGCCACAGGGAAAGTCATCGCAAGAATCCTCCTCAATCACCTTTTCCCAGTGGCTGAAGAGCTCCTCCCAGAGTTGCAATGCGGATTCCACCCACGAAGGGGCACAATGGACATGGTCTTCATCGCACGTGAACTATATGAGAAATGCAGGGAACAGCACCAACCACTGTACATGGCCTTCTTTGACCTCACAAAGGCCTTCGACGCCGTCAACCGTGTGAGATTATGGAGTGTCCTCCTCAAATTCGGCTGCCCTCAAAAGTTTGTCACCATCCTCCGCCTGCTTCACGACGACATGCAAGCCATGATCCTGACCAACGGATCCACCACAGACCCAATTCACGTACGGACCGGGGTGAAGCCAGGCTGTGTCATTGCACCAACGCGCTTCTCGATCTTCCTGGCTGCAATGCTCCATCTCATCCTCAGTAAGCTCCCCGCTGGAGTGGAGCTAATCTACAGAACAAACGGGAAACTGTTCAACCTCTGTCGCCTCCAGTCCAGATCCAAGGTCGTCCCATCCTCTGTCATTGAGTTACAGCATGCGGGCAACGCTTGCGTCTGCGCACACTATGAGGTCGAACTCCAAGCCATCGTCAACACCTTCACCGAAGCATACGAGAGCATGGGCCTTACACTAAATATCCGCAAGACCAAAGTCCTCTACCAACCTGCCCCTGCCACAGTACTGCTCCCCAATTATCAAAATCCATGACGAGGCCTTGGACAATGTGGACCATTTCCCATACCTCGGGAGCCTACTGTCAACAAGGGCAGACGTCGATGACGAAGTCCAACGCCAGCTTCAGTGTGCCAGTGCAGCCTTCAGTCGCCTGAGGAAGAGAGTGTTTGAAGACCAGGACCTCAAACCCACCACCAAGCTCATGGTCTACAGAGCAGTAGTGATACCCGCCATCATGTATGCTTCAGAGACATGAACCATGTACAGCAGGCCCCTCAAACCACTGGAGAGGTACCACCAATGCTGCCTCTGCAAGATCCTGCAAATCCATTGGCAGGATAGTCGCACCAATGTCAGTGTTCTCGCTCAGGCCAACATCCCCAGCATCGAAGCTTTGACCACGCTCAATCAGCTCCGATGGACGGGCCACATCGTCCGCATGCCCGATACGAGACTCCCAAAACAAGCGCTCTACTCGGAGCTCCGACACGGCAAGAGAGCCCCAGGTGGGCAGAGGAAATGCTTCAAGGACACCCTCAAAGCCTCCTTGAAAAAGTGCAACATCCCCAACCAACACCTGGGAATCCCTGGCTCAAGACCACACAAAGTGAAGGAGAAGTATCCGGGAAGGTGCCGAACACCTAGAGTCTCTTCGTCGGGAGCAAGCGGAAGCCAAGCGCAAACAGCGGAAGGAGCGCACTTCAACCCAAGCACCCCACCCACCTGCCCCTTCAAGCACTGTCTGCTCCACCTGTGACAGACACTGTAGATCCTGCAATGGACTCATCAGTCACCTGAGAACTCATTTTTAGTGTGGAAGCAAGTCATCCTCGGTTCTGACTTTCCCACCTAACTTTGTATCATCAGCAAACTTGGATACGTTACACTCAGTCCCTTCATCTAAGTCACTAATATAGATTGTAAATAGCTGAGGTCCAAGCACTGATCCTTGCGCTACCCTGCTAGTTACAGCCTGGCAACCTGAAAAAGTCCTGTTTTCTCCTACTCTCTGTTTTCTGTCCATTAACTGTGGTATCTTGAGGTACCCATAGATAAAGACGGACACCGGTTAACTCCGTAACATGGTTTAATCAACACTTGCACATAAAAGCTTCTGCCATGAGGCAGCAAAAACAAAGAGTACAACCAGTACAGATCAGACTTAACTCAGGAGAGCAATTGCCACAGCACCACCTGGTGCATCAGGTTACTCATAACCTCCCAGGTTACTACACTCCTCCCCCCTTAAGATTGCCGTATGCAATTCTTAAACAATAACCCTTACTAGGTACTACGTTTTAATTAACCAGTATGCTCTAACCATGGTTAACCCCTGACTAAGTTAACAGGTTTGTATAAGTCTTTCTGGTTGCTTGCGAATCCTTTGTGAATGTCTTAATTCCACTTGTGGTGGATTCTCAGATTCATTCGCACTTGAGATTGGAGTAGTCTCTGATGTTGGTTTTACTCTGTCCCGCTGTGGCCTGGCAGTACCAGTGTCCACTGGCACCTTATAAGCCGTGCTGGGTCCTGGAACAGCCTCCTCTACTGCCCTTTGTTCCATCTGAGGCCGTTCCCCCTGCTGCCGGCTGAAAAGCTGATCCACATGCCGACAAACCCCTCGACCATTCCCTAGTAACACGGAGTACGACACAGGTCCTGTAATGTCCTGGATTAGTCCTGGTATCCATTTCGGTCCATAACCGAAGTTCCGGGTGTACACAGAGTCCCCTATGGCGAAATGGCGAGCTTTAGTATGTTTGTCATGGTACGCTTTTTGGTTTGTTTGTTTTGTCTCAACCTTGCTTTTGAGATCTGGGTGTATCAGGTCTAACGTGCACCGCAACTTTCTCCCCATCATCAACTCAGCCGGAGAAAGCCCCGTGGTAGCTTGGGGTGTTATACGATAACTAAACAAGGCTCTATTGAGCTTGGTCTCCAGGATGTCACCTGAGCTCTTCCTCATGAGCTCCTTAAAAGTCTGCACGGCTCGCTCGGCTAACCCATTTGAGGCTGGGTGATATGGAGCCGAGGTGACATGTGTGATTCCATTCCTTACCATGAATTCTTTGCTCCCTTCACTAACAAAACACTGTGCATTGTCGGATACAATCATTTCTGGAATACCATGCGTGCTGAAGCTGTTCCTGAGACAATTCAGTGTGGCATCAGTCGTTGCAGAGCTCACTGGATAAACGTCGATCCACTTTGAGTGAGCGTCAACCAGCACCAAAAACATTTTGCCCATAAAAGGTCCCACATAGTCTATGTGAATTCTCCTCCAGGGTTTGCTGGGCCACTCCCAGGGATGGAGTGGTGCCCCGGCAGGTGCTTTCCTCTGTTCCTGACATATAGTGCATGACTTTACCTTTGACTCAATTTCAGCATCCAAGTTAGGCCACCACAGGTAGCTCCTAGCCAGTCCTTTCATTCTAGTCATTCCTGGGTGCGATTGATGCAACTGTTCCATCAAAGTAGAGCGTCCCCGCTCTGGGACTATGATGCGTGCTCCCCATAGCACACATCCATCTTGGACACTGAGCTCATGCTGTCTCTGTCTGTACGGCGCGAACTCCGGTCCCTCACGGTGATCTGGCCAGCCTTTCAACACATACTCACGGACCCTTGACAGAACGGGGTCCTTGGCTGTCCAGCCCTGGATTTGCGCTGACGTCATCAGGGGACTGATCTCCTGATCCAGCATCAGGACGTGCTCCTCAGGGGAAGTACTGTGAGGAGATTTTGAGCGGGGCAGGCGGCTGAGAGCATCCGCGTTCCCGTTTTCCTTGCTGGCTCTGTACGTGATCACATATTCATAGGCTCTTAGTATTACTGCCCATCTCATTATTCTCTGTGATGCCATTTGAGGCACCGCTTTCATCTCATTCAGTAAGCTAATAAGAGGCTTGTGGTCAGTACTGATTACAAACTTCCTCCCATATATGTACTTATGGAATTTCTTTACTCCAAATATAATGGCCAACCCCTCTTTATCAAGCTGTGAATAGTTCTTTTCCGCAGCTGTGAGCGTGCGTGAAACAAACCCGATGGGCCTTTCCACTCCATCTGGCATGCGGTGGGCCAACACTGCCCCCACTCCATAGGGTGATGCGTCAACCAATCCTCAGTCCATGCTAATATTGTACCCCCAATACTATGAGTCCTAATTCTGTGTAGTAACCTCTTGTGTGGCACCTGATCAAATGCTTTTTGAAAATCCAAATACACTGCATCCACTGGCCCCTTTATCAATCCTACTAGTTACATCTTCAAAATATTCTAACAGATTTGTCAAACACGATTTCCCTTCCATAAAACCATGTTGACTCTGCCTAATCATATTATGATTTTCTAAATGCCCTGTTACGACGACCCTAATAATAGATTCTAGCATTTTCCCTACTATTGATGTCAGGCTAACTGGCCTATAGTTCCCCGTTTTTTTCCTCTTCCTCCTTTCTTAAAGTAGCCATGGTGTGGAGATGCCGGAGTTGGACTGGGGTGGACAAATGTAAGAAGTCACACAACACCAGGTTATAGTCCAACAGCTTTATTTGAAATCACAAGCTTTCGGAGCGCTGCTCCTTTGTCAGGTGAAGTCTGACGAAGGAGCAGCGCTCCGAAAGCTTGTGATTTCAAATAAAGCTGTTGGACTATAACCTGGTGTTGTGTGACTTCTTACATTTGTCCTTCCTTAAATAGCGGGGTTATGTTTGCTACCTTCCAATCCTTGGGGACGCTTCTAGAATCTAGGGAATTCTGGAAGATTAATACTTGTGCATCCACTATCTCTGCAGCTACCTCTTTTAAAACCCTAGGATGCAGGTCGTCAGGTCCAGGGGATTTGTCGCCACTTAGTCCCATTAATTTTTCCAGTACTATGTCTTTACTTATACTGATTTCTTTAAGTTCCTCATTTTCTCTAGACCCTTGGTTCCCCATTATTTCCAGAATGTTTTTTGTGTTTTCTACTGTGGAGACAGATACAAAGTATTTGTTTAATGTCTCTGCCATTTCCTTATTGCTCATTATAATTTCTCCTGTCTCTGCCTCTAATGGGCCCACATTTACTTTCACTAATCTCTTCCTATTTATGTACCTTTAGAAACGTTTAAAATCTGTTTTTAATGTCTCTTGCTAATTTACTCTCATTCTTTTTCTCTTTCCTCATCAATTTCTTGGTCCTCCTTTGCTGAATTCTAAAATCCTCCCAATCCTCAGGCTTACTACTCTTTCTGGCAACATTATAAGCCTCCTCCTTTATTCTAATACAATATTTAACTTCTCTCGTTAGCCACGGTTGGACCACTTTTCCTGTGGAGGTTTTGTACCTTAAATGAATGTATATTTGTTGTAAATTATGTATTAATTCTTTAAATGCTACCCATTGCTTGTCTATTGTCATACCTTTCAAAGTAGTTTCCCAATCTACCTTAGCCAACTCGCCCCAAACGTAATTTGTTTTGTTTAGATTTAAGACCCTAAGTTCGGATTTAACTAAATCATTTCAAACTCAATATAAAATTCTATCATATTACAATACAGAAACAGGCCATTCCCCCCAAAAATTCTATCAGTATTTATCCACATGATGAGCAAATGGTCCTAATCACATTACCCACCCTGTTCCAATATCCCTTTTATCGTCTTTTCCTTCATCCACCTATCCAGTCTCATCTTGAATTTTGACACAGTTCCTGACTGAACCACTAAAACTCTCCGGAGTGTTGGACTGTTCTAGCAAAGACTCAGTACGAACATGATGGACCAAATGGCCTCTTCCTGTGCTGGAACCTTCTATGGTTTTTTGGATTACCTACATTATTGGTAGGGAAATTGTGGATATATCAGGAGAATCTAAAAATGGGACTTTTTTACCAATTGGGAAAGAAATTTAACATCATGGTTAAAAAGATCACTATATCATTCTCCAGCTTTAAAACACACCACTATTTCCATAACATACATTTTCCACATGGCATGAAAATTAATGGTAAAACTTGACTGGCACATTGAATGATTGACAATCAAATTTCTAATTATGACATTATGACTTGGACATTTTACACACTCCCTCACTAGACTGCATAAGATTTTTTTCCATACATATCTTATTATGACTAACTCAAATGAATATTGAATTCTTTTTGCAGGTTATTATAAATATATTTGACATTATGTGCAAGTAAATGTAAATTTAGAGACGCTAGTAGGTTAGAGGATAACGTATGGATCACAGCTATGATTTCGAATCAAAATAATTAATAAACTGAAGAACGTAAACTATTTGTAATTTTTTCTAAAAAAAAAGTGTAAAGGACAGAACAAATGTACTGTCAAGTTGCAGAGAGCTCACCTAGTTTCAAACAAAGTACTCCAGCAGGCCCTTTGTCAAATCTCAGAAACATGAGATCATGCACATTGAGACTGTCACTGTTCGGAGGAATAACCCGAGGAACTGTCCACTGAATTTGGGCCAATCTGCTTGTTACAATAAAGTGCTGGTTGAGCTGAAGTTTGGTTGCAGGTTTTACGTCCTCCGCTAACAACTGCATCTTCATCGGGGACAATGCCATGTCATAACACTGAACTTCACCTTGACAGCTGCCCACCATAATTACTGCACCATCAGGATGCCATTCGATCAAAGAAGGCATCAAATCAGCTTGAGCTAGTAAAGTCACCCTGCGATGAGCATCATATAAAATAAGTGAAGAATCCTCACAACCTAATACAAGCTTGTCTTCTGTAATATTCCTGCTGCAGCAAGTGGCTTGGGACCTCAACGGGATGCTAATGACTGCCACGCGTTGTAATTTATTCCGAGCACACTCATAAATGCAGCTGTCTGCCATTGGTTCTTTGTCCTGATTGATGAAGCATTCTACTGTATGGACCTGACAGGGTTGATTAATACTAAAACCAGCATCAAGTGGATCACCTTCTGTGCGTATGAAGCTTAAAATCTGAAAAGGAAAAGGAACAGTACACAAATTAACTAAAGTGAATAGTTGATATAACACGTGAACAATTGCTATATTGTTCCTACTTATACATTTAGAAATCAGAGGACAACTCATGGATAAATACTATACAGTACTTGTGTTTGTAAAGCAATGCATAATATTTTTAAATGTTCAGATACTAATGGCTGTATTTTCCGAATATCGTCGGTAAAATGGTAGGGCGGGACTTCCAACCGGACATCTGATCCTGCCGGCACCCGACTACATTTACCTTAAGGAGGGCCTTATGTAACGTGCGTGAATCCTGCTCCTGACTGGGTCTCCACTGCTAGGAGAGAAAGAAATTGAGGTTTGCTGCAGCAGTTAAAGGCTGCTGCAACTGTTTGGCCAGGTGTGCATGCACCGGAGCTGCACTTGATAATTGAAAAGCAACAGCAAAAGGAGGAGCATCATTGGTGGGGGGGGGGTCTGCAACAACCAAGGCCTAAAGATTCTCAGAAGCTGCGATGGAGATAATGCTGGCATAAATAATGGCAAGAAGAAAATGGCTCTTTGGCAGCCAGAGAGTCATTTCCCAGGCAGTCTGAAGGGTGGTGACACTAATGCTTAGCGCCAATTCTACATCCCCACAAACAGCTCTTCAGTGCCAGAAACACTGAATACTGCTGGAAGCATGACTCACCTCCACACCATCCAGGACCACATAGTGTAAAAGAATAAATGAATGGGCACAAGAGACCCCCCACCATCCCTGCCATGGGTACATCTCCTCTCATACCATTCCACTGTCACATTTCCTGCAAGGTTTAAGTGCAAAGTGAAGAAACTGCTGCATTGCCTGCACCTGATAGCAAGTTTGCACGGGAATATCTGCAGACACCTGGGTGAAGGACAATGTGAATTAGTTTATAGCATGACTAAATCTTTGTGTTCTTTGCAAAGGAAAGGCATGCACACACCTAGAGGCATGCACACAACCCGCCACAGGTGAAGAAATAGTTGCATCAGACCCCTCAGTAGGCATGAGGAAAAAGTTCTGCAACCACTGGGGAGATACACTGGGCAGATGGAGAGGTTGGAGGAGAGCGGTCAGGCCCAGGCTGACAATGGGATGGACCACATACAGAACTGTGAGCGTTTCCTGTCTGCAGACATTCTCATGACTTGAAAGGCCTCCTGTTATTGCTCAGTCACTGTGGTAAACCACTGTTATTGTTATTCACTGTTGTTGTTGTTGCTGCACACTGTTGTACCTATGCATGCCTCAACATGTCTCGGCTGGCTCCACCCACAGGCCCA
Source organism: Somniosus microcephalus (assembly GCF_052327205.1). Taxonomy (NCBI): domain Eukaryota; kingdom Metazoa; phylum Chordata; class Chondrichthyes; order Squaliformes; family Somniosidae; genus Somniosus; species Somniosus microcephalus. The sequence goes on from NC_140989.1 coordinate 124,331,066, forward strand.
GGTATAAAGGTGATTGACCTGCAGCCCCCTGCTTCTTGGAACCCAGTCAACCACGAGAGGCATGCTCTGTTCTTTGCTAATAAAAGCCTTTAGTTACTCTCCTAACTCTCCGTCTTTTATGAGTAATTGATAGCGCATCACTTTTATTAGCAAAAACAAAATGTCGACAAACGCTGTACAGCAGGCTGCTGCACCAAACGCTGAGCAGCAGGAGCTGCTGCGAGCCCTCAGACCAACATGCCTGGACCTAGACCCCCAAGAAGCGGGTTCGGCTACCAAATTCGCGCATTGGCTGCGTTGCTTCGAGGCCTACCTGCAAGCCTCAACTGTGACCCTGGACGAAAACAAGTTGGAAATCCTGGCCTCAAAGGTGAGCCACCAATGCTACCCCTCATGAGGGAATGTTCTCCTTCCCCAGGAAGTCCACATCGGGGATCTCGTTACCAACATGGCTGACTTCTCCAGGACCCGTCCTACTGCGGAAGCACGTGAGGTCCCATAAGACGGACCCCCTGGTCGAGAGGGTGAGCCTCCTCCATGCCAACCCTCAGTATGCTTACGTGGTGTACCCGGACGGGCGGGAGGACACAGTCTCCATACGAGACCTCGCACCTTCGGGTGCTCCCGAAACACCTCCCTCGCCACCCACCACTACCCACGCCTACCCCCAGTACGCTTACGTAGCGTACCCGGACGGGCGGGAGGACACAGGCCCCCACACGAGATCTCGCACCTTTGGGTGCCCCTGAAACACTACCATTGCCATCCACCACTACCCACAACCCAACCCCGCTAGACGGCATGCCGCAGCCCCAGGACCCGTCATTGACCATCCAACCGCTCAATGAGACGCCAGATTCAACGTTGGATGCTGCACCATCACCGCCGCCACCACGACGATCAGGACGGCATACAAGGCCACCTGATAGACTTACTTACACGAACCTTTAGTACACTTCACCCCGCCAGACTCAATTTTAAACAAGGGCTGAATGTGGTAAACCACTGTTATTGTTATTCACTGTTGTTGTTGTTGCTGCACACTGTTGTACCTATGCATGCCTCAACATGTCTCGGCTGGCTCCACCCACAGGCCCAGGTATAAAGGTGATTGACCTGCAGCCCCCTGCTTCTTGGAACCCAGTCAACCACGAGAGGCATGCTCTGTTCTTTGCTAATAAAAGCCTTTAGTTACTCTCCTAACTCTCCGTCTTTTATGAGTAATTGATAGCGCATCAGTCACATCTTATGCTCACAAGCCAGAAAGCACCTTCCTAAAATGAATGTCCTTTTTGTCCCTCATAAGTGTTGAACACTACAAGAAAGAAGCATCTGACAAGCAGCTTGGCACTTCCTGAGGGATCCTTCCTCCCCCAGATTCACCCACTCTGTCATGGCAGCTTACTTATTCAAGCACCAGCCAAGATTGGAGACAGGCGCCTACTGAAACAGAGGGTATATATCACTGGGTCAATCACAGAGCACGTGTGAGCAGGAGGAACATGTATCATTCACCATCTGGATAGTTAGGGAATTAAATTCCTTCCTGTTGATGAAGTTGATGGGCAATGGTACCCTGCCCTTTGGGAATCCAGCCACTTGGAACAAGGTGATTAAACTCTCTGTGGTTTGCTGGGTCCATGTGGATCTGAATGCATTCAGAAGCACCCCTGGACATGGCATTCGTGACATGTTTAATACAACGATGTACTGCCAGCTAACTGACATGACTAAGATTGCATAGAAATTACAACACGGAGACAGACTGTTTGGCCCAACCAGTACATGTTGGTGCTTATCCTCCACATGTAGTCCTAATCCCTGTGCCCGCCCTGTTCTCACATCCCTTTATTCCCCCTTTCCTTCAAACACCTATTTAACTGATTTTTAAACGTTGATATGGGGCAGAACTCCCATCTTTGGCCAGGGGCTTAAAACGGACAGTGGCAGATCGGCGACCTATTATACACCCATCAATCTTCCTGTCCAATAAGGTGTATATTGAGCAGCTGATCCGCTACTGTCCACTTTATCCCCTGCCAAAGGTGAAAGTTACACCCATGGTCTCTGTTTCAATCACTAACTTCGGTAGTACATTCCACAGCTTCACAACCTTCTGCTCACTGTCCTAAATCTCTTACAATTGATCTTACAGCTATGTCCCTCATTCTAGAAACCCCAGTTACTGGAAATAGTCTGTTTCATACCTTCATAATTTTAAATATCTCTACCAAATCATTGCATAATCTCCCACTCTAATGAAAATAGCCCAAATGTTTTCATCCTTCTTGTATTTGTTCATACCAGGCAGTGTCCCAGTGAATCTGCACAGTATCCTCTCTATCACCTCAATATCACTTCTACAGTGTGGAGCCCAAAACTGTACACAGTACTCCAACTGTGATCTTACTAAGGTTTTATATAGATTCACCATTACATCTTGACTTTTATATTCTATGGGGGAGAAATTCGGTGGTGCCGCAAACGGGGCGCCAAGCACGCCTGGGCGCCGAAATTAGCGCAGTGATCGGAGCAGTTGCGACCGCCGGAAATTCAGCTTGAACGCCCCAAGAAGGACACGGGGCAAGGTTCGAGGCGCTCCGCGTCCCTCTTAGGGCGCTGAAACTGAATATCGCAGCGCAACGTGCCGCAGCGCCACACGCTGCGGCACGGCATGCTGCGGTACTGCAGGCCTTCCTCCCATTCTTAAGGGGGTGGGGCCTGCACCAGCACGATCAGAGATCGCGAGTGCCGGCAAAAGAGCCCGGCACCGAGGAGAAGTGCCGGGCTCTCAGAAAACAGCCAGCACTGCCGCGGGGGGAGATCAGGAGGCCAGGGACGAAGGTGCTGGCAGGCGGCCGCCGAAAAAAACGGCCAGCCCGCACCTCCACCTTAATTTGCGCCACTGCAAGGTCCCATGAACCGGGCGCGATTTGCGAACGGTGCTACAGAGGCGGGCGCTACCGAATATCGAGATCGGGGCAGTAGCGGGGCACTGCGCACACCGATGACGTCATCAGTGGCAGCACAGCGCAACAGGCTAACGCCGCCATTAGCGCCCCAGCTAAATATCGCGGGAGGTGTGGCCAGTGGCGCTAAAGCCACTGAGTGCCCTCTTTAGGCGCTAACTGGTGGCGCAGCCCACTGAATTTCTAGGCCTATACCTCTTGCCATAAATCCCAGTATTCTTTTATGGACTTATCCACTTGAAGTGCTGTTTTTAAACATCTTTTGAAGCTAAACCTCTAAATCCCTCTACGCTTTTACATCACCCAAACTAACCCCATTCAAAGCGGAATTATTATTTTTTAAAAACTAAAATGTACCACCTCCTTCTGCTGCTTCCTCACCTTCCCCCTGGACTTCCTCATCTGATGAAGAATGCGCTTGTTGCGCTGGCTCCTCCAAAATGCTGGCCTCTCGGTGTGGCAAGGTTGGGCAGGATGCAACACACAACTATGATGCAGGAGCCTCTTTGGGGGGAATATTGTAGTGACCTCCCCATAACCTATCCAGATACCTGAACCTCTGCTTCAATGACACCCTGGACACAAGTAAAGCCAGCCACTGCTGCAAATCCTCGGCCTCTCATGTTGACTGTTGTGGTCAACGGGGAAGCTGATGTACTTGTTAGCCCTGGCAAACAGGGCATTGGTGATCTAGTTAATACAGCTATGTACTACAAACTGGGAAATTAAGATGATGTCCTCTGTAGCAGACTGGGAGGAGCCAGTGGCAAAGAAGTTAAGCCACTTTGAGAGCCACTGGCAAAGCATGGCACCCCTGGTCTAGCAGGCAGCAGGTCCTGGTCCAGAAGCGCAGCCTCTTGCTGCACTGCTCTTCAAATACATCCATGGAAGCGCTGTACACCCAGTGAGCTGGGTATGGCCTCTAACAAGCATTCCCACCCCCCACCACCCGCTGTCCTCTAATAGGTGCAGCTGCTGCTGGCGCTGGATGCGGAGACTAATGCACCTATTACAAGACAACTCTTCCTCCATCCAAATCAAACTACCAATAATAGCACCCGTGATAAGCGGATAGCGCTCACCGAGGGGAAAGTAGGGCAAAAAAATGTGAGAAAGAAGCGATCTGGAAGCTAGAAACTCTCCTGGTAATCCAAACAGCACAACTGCACACTGCGATCTACTTACCTGCAGGAGTGCCCCTTTAAATATTGCTTTAGCGGCTCTGAAAAGACCAATCCCGCTAGATGTTACTGGCAGGGTGGGTGATGGGTGGGACTTTTGTTATTTTGTGTTAAAATGGCGTCAGGGTCCTATTGCATCATGGGACCCAGTTTTTCCTGTATTCACGAGACTCCTTTCTGCCTCTAGCTGGTGCCTTGACTGACTTAAAAAAAACTGTATGATTAAAATGCAGGCTGGTGGGAATGTAGCACAAACTGTGCAGTAAGTGTTCTGGAGTGGTTCTAAGCTCCTGCCCACCCGCCTTGTTCCCGTCAGGTGAGCATGGTTAGAATTGTCCCTATGTATTCAGCAAAGCGCGCGATAGGGTGATTTGGACTTTTAATTGAAACTGGTGAATCTCCCGTGGCATTGCATCAAGTCCAATATTCAGATGAAAGTGGTGGGATAACTGGGCCCATGTGGGCGAGGGATGATGGCAGGAAGGGAGTGCGGGGAACAGGAGTGGGAAGAAAGGGAGAGACAGGGAGCAGAGAGAGGATTGGGGTGGGCGGGGAGGAGGAAGAGGACAGAGCAGGAGAGGGGCTGAAGAAAGAGCAACAAAAGACAATAAAAATTTTGAGTTCTGTGCCACTTCGAACACAATCTTTGCTCGACGTGCAGCAACTTACCATTAAGTAGCTGCATCCCTTTAAATGCTCCCATCAGCCCCCGTCAGCAGCCCTTTAAAGCTAAAATCTTATTGAAGGTATTAAAATTAGGCTAACCCAAGATGTTCCTGTGGGGACAACCCTTTCTCCAATCAGGCAGAACCAGATCCTGTTGTGTCCAGATACAGACCTGAAAATCTACACGGTTATTAAATACAGACATTGGCCCTCTTATATCCTTTGACCTTCCTACTAATTAACTTTCTGCAAAAACATTAGCTATTAACAATCCCTAAGCAGGACTTAATCTTCGGCAGTTCAAGAAACAGCAGAATCTGAAAAGATTATACAACCACTGTAATACTAGCTTTTTAAAACCAATTTTTGTCATGGAACTCTTTATTAAGGAGTTACTTAAAAGGTAAAAATTATTACATAAAAGCCCTGCAAAAGCAGTTACTGATGTGATTAACCCATGTATCTGCAAGCCTGGACCTCCAATTTACCGATAAGTAACATTTCATTCCTCTTATTCTTAAAAAAAAATGGGAATGGGAAAGGAATCAATGGCCCGTTTTGAGCAGACAAGAGTAAAAACAACAGGGGTAAAAAAAAATAATATATATAGGAAAGTGCTGGCTGAAGGCATAATAAAAGTGTGCACCCTCAATAAAGACCAGAACAAAACCATTCAAAAATGTATCTGCTCTACACTAGGAGAAGAACTATGGGTTCTCTCAGCTTCTGAATCACATTAGTTCAAAGAAAGCACAATGTGATTGATTATATTCCTGTAATGAAACAATTTCCAATGATGATTAATTTTGTTTAAACTTACAATCAAGTAAAGCACCTCAAAGTGCTTATGAAATAGTTAATTTTTTTTATTCGTTCCTGGCATGTGGGCATCGCTGCAAGGCCAGTATTTATTGCCCATCCCTAATTGCCCTCGAGAAGGTGGTGGTGAGCCGTCGCCTTAAACTGCTGCAGTCCTTGCGGTGAAGGTACTCCCACAGTGCTGTTAGGGAGGGAGTTCCATGATTTTGGCCCAGCAACGATGAGGGAATGGTGATTTATTTCCAAGTCATAATGGTGTGTGACTTTGAGGGGAACTTGGAGGTGATGGTGTTCCCATGCGCCTGCTGCCCTTATCCTTCTAGGTGGTAGAGGTCATGGGTTTGGGAGGTGCTGTCGAAGAAGCCTTGGCGAGTTGTTGCAGTGCATCTTGTAGCTGGTACACATGTAGACATGGTACGCCAGTGGTGGAGGGAGTGAATGTTTAAGGTGGTGGATGGGGTGCCAATCAAGCAGGTTGCTTTGTCCTGGATGGTGCTGAGCTTCTTGAGTGTTGTTGGAGCTGCACTCCTTGTAGATGGTGGAATGGCTTTGGGGAGTCAGGAGGTGAGACACTCGCCGCAGAATACCCAGCCTCTGATCTACTCTTGCAGCTACAGTATTTATGTGGCTGGTCCAGTTAAATTTCTGGTCAATGGTGACCCCCAGGATGTTGATGGTGGGGGATTCGGTGATGGTAATGCCGTTGAATGTCATGGGGCGGTTGTTAGATTCTCTCTTGTTGGAGATAGTCATTGCCTGGCACTTGTGTGGCGCAAATCTTACTTGCCACTTATCAGCCCAAGCCTCAATGTCATCAGGTCTTGCTGCATGCGAGCATGGACTGAGGAGTTGCAATTGGAACTGAACACTGTGCAATCATCAGCGAACATCCCCATTTCTGACCTTATGATGGAGGGAAGGTCATTGGTGAAGTATTGATAAAGATTGGGGCGGTAATTGGCCGGATTGGATTTGTCCTGCTTTTTGTGGACAGGACATACCTGGGCAGTTTTCCATATTGTTGGGTAGACGCCAGTGTTGCAGTTGCAACTGGAACAGCTTGGCTAGCGGTCCGGCTAGTTCTTGAGCACAAGTCTTCAGTAAGACAGTCGGGATGTTGTTTGGGCCCATAGCCTTTGCTCAGCCATGTCTTGATATCACGTAGAGTGAATCGAATTGGCTGAAGACTGGCTTCTGTGATGGTGGGGACCTCAGGAGGGGCCAAAATGGATCATTGACTTGGCACTTCTGGCTGAAGATGGTTGATAATGCTTCAGCCTTGTCTTTTGCACTCACGTGCTGGGCTCCGCCATTGTTGAGGATAGGGATGTTCATAGAGCCTTCCCCTCCTCCCGTTACCTGTTTACTTGTCCACCATCATTCACAACTGGATGTGGCAAGACTGCAGAGCTTTAATCCGATCCGTTGGTTGTGGGATTGCTGTGTTTCAATTTTACACATCGTTTGCATGGCCACTGCAAGAAGGTCCATGAAAACCATATACCAGAGCAAATAATAGTTTCAAACGGTACATTCTGAGTAGAAAATTGGCTTAACTTGCAGATTGAAAACACAACAAAGGAAACATATAAGTAATAACAACAGAAAATGCTGGAAAAACTCAGCAGGTCAGGCAACATCTGTGGAGAGAAATTTGAGTTGACGTTTCGGGTTTGACCCTTCTTCAAAACTGGAGAGAAAAGGAACTAGATCGAAGGCAGGGCTGCGATCGGACAAAAGAATAAAAGAACCAAAAGAAGTAAAAGAGATTAGAAGCTAGACGAGATGGTAATAGGCTGGGATTAGGTGTAAAGTGTACTGGCAGGGCAAAAGATAGCTGCCAGGTGTGAGAGAGAAAGCTTGCTATATAAGTAAGCTTGCTATGATTGAAGTCTTTGGCTGTATGAAGAAAATCAGGAATTGATTAATTTCAGGGTATGGTAACCAAAATAGCTAGTTTGATTTCACACTGTGGCACACAATCAAAAACATCACCTTAATTAGACATGAACAGAGAAGCCTTTTAAAAAAAAATTTGTTTATGCGATGTGGACGTCGCTGGCAAGGCCAGCATTTATTGTCCATCCCTAATTGCGCTTGAGAAGGTGGTGGTGAGCTGCCTTCTTGAACCGCTGCAGTTTGTGTGGTGAAGGTACTTCCACAGTGCTGTTAGGGAGGGAATTCCAGGATTTTGACCCAGTGACGATAAAGGATCGACAATATACTTCCAAGTCAGGATGGTGTGTGACTTGGAGGGGAACTTGGAGGTGGTGGTGTTCCCATGCGCCTGCTGCCCTTGTCCTTCTAGGTGGTAGAGGTCGCGGGTTTGGGAGGTGCTGCCGAAGAAGCCTTGATGAGTTGCTGCAGTGCATCTTGTAGATGGTACACACTGCAGCCACGGTACGCTGGTGGTGGAGGGAGTGAATGTTTAAGGTGGTGGATGGGGTGCCAATTATGTGGGCTGCTTTGTCCTGGATGGTGTCGAGCTTCTTGAGTGTTGTTGGAGCTGCACTCATCCAGGCAAGTGGAGAGTATTCCATCACACTCCTGACTTGTGCCTTGTAGATGGTGGTAAGGTTTTGGGGAGTCAGGAGTAAAAAGAAAATAATCTTGTAATAATATCCCACGTTATATCTGGGTTATGAACAAAACTGTATTTACTATTGGTTCCAAGTATAATATAAAACAATAAAAGTTGTAAAGCCATGAGTTGGGAATGAAAGCCGGTTTGTATCTGCTCAGCTTAGTTCCCAATGATAACCACATCAAGTGGTAGCTGACACCTAGTTAGTTCCAGTGCCCTCATACAGCTGGCTATGTGGGACATTGGCAGCAGCCTGGAATCAGAACATGCACCTGACCCTTAGGGCTGGATTTTCCCAGCGGAGGCGGGTTCGTGGCAGGAGAGGTAGTTGGCAGGTTCCGATTCCGCTCCCGGCTCCAGCCGCTCTGCACAAACAATTTTCCGTTGATTGGGCTTGTTAAGCCCGCCGTGCGCGTTACCTGGCCTAATCACTAGGTGCGGGTCTGCTGAGCTCCACTGATAACGAGTTTGCAGCCGGTGTATTTAAGGGGGCCATGTCCCGATTTGCTCTCACTTCGGTTTTGATGCTCCAGAGTGCTGGTGCTTTGAATGATGACTGCAGAGAGACCAAAGGCTGCTCCATGTTTCAACGATGACTCCCTCCATGTTCTTGTGGAGGGAGTCAGAGGAAGCAGGGAGCTATTATTCCCTGGGGATGGAAGGAGCAAACCACCTCAGCATACAAAGGCAGCCTGGCTGCAAATAACTGAGGAAGTAAATGCAAAGTGTGTGTTTATTCGCACCTGTGTCCAACGTAGGAAGAGGTTCAATGATCTCCTGCATTCAAGAAAAGTGAGTATAAAGGCACACTTACCTTAATTCTGCTGTGCCTGTCATCACATCCCCATCACTCTGCATTGCCAACCCTACTCCTGCACATCCTAACTCACCCGAGCATCCCTTGCAGCATCACCCATCTCGCTCTCCCAATCTACTGAATCACATCCCCATCTTACTATGCACCCCTTACACTCATCCTCAATGTTATGCAATGACAACAACTAACAACTGAAAAGGAGGAAACTTGGTATTGGCACCCCACTCCATCATAGTCTCCCTCTAAACATCTATTTTATCCATTCTTTACGCTAAATCCATCACTCTCATTAAAACTGCATTTCTTTCCCTCATTGCAGGAAAAGAGAGCCCACAATAAGAGGAGGCAGTTCTCAACACTGCAGGAGCAGCTGACCAGCTTGAAAGTGGGAGACGGAGAGAGGGGCTCAGTAGAAAAACTGGTGACAGAAGAATTTTCCATCCATCTTATTTGGCATTCATGAGTGACTCATATGGGATCTGATGCCAATAGAAATTGAATGCTCATCATGTGCACAATGGGATGTGCACATGAGCATTCATGACTCAGAGGCACCATAATCGTGACCATCTTCAAGAAAGGTGACAAGTGCGATTGTGGTAATTACAGAGGAGTTTCCCTGCTGTCTGCCACAGGGAAAGCCATCACAAGAATCCTCCTCAATCGCCTTCTCCCAGTGGCTGAAGAGCTCCTTCCACAGTCACAATGCGGATTCCGCCCACTAAGGGGCACAATGGACATGATCTTCACCGCGCATCAAATACAAGAGAAATGCAGGGAACAGCACGAACCGCTGTACATGATCTTCTTTGACCTCACAAAGGCCTTCGACACTGTCAACCATGAGGGATTATGGAGTGTCCTCCTCAAATTTGGCTGCCCCCAAAAGTTTGTCACCATTCTCTGCCTGCTTCACGACGACATGCAAGCAGTGATCCTGACCAACGGATCCACCACAGACCCAATTCACGTACGGACCGGGGTCAAGGAAGGCTGTGTCATCACACCAACGCTCTTCTTGATCTTACTTGCTGCAATGCTCCATCTCACCCTCAGTAAGCTCCCCACTGGAGTGGAGCTAATTTACAGAACAAACGGGATACTGTTCAACCTCCATCACCTCCAGTCCAGATCCAAGGTCGTCCCATCCTCTGTCATCGAATTACAGTATGCAGACGACGCTTCCATCTGTGCACACTTGGAGGTCGAACTCCAAACCATCGTCAACACCTTCACCGAAGCATACGAGAGCATGGGCCTTACACTAAATATCCGTAAGACAAAGGTCCTCTACCAACCTGCCCCCGCCACACAGTACTGCCCCAGATTATCAAAATCCACGACAAGGCCTTGGACAACGTGGACCACTTTCCATACCTCGGGAGCCTACTGTCAACAAGGGCAGGCGCCTTCAGTGTACCAGTGCAGCCTTCGGTTGCCTGAGGAAGAGTGTGTTTGAAGACCAGGACCTCAAACCCGGCACTAAGCTCATGGTCTACAGAGCAGTAGTGATTCCCGCGCTCCTGTATGCTTCAGAGACATGGACCATGTACAGCAGACACCTCAAAGCATTGGAGAGGTACCACCAACGCTGCCTCCGTAAGATCCTGCAAATCCATTGGCAGGATAGGCGCACCAACATCAGTGTTCTCGCTCAGGCCAAAATCCCCAGCATCGAAGCTTTGACCACGCTCGATCAGCTCCGATGGACGGGCCACGTCGTCCGCAGGCCTGATACGAGACTCCCAAAACACGCACTCTACTTGGAGCTCCGACATGGCAAGAGAGCCCCAGGAGGGCAGAGGAAACACTTCAAGGACACCCTCAAAGCCTCCTTGAAAAAGTGCAACATTCTCTCAGACACCTGGGAATCCCTGGCCCAAGACTGCTCAAAGTGGAGGAGAAGCATCCGGGAAGGCACCGAACACCTCGAGTCTCTTCGCCGGGAGCAAGCAGAAGCCAAGCGCAAACAGCATAAGGAGCACACGTCAACCCAACCACCCCACCCACCCGCCCCTTCAACCACCGTCTGCCCCACCTGTGACAGAAACTGTAGGTCCCGCATTGGACTCATCAGTCACCTGAGAACTGATTTTTAGCGCAGAAGCAAGTCATCCTCAGTTCCGAGGGACTGCCTAAGAGAGAGAATGGGATGAGTCTGCAATCTACATATCACATGTCTAACTCATGTCTTTACGCTCCCACAGGACCATCAAGAGCCCCCCTCCCTACTGTCCAGGAGGAAGATCAGGAGGACTCCTCAGAAGATGCTCTAGCCTCTGAGCGAGCAGCGTCAGCATAAATGAGCGCACCCAGCACAGAGACACGCACCTCAGTGGGTACTATGCGAGAGAGAGTAGTATTGTCACCTGGTGTATCACAAGTCACAAGTGAGCAAGGGCAGATGGTGAAGACAGGGACAGCAGTGGAGAGCCCTCATTGGAGGCCGCAGGACGCTCCTAGCTCTGCTCAGCGGCAGGTAGGCGCTGAGCCTCGGGGACCATCCAGAAAGAGAGCAGTCCTGGAGCTTCAGGAACAAGCGCAGGAGGCTCTGACTGGGTTTCCCACCACGGTGATTGCGAGAGTGCAGAGAATGGAGGAGTCCATCTCAAATATGAGCAACGCTATGGCGCATGCACTGGCAAATGTAGGTACCGCCATGGAAAGGATGGCAACCTCCATGGAGGACATCAGTCGCCAGACTCAGGAGAACATGGTAACACTTCTAAATAGATGGTCAACTATGGAGGATAGATGGGCATCTATCGAGGAGAGAAGCCAGAGGTTCATGGACGCCCTTGTTATGTGGAATGTCAGTACAGACACGGGTCCTCATGGCCCCACTAATATGTGCAGCAAAGTGCTCTCCAGCTACTTGCTAGCAGAGAAGTGCAGGTGGCCTATGAGAGGGATGATGGTGGGAGAGGACATGGAAGTGGGGGCTCATCTCCAAGCGCTCAAACTGCCATCCCCTTGCCAACCCCTCTGTCAGAGCCCCAGATGGCTACCCGAACAGTGATGGCCGAGTCTACCCTTGCACAGCCGCAGGAGGACCAGACTTTGGCGGGGCCCTCACAGGCTCCAAAACCCAGAGGACGACCACCAAAGGCGTCTAAGCAGGTGCAGCAGGGAAGTGAGCAAGCTGCCTCTACATCTGCTGAAGCCACAGGGATAGCACCACATAGAAGCACGTGTAAAAGAAAGCTCCCACATAAATAGTCACAAGGGTAGTCACTTGGGTGTTTTGCTATAAATCAATGTTAAGTTTATAAAATAAAAACAGAAAATGCTGGAAATACTCAACAGGTCAGGCAGCATCTGTAGAGAGAGAAACAGAGTTAACGTTTCAGGTCGATGACCCTTCGTCAGAACTAGAAAATGGTGGAGATGTAACAGGTTTTTAAGCAAGTGTAGGGGTAGGGAGAGGGGGGAGGGGAGGAAAGAACAAAAGGGAAGGTCTGTGATAGCGTGGAAGGCAGGAGAGATTAAAAGACAAAAGGGATGATGGTGCAAGGCAAAAGGAGATGGTAATGGGACAAGTTAAGAAACAAAAGATGACTCTAGATGAAGTGTAAATGGCAATGGCAGAATGATCGACAGCTGCCATGTGAGAGAGAGAAAAAAAATGAAAGGGGCAGAGGTTATGGTCTGAAATTGTTGAACTCGATGTTGAGTCCAGAAGGCTGTAAAGTGCCTCATTGAAAGATGAGCTGCTGTTCCTCGAGCTTACGTTGAGCTTCATTGGAACAGTGTAAGAGGCCGAGGACAGAAAGGTCAGAGTGGGAGTGGAGTGGAGAATTAAAGTGACAGGCGACCGGAAGCTCGGGGTCACCCTTACGGACTGAACGGAGGTGTTCCGCAAAGCGGTCACCCAATCTGCGTTTGGTCTCCCCAATGTAGAGGAGACCACATTGTGAGCAGTGAATACAGTATACTAAATTGCAAGAAGTACAAGTAAATCGCTGTTTCACCTGGAAGGTGTTTGGGGTCCTGGACAGTGGGAAGGGAGGAGGTAAAAGGGCAGGTGTTGCATCTCCTGCGCTTGCACGGAAAGATGCCGGGCGAAGTGGAATGGCATTGATTAGGCCATCCCTGGCAGCAATGTGCTCGCGTGCTGGTCGCAATGGGTCAGCTGCCTCCTCCCGGTATCCCTCATCTGGAACCTCATTCTGCTTATCCTCCTCCTCCGAAGAGGCAGTGCGCTCTGCATCTTGTTCCCCATGCAGTGCTAATCCTCACTGCAGTGCAGGGCACAGCAGACAACGACGATTCTCAAGACCCTTGCTGGTGTGTACTACAGGGCTCCACCAGATCTGTCCAACCATCTGAAGCGCATTTTGAGCAACCCCATTGTTTGCTCTATGACACTTCTGGTGGAGATGTGGCTTTGATTGTAGCACTCCTCAGACTTGTTTGATGGCCTCTTCAACGGTGTCATTAGCCACGTTTTCAGGGGATAGCCCTGGTCTCCAAGGAGCCAGCCGGAAAGTTTGTTTGGCGGAGTGAAGAGCTGAGGGACAGTGGACTGATGCAAGATGCAAGAGTCATGGCAGCTGCCAGGGAACTTGGCGCACACATGCATGATGCTCTTCCTATGGTTGCACACCAGCTGCACGTTAAGGGAGTGGAAGCCCTTGCGGTTGACAAATATGGTGGGTTCTGATAGGGTGCCCTGATGGCCACATGCATGCAGTCGATGAAGCCCTGCACCCGTGGGAAGCCAGCCAGATTGGCAAAGCCTAGCACCCACTCGGTAATACTTGCCTCATCAGTAGGGAAGTGGATGAAATTGGCAGACTTGGCAAAGAGGGCATCGGTGACCTGCGTGATGCATCTGAGGGCGGCCGACTGGGAGATGCCGCTAATGTCTGCTGCTGATCCCTGGAAGAACCCTGGCGCAAAGAAGTTGAGGGCAGTGGTGACTTTGACAACCACTGGTAAAGAGTGTCCACCCGCTCCTCTGGGCTGCATGTTTTGATTGAGCATTGTGCAAATGTCTGCGACTACCTCTCGCGAAGGTCTAAGCCTCCTTTGGCACTACTGCTCAGTCATGTTGAGGAAGCTCATCCTCTGCCTGTAAATCCATGTTGGGGGTAACTCCTGCGGCGTGGTGCAGCCCTGCGCTGATGGCCTCTGTCCTGTGCAGCATCAGGTGGTTGAGAAGGTTGGCGCTCTTGTTGTTGGTGATGCTGGTGTGCCTGGTTCTGTTACTGCTGCGGCTGATCCTCTTCAGATTCTGAGGATCAGGATGACAGAGTATGAATTGTTCCCATTCTGCTGTTATATATGGCAGTTGAGGATGAGATCTTAGAAGCAGTCAATGGGGAGAGAGGTTGTTCCAAGGAGGTGACAGTGCATAGAGAGTTTACAACACACACTTACAGCCTCAATACAGATCAAATGTGTCTTCCAAATCCTGAAATCAGCAACCTCTGACATTTGAAAGTGAACAGATGTGAGAGTTTAGCTTCTATACTGTAGTTGCAGCTGTGAACTATTCAGCTTGTTGGAACTCCCGACATACTTACCTGACGTGATCTGCGAGCAACGTGAAACCCGTTGAAATTGTGGCAAACTAGAAAAAAGCTGGCAAAATAGCAGGTAACAAGCAGTTAAGTATCTTAAATGCCTCCCCTGCCGCTTGGTGTCGGGTCTGTTCTGAAATCGCAGACCCTACACTTTGGAAACATATGGAGATGGGTTCGTAACCCGCCGTCAATCATTTCAAATTTAACAGCTGACCCGCCTCCAAACCCGCCCTCTGAGCACTGGCAAAATCGTGGCCTTAGTTACAGGGATGTCAGTCAGGTGGCCAAAGTAGGGAACAGAATAGAGAAAAACTTGGGGAACTTTCCCAAAATGCCCTCCATAAAAACCTAGAAAAAATAGCACTATAAGCCTGGGATAAAAAGCAAAACATACATTATACAATATCATTTTGCTTACTTCACTGTAGTCGTAGTTTATGAAATATTTTACCTCAAGTCTGCCATTCACGCAGCTCAACAATACCACATTTGCTCGGTCACTTTCGTTGGATATTGGTGACCAGGGCCAGGCATCTCCATTAGCCATTTGCCACCAGCAAATCACCATATCCTGCATACAGTTAATGGCCAATTGGCGTTCTACCCTCCATCCTGTAGGTCCTGGTAAATCAATGTAAGAAATCTACAAAGAAACAAAATTAACATGTTAAAATTCCATTGCCTGGGTTTGTATTGAAATACTCTGTGCAATAAATTGGTTTCTGCAATAAATTGGTTTCTGTTTACGCTTAATTTGATCAATCTTATTTAACTGAAGTTACCAGCCCCAGAAAAAAAGAGCGATGACTTAATGTATGAAACTAACCTGAAATCAGCATGCCGATCAACATTGTTAGGGAAGAAATATAGTAGCTTTAGTGAGCTTGGGGAATATTCTGATGTTACAATAGTGTCAGAATTAGCAGCAAATTTATTATAATTTTCGGTTTCTCTTCTGTCCCCCCATAAAAAAAAAGGTTGCCAGCACAACATTATTAAAATACAAACAGTGTATCATCTACATGTCACAGGAAAAATTGTAATGTAACCTAAATTTAAAATTATAATTTTCGGTTTCTCTTCTGTCATCCTGTAAAAAAAAAGGTTGCCAGCACAACATTATTAAAATACAAACAGTGTATCATCTACATGTCACAGGAAAAATTGTGCTGTAACCTACCTAAGAAATTAATAGAGTTTGACAGCAAGAAAAAATACCATTTTGCCATTTCTGGTCAGCAATAATCAAAACATTTTCTGAGGATTAACCATACAGCTAAGCCCACTGGACCAGGCACTCATGAAGGGCAGGAGTTCCCCTTATCAGGGAAATGCTTCTGGAGCCAGTTTCACTATAGGATAGATTGCTTTTATATTCTTGTCTGGGAAGCAACAAAGGATCCCAGTAATGCGATAATGCCAGAGTGCACACGGTGTTAAGAACCCGTTGCATTTATGTATTGTATTTAGCAAATAATCACGCTCATCCAAATTGTGATCTCACCACTTGTCTCAGGCCATTATAACAGGGTTAATGCTGAAAATCCTTTGCTGCATTTATGCAGTCAAACAGAGGTCTTCTCTATTTGCAGTCATAATATTATTGCTCTCAGAAGCCTTGAATGAACATCAAAAAAGTGCTACAAATTGTAGAAAAACTTTTGATGCTGTCCACCAAAATCTACCCAAAATGTTCAACGCTTTAAACTCATCATACTGTGTTAGTTATCTAAGCCATTTCACTATTCTATTCTTACACAGATTTTATCCCAATTGCTTGAATTTTCTCGACACAATAAGCTTTCCACCTATCGGACAGAGGAAGGATTAGTACGATTGCATCTCCACACACTACCAATTAGTCAAGTCCAATAATGCATTGAGGTTCTCCAGTTAAAAAAAACCAGATTTAATTATTAAAAATGTAAAAATGTAATTATATCAAGGCAACTTTGACAAAGTAGTCTTGGAAAGCTTTTAACAAGTTTACTAAAATACTACTCAAGTTTTAATCTTTATTCAAATTCCTAAAGAGCTAGAGTATTAAAACTGGTGATTTTAATATATAGTTATGAACAAATGCAAGTAATTGCTATAGCTTTGTGTACAATGTAGTTTTAAAAGCCAACCAATCTAAGTTAATTGTGCCTGAATATGTGTCCAATAGGAACACATGCTCAATATAGAACAGATGGTCCTGGATATAATTTTCTATGTAAACTTTCCAGTGATCTCTCGTGAAGCATATATGACTATCACGGAAATTCAAGGCTCAGAAGCTCAAACTTCAAAGACAATCCTTTTCCCACTCCCACACTGTTACTTCTGGAGACCCCAAGGATCTATCTTTGGCCCCCTCCTTTTTCTCATTTACACGCTGTCCCTCGGCAACATCATCTGAAAGCACAACGTCAAGTTCCATATGTATTCTGACGACACCCAGCTCTACCTCTCCACCACCTCTCTCAACCTTTGCATTGCCTCCGATTTGTCACGCTGCTTGTCCAACATCCAGTACTGGATGAGCAGAAATTTCCTCCCATTATATATAGCCATTGTCTTCGGTCCCCACCACAAACCCCGTTCCCTAGCCACTGACTCCATCCCTCTTGCTGGCCACTGTCCATCACCAAGACCACCTCCGTAACATCGCCCGACTCCGTCCCTGCCTCAGCTCATCTGTTGCTGAAACCATCATTCTTCCCTTTGCTACCTCTAGACTCGCCTATTCCAATGCTCTCCTGACCTTACACCCTCTAAACTTGAGCTCATCCAAATCTGTGCTGACCCTATCATAACTCGCACCAAGTCCCATTCACCCATCACCCCTATGCTTGCTGACCAATAGGGCAGTAATAGTAGGGGATTTCAACTATCCTAATATTAAACGAGATAGAATTAGTCTAAAAGGAAAACAGGGAGCAGAATTCTTAAATGTATTCAGGAGAGCTTTTTTTTAGTCAGTACATAACAAGCCCAACAAGAGAGGGGGCAGTTCTGGACTTAGTTTTATAGAATGAAGCTGGGCAGGTGGAAGGGGTTTCAGTGGGAGAGCATTTTGGTGGTAGTGATCATAATTCAGTTAGATTTCACATAGTTATGGAAAAGGACAAAGATAGACCAGGTGTAAAAGTTCTTGATTGGGGAAAGGCCAATTTTACTAAGCTGAGCTGTGTTTTAGAAAAAGTAGACTGGAAACAGCTATTTGAAGGTAAATCAAGTCAGAGCAGTGGAAGGCATTCAAGGAGGAGATAGTGAGGGTCCAGAGCAAATATGTGCCCACAAAGAAAATGGGTGGGACTCCAAAATCTAGAGCCCATTCGATGTCAAGGAGCATACAGGGTAGGATAAGGAAAAAGAGAGAAACGTTTGTCAGATACAGAGAGCTCAATACTACAGAAAGCTGAGAGGAGTATAGAAAGTGCAGGGGTGAAATTAAAGAGGTAATTAGAAAAGTAAAGCAAGGGCATGTTAAAAATATTGGAAAGTAAAATCAAGGAAATCCCAAAGATGTTTTATAAATACATAAAGAGCAAGAGAATAACTAAGGAAAGAGTAGGGCCTATTAGAGACCAAAAAGGTAACCTATGTGTGGAGGCGGAAGACATGGGTATGGTACTTAATGAATACTTTGCAGCTGTCTTCAGAGAAGAAAGGGACGATGCAGACATTGTAGTTAA
Organism: Somniosus microcephalus; assembly: GCF_052327205.1. NCBI lineage: Eukaryota > Metazoa > Chordata > Chondrichthyes > Squaliformes > Somniosidae > Somniosus > Somniosus microcephalus. The sequence goes on from NC_140989.1 coordinate 124,349,310, forward strand.
GGAGGAGGAGTGTGAAATATTAGATGGGATAAACAGAGAGGAAGTATTAAGAGGTTTCGCATCTTTGAAAGTAGATAAATCGACGGGCCCTGATGAAATGTATCCCAGGCTGGCAAGGGAGGAATTAGCGGCGGTTCTGACCATCATTTTCCAATCCTCTCTGGCTATAGGCATGGTGCCAGAGGACTGCTAACATTGTGCCATTGTTTAAAAAGCGAGAAAGGGATAGACCAAGTAATTACAGGCCAGTCAGCCTATACTCAGTGGTGGGAAAATTATTGGAAAAAATTCTGTATAAATCATCATTTAGAAAGTAATTGCATTAATCAAGGACAGTCAGCATGGATTTGTTAAGGGAAGGTCGTGTCTGACTGACTAACTTGATTGAATATTTTGAGGAGGTAATGAGGAGGGTCGATGAGGTTGGTGCATTTGATGTAGTCTACATGGATTTTCGCAAGGCCTTTGACAAGGTCCCACATTGCAGGTTGGTCAAAAAAGTAAAAGCCCATGGGATCCAAGGGAAAGTGGCAAGTTGGGTCCAAAATTGGCTTGGTGGCAGGAAGAAAAGGGTAATGGTCGACAGGTGTTTTTGTGACTGGAAGGCGGTTTCCAGTGGGGTTCCACAGGGCTCAGTACGAGGTCCCCTTTTTTTTGTGGTATATATCAATGATTTAGACTTTAATGTAGAGGGCATGATTAAGAAGTTTGCAGATGATACAAAAATTGGCCATGTGGTTGATAGTGAGGAAGATAGCTGTAGACTGCAGGAAGATATCAATGGAATGGTTATGCGGCCAGAAAAGTGGCAAATGGAATTCAGTCAGGAGAAGTGTGAGGTAATGCATTTGGGGAGGACTAACAAGGCAAGGGAATACACAATAAATGGTAGGATACTGAGAAATGTAGAGGAACAGAGGGACCTTGGAGTGCATGTCCACAGATCCCTGAAGGTAGCAGGAGAGGTGGTTAAGAAGGCATACGGGATACTTTCCTTTATTAGCCGAGGCATAGAATAGAAGAGCAGAGAGGTTCTTCTTGAACTGTATAAAACACTAGTTATGCCACAGTTAGAGTACTGTGTACAGTTCTGGTCACCACATTACAGGGAAGATCTGATTGCACTAGAGAGGGTGCAGAGGCGATTTACGAGGCGGTTGCGAGGACTGGAGAATATTAGCTATAAGGAAAGATTGGATAGGCTGGGGTTGTTTTCTTTGGAACAGAGGAGGCTGAGGGGAGACTTAATTGAGGGGTATAAAATCATGAGGGGTCTAGATAGAGTGGATAGGATGCACCGATTTCCCTTAGCAGAGAGACCAATAACCAGGGGGCATAGATTTAAACGAAAGTAAAAGGATTAGAGGGGAGTTGAGCAATGGGAGCAGTTTAGGATTCAGCAAAGGAGGACAAAGGGATTAATTAAGAGGGGGGAAATAGATTATGAGAGTAAGCTTGCAGGGAACATAAAAACTGACTGTAAAAGCTTCTATAGATATGTGAAGAGAAAAAGATTGGTGAAGTCAAACGTAGGTCCCTGGCATTCAGAATCAGGGGAATTTATAATGGGGAACAAAGAAATGGCTGACCAATTAAATACATATTTTGGTTCTGTCTTCAAAAAGGACACAAATAACCTCCCAGAGATGTCGGGAACATAGGGTCTAATGGGAGGGAGGAATTGAATGAAATCAGTATTTGTAGGGAAATGGTGTTAGGGAAATTGACGGGATTGAAGGCCGATAAATCCCCAGGGCCTGATAATCTACATCCTAGGGTACTTAAGGAAGTGGCCCTAGAAATAGTAGATACATTGCTGGTCATCTTCCAAAATTCTATAGACTCTGGAACAGTTCCCATGGATTGGAGGACAGCTAATGTAACCCCACTATTTAAAAAAGATGGTAGAGAGAAAATGGGGAATTATAGACCGGTAAGCCTGACATCGGTAGTGGGGAAAATGCTAGAGTCTATTATAAAAGATGTAATAGCAGAGCACTTGGAAAACAGTGACAGGATCGGACAAAGTCAACATGGATTTACAAAAGGTAAATCGTGCTTGACTAATCTACTGGAATTTTTTGAGGATGCAACTGGTAGAATAGATAAGGGAGAACCAGTGGATGTGGTATATTTGGACTTCAGAAGGCTTTCGATAAGGTCCCGCATAGGAGATTAGCATGCAAAGTTAAAGCACACGGGATTGGGGGTAAGGTACTGTCTTGGATAGAGAACTGGTTGGCAGACAGGAAGCAAAGAGTTGGCATAAACGGGTCTTTTTCCGAGTAGCAGGCAGTGACTCATGCTAGGGATCGGTGCTAGGACCCCAAACATTCACAAGCTGGGGGTGGCCCGGCGTTGCCAGGGCAGTTTAGAGGGCCGCACGGTTGACGGCCGCCCGCTGCCGCTCCCCCGCTCTGTGTCTCGGGCCGAGTGGTTGTGAGGCCCGGCCCGAGTGACCCCAACTCACCTCGCGCTCCGGCGGGCCGACGCAGCTGCCCCGCTCGCTGTTGAGGAAAAGCAGGGGAAAAAATGGCGGCGATAATTTCAGGAGGCTGCAGGATTAGGTCCCGCCCGTGACACACCAATTGGTCAACCATCAAGTCACTGAACTGTAGGATTGGTCAACCATCACGTCACTCAACGCTAATGAGCGGTAGGATTGGTTAACCGCTAATGAGCGGATTTTTGAATGTTTTTTGTGTACTGTCCGAACAATTTTTGTCTGACCAAAAAGTAAATATGCCTATGACACTCCCCTGATCATAACCTTTCTTTTGATATAACATATATGTGTAGGTGCACTCTATAACTTTTGAGTGTATAGCGGACACACAGACAGACAGACAGACCAACTGCTTTAAAGATATAGATATATATATATATATGATCTAGACGAGGGCACTAGATGTAATATCTCCAAGTTTGCAGACGACACAAAGCTGGGTGGGCATGTGTGCTGTGAGGAGGATGCAGAGAAACTCCAGTACGATTTGGACAGGTTGGGTGATTATACTGCATTGGCCGTGCATCTGCCCAATGTGGATACATGCGAGGTTATCCACTTCCGTGGCAAAAACAGGAAGACAGATTATTATCTGAATGGCAATAGATTGGGAAAAGGGGAAGTGCAACAAAACCTGGGTGTCCTTGTGCACCAGTCGCTAAAGGTAAGCATGCAGGTGCAGCAGGCGGTTAAGAAGGCAAATGGTATGTTGGCCTTCGTAGCGAGAGGATTTGAGTACAGGAGCAAGGATGTCTTGCTGCAGTTGTACAGGGCCTTGGTGAGACCACACCTTGAGTATGCAGTTTTGGTCACTTTATCTGAGGAAGGATGTTCTTGCCATGGAGAGAGTGCAGCGAAGATTCTCCAGACTGATACCTGGGATGGCAGGAATGACGTATGAGGAGAGATTGGGTCGATTAGGCTTATATTTGCTAGAGTTTAGAAGAATGAGAGGGGATCTCATTGAAACTTATAAAATTCTAACAGGACTAGACAGACTGGATGCAGGAAGGATGTTCCTGATGGCGGGGGAGTCCAGAACCAGGGGTCACAGTCTAAGGATAAGGGGTAAGCCATTTAGGACTGAGATGAGGAGGAATTTCTTCACCCAGGGAGTGGTGAACCTGTGGAATTCTCTACCACACAAGGCAGTTGAGGACAATTCATTAAATATATTCAAGGAGTTAGATATATTTCTTAAGGCTAAAGGGATCAAGGGATATGGGGAGAAAGTAGGGACAGGGTACTGAATTTGGATGATCAGCCATGATCTCATTAAATGGCGGAACAGGCTCGAGGGGCCGAATGGCCTACTCCTGCTCCTATCTTCTATGTTTCTATGTTTAATGTTTTCACCCAGAGGGCGGTGGGGGTCTGGAATACACTGCCTGAAAGGGTGGCAAAGGCAGAAACCCTCATCGCATTTAAAAAGTACTTGAAGTGTCGTAACCTGCAAGGCTATGGACCAGGAGCTTGAAAGTGGGATTAGGTTGGATGGCGCTTTTTTGACCAGCTCAGACACGATGGGCTGAATGGCCTCCTTCTGTGCCGTAAATTTCTATGTTTGTACGATTCTACATTGGCTCCCAGTCCAGCAATGGCTTGATTTTAAAATTTTCATCTTTGTTTTCAAATCCTTCCGTAGCCTTGCCCCCTCCCTATCTCTGTAACTTCCTCCAGCCCTACAACCCTCCGAGATCTCTGTGCTCCCCTAATTCTGGCCTCTTGCGCACCCCTGATTTTCACTGCTCCGCCACTGGTGGCTGCGCCTTCAGCTCCCTAGACCCTATGCTCTGGAATTCCCTCCCTAAACCTCTCCGCCTCTCTCTTCTCCTTTAAGACGGTCCTTAAAACCTACATCTTTGACAAATCTTTTGGTCAACCTTTCCTAATATCACCCTATGTGGCTCAGTGTCAAATTTTGATAACGCTCCTGTGAAATGCCTTGTGGTTGTGGTGCTTGTGCCTCTTCCTCTTGTTGTCCTGTGCTGCTTCTTGTTCTTGTGCTTGTTCTTGTGCTTCTTCTTCTTGTGCTTGTTGTTGTACCTTAGACAGCATTGCTGCTCATTTGTACAAAAACACAAGTATATCAAATTATGGAATACTGTTCACACAGTCTCTTTTTCTAGTATCCCTGTGCTGGAAGTCACTCGGGAAAAGAACTAAACCACTGAAAACAAACAATATGTTATATATATCAACTTAATACCAACAGCTCTCCCATGGTGAGTCAGTGTTTATGTGGTTGCAAGGTGGGTGCTGGGGTGAGAGAGCACAGCAGGGGTGGACATTTCCACAACAAAGGATTTGGAAAGAAGTTTTTAAAGAGATCTCCTTGGAGACAGTAGTTCCACGAACATAAATAAATAGGGCCTGATTTCCATCCCATTGGAATCAAGTGAGTTCTACAACAGGTGGGCGATCTGCTCCGCCAGATTAATGCCCAGACAGTGACGGTGAAAATTACCCCCATAGTGTATTCCTCATCCACTGCAGGTGGACACATAAAAAGGAGTTTGTTCCCCTCACAGATCACAATTACATCAATAAATCTCGGCATATCTCACAAGGGAAACGGTTCTTTATCTAGGATATCAAATAAGCATTTTCTCAATAGAAGAAATGCAGGTGCTGTAACTATTTAGAATACATTGCAAGAGCTGTCTGTATGAATCAATCTATCTATCATTTAAAAGTTGTACATCTGCACACACTTCCTGTCACATTTCAGGCACCACACTGATTAATTCAGTGCAAGTTTCTTGTATCCAAATTTCTTGCTGTTGATTGGCTAGTAGAGAACTAATCAAATCACTAAACATACTGACATTTTTTCATCCATCATATTTCACCTTCAACCTGTTAGAAACTCAAAATAAGAGACTAGTAATTCCATGATTTGTGGCCGGGGGGGGGCGGTGGGTGGGTGGGGGGGGGGGGGGGGGTGGGGGAGAGGGGTTGGAGTGGTGAAACCAGGGCGTGATTGCAGTATGATGGGGCATAATCTGGGGCAGAACCCAGATCCATCTGTAACTCAATGCCAGCATCACCAGGGTGAGAAGGGTGGTAGATCTTAATATTCCTGCACATCTTTCATATCTACATAATGATAGACTTAACTTTTAAATGATCGTATCTATTTGTGGCACAGTTCATGAAAAAAATAAAAGTAATTATGCACAGGACTGCCCTTTCTTCATTTAACCTCAATGCTGACTTTCCAAAGCATAGTCAGTTCTGATGAAAGATCATCGACCTGAAACGTTAACTGTTTCTCTCTTCACAGATGCTGCTTGACCTGTTGAGTTTCTCCAGCATTTTCTGTTTTTATTTCCAAAGCATATATCTTAGTCTGGCTGCTACTTTCTGAATTTTGTTCCAACTTCTCTTACCTTTTCTATAATATTAATCCAGCTCTAACACTAAATGAGTCACTTATTATTTTTTGTAAATCAGAAATCATTTTGCCTTTTCTATATATTTAATCTTCCCTAACTAGGAAATCACAACAGTGCTTGTCCCTTTAACAACAACAACAACTTGCATTTATATAGCGCCTTTGATGTAGTAAAATGTCCCAAGGAGATTATCAAATAAAATTTGACACCGAGACACATAAGGAGACATTAGGACAGGTCAAAGGGGCATCTTAAAGGAGGAGAGGGGGCACTAGAGAGGGGCGGTGAATTCCAGAGCTTAGGGCCTAGGCAGTTGAAGGCACAGCCGCCAATGGTGGAGCGATTAAAATCTGGGAAGCGCAAGAGGCCAGAATTGGAGACGTGCAGAGATCTCAGAGGGATCTAGCACTGGAGTGTTTAACGGGAGTTTTTAAACTTGAAACCTTGCAAGCTTTCCTTCATGATTTATAACAGCGCCCTCTTCAGGTGGCTATTCTCAGTTCTTTCGACCAGACATCAATCAATCAAGACAGGAGGTTCAAGCTTTAGGAGGGAAGCAGCAGGTATAACCTCTCCGACTATTCTATTAAAGTTTGCCATATTGTAATGCATCACAATAGGCATAATATGATACGTATATAAACTGTAGTCTTGATATAAAATTCAATGATAAAACTATACCATGGGAATAGAAGAGTATTTGTAATACATTATCGTATTTCATATTTTGCGAGCTTAGCTTGACAATATCCTAATCATTAAACGGTATTAGTATAACAATACAACTAAGCACAACTAAAATGTAAATTATCAGCAAAGACACCCCACAGGCAGATTCCAGAAGGGAGGCAGGAAATATAGCTGATAGATTATAAATTAATTCAAAGAGTAAAATCTCACTGTTGCCTCTTGCATTCACAGTAATAGAAGCTGAGGGAACGTTATTAGATGCTGGAACCAATGCCGCCTCCTGCTGCTGTGCCCCCTAGTTACTTACACTACTGCCTCAGGGGAAGCGCCTCAACCGTGAGATCCCATTAATTGTGGAAATTCAAAATAGACAAAAGTATCCACTCATAGGAACAGGAGTAGGCCATTCAGCCCTTCGTGCCTGTTCCGCTTCCCCTCGGTACTGCATAGAGATACACAATTTACCTTTCTGCTACTTTAACAGACACATCACCCATTTAAAATAAATGCGTTAATATTTCTGTTAAAATAGCAGACAAAAGAACTGTAAATAATGTACATGCACATTTACACAGCATAATTTCAAGGCCATAAAGATTGAACTTATAGTTTTTCAGCTGCTGCATTGGAATAAATATTACCAGTTAAAATGATTAAAAACTTAATGTTGCACTCCTGTTAAGTATACTTGAATTGTGGCCTCCAAAACAACATATTCAAACAAAATTACTGTTATGCACCTGACTAAACAAGTTGCATAGAAATAAACCGATTGAGGTACAGTTACTTCTCCCGAGTGGCTCTTCTTCATATATGAACCTAGACAGTAAATGAACAGACTTTTTAACTAAACCTGACTTCCAGATAAATAAACTTTCCAGCAGGAATGAGTGGGTAGTAATCAGGAGCAGGAACCCCTGGCTGGTTTCCTCTTCTCAAGCCCAGGGGCACTGAGACCAACTGTAATACTCCTGGAGTTTAGAAGAATGAGAGGTGCTCTCATTGAAATGTGTAAGATTCTGAGAGGGCTTGACAGGGTAGATTCTGGGAGGATGTTTCCCCTGGCTGGAGAGTCTAGAACCAGGGGTCATAGTCTCAGGATAAGGGGTTGGCCATTTAGGACTGGGATGAGGAGAAATTTCTTCACTCAGAGGGTTGTGAATCTTTGTAATTCTCTACCCCCGAGGGCTGTAGATGCTCAGTTGTTGAGTTAATTCAAGACCGAGATCGACAGATTCTTGGACACTAAGGGAATCAAGGGAAATGGGGATAGCGCAGGAAAGTGGAGTTGAGGTTAAAGATCAGCCATGATCTTATTGATTGGTGGAGCAGGCTTGAAGGGCCGTCTGGTCTACTCCTGCTCTTAGTTCTTATGTTCTTATGTCCTTCCAGCCACCTCGGCCAAGATGAGTAGCTTGACAAAAACCAGGGATTGAACTTGGAACCTTTGTGAAACAACAACAGAAAACGCTGGAAAAACTCAACAGGCCAGGGCAGCATCCATGGAGAGAGAAACGGAGTTAACGTTTCAGGTCAAAGACCCTTCGTCAGAACTGGAAAAAAAGAAGGAAACGGGATAGATTTTAAAGCAAGTGGGGGCTGGGGAAAGGGGGAGGGGATGAAAGAACAAAAGGTCAGAGATAGGATAAAAAGCAGGAGAGATTAAGAAACATTGAGAGATATTCAAGGACAAAGGATGGCTCTAGATGAAGTGTGAATGGCCCTGGCAGAATGAAGGACAGCTGCCATGTGGGAGGGAAGAAAAAAACCTAGACGAAAGTGTGGATTAAAAAAAAGAAAGGGAATATATATATAGTGATAGAGGCCGAGGTTATGATCTGAAATTGTTGAACTCTATGTTGAGTCCAGAGGGCTGTAGAGTGCCTAATCGAAAGATGAGGTGCTGTTCCTCAAGCTTACGCTGAGCTTCCGTGGAACAATGCAAGAGGCCGAGGATGGTGAGGTCGGAGTGTGACTGGGGCGGTGAATTAAAGTGACAGGCCACCGGGAGCTCGGGGTCCCCCTTACGGACTGAACGGAGGTGTTCCACAAAGCGGTCACCCAATCTGCATTTGGTCTCCCCAATGTAGAGGAGACCACATCGTGAGCAGCGAATATAGTATACTAAATTGCAGGAAGTACAAGGGATGTTTGGGGCCCTGGACAGTGGGAAGGGGGGAGGTATAAGGGCATGTGTTGCAACTCCTGTGCTTGCACGGGAAGGTGCCGGGTGAAGGGGAAGGGGTGCTGGGGGTGGTAGAGGAGTGGACTAGGGTGCTGAAAGAGGAGGTGAGGGGAAGATGCGTTTGGTGGTGGGGTCACGCTGGAGGTGGCGGAAATGACGGAGGATGATTCGTTGAACGTGGAGGCTGGTGGGGTGAAAGATGAGGACAAGGGGGAACTCTATCGTGGTTCCGGGAGAGAGGTCGCAGGGGTGAGGGCAGAAGTGCGGGAGATAGAACGGACACGGTCGAGGGCCGTGTCAACCACAGTAGAGGGGAATCCTCGGTTAGGAAAAAGGAAGACATGTCGGAAGCACTGGTATGGAAGGTGGCATCGTCAGAGCAGATGCTGCGGTGACGGAGAAACTGGGAGAAGAATAGAGTCCTTCCAGGAGGCGGGGTGGGAGGAATTGTAGTCCAGGTAGCTGTGGGAGTCAGTGGGCTTGTAGTGAATGTTTGTCAATAACCTATCCCCAGAGATGGAGACGGAGAAGTCGAGGAAGGGAAGGGAAGAGTCGGAGATGGAACATGTGAAGGTGAGGGAAGGGTGGAAATTGGAAGCAAAGTGAATGAAATTTTCTAGTTCATGGCGAGAGCAGGAGACGGCACCGATACAGTCATCAATGTACCGGAAAAAGAGGTGAGGGAGGGGACCAGAGTCGGACTGGAACAAAGAGTGTTCCACATATCCCACGAAAAGGCAGGCATAGCTAGGACCCATGCGGGTACCCATAGCAACACCTTTGATTTGGAGGAAATGAGTGGAGTCAAAGGAGAAGTTGTTCAATGTGAGAACAAGTTCAGTCAGGCGGAGGAGGGTGGTGGTGGATGGGGACTGGTTGGGCCTCTGTTCAAGGAAGAGGCGGAGCGCCCTCAGGCCATCCTGGTGGGGGATGGAGGTGTAGAGGGATTGTACGTCCATAGTGAAAAGGAGGCGGTTGGGGCCAGGAAACTGGAAACTGTTAAAGTGGCGGAGGGCGACGGAAGAGTCGCGGATGTAGGTGGGAAGAGACTGGACAAGGGGAGAAAAGATAGAGTTGAGATAGGAAGAGATAAGTTCCGTGGGGCAAGAACAGGCTGAAACGATGGGTCTACCAGGGCAGTCCTGTTTGTGGATCTTGGGAAGGAGGTAGAAGCGGGCTGTGCGAGGTTGGGGAACTATGAGGTTAGCAGCCGTGGGCGATAGATCTCCAGAGGAGATGCGGTCAGTGACAGTCTTGGCAACGGTGGCTTGATGTTCGGTAGTGGGGTCATGGTCCAGGTGGAGGTAGGAGGAGGTGTCGGAGAGTTGGCGTGCAGCTTCCGCTAGGTAGGGGTCGGTTTGCCAAAAAACCAACAGCACCACCCTTGTGAGCAGGTTTAATGACAATGTCGGGGTTGGATCTGAGAGAATGGAGTGCTGCAAGTTCAGAGGGAGGTAGGTTGGAGTGAGTGAGAGGAGCAGAGAAATGGAGACAGCCGATGTCACGGCAGCAGTTTGCAATGAAAAGATCTGGAGAGGGTAAGAGGCCAGAGGGAGGGGTCCAGGTAGAACGGGAATTCAGAAAGTGGGAGAAAGGGTCAGCCGTGCAGGGGGAAGACTCCTGGCCAAAGAGGGGGCACGGAGGCGAAGGTGGCGGAAAAAGAGCTCAGCATCGTGCAGAGCTCGAAATTCATTGAGGTGGGGGCGTAAGGGGATGAAGCTCAGGCCTTTGCTGAGGACTGATCGTTCGGGGTCAGAGAGGGGAAGGTCAAATAGTGAAAATGCGGCTGGGTGTAAGATGGGGAGAAAGGGGGTCAGAGGAAAGTGAAGGGGAAGAAGGTTCCGGAGGGGCGTTGGTGTTCAAGAGTTGATGAAGCTTGCGATCCTTGACATCAGAACATGTCCGTTCTATCTCCCGCACTTCTGCCCTCACCCCTGCCCCACCCTCCCGGAACCATGATAGAGTTCCCCTTGTCCTCACCTTTCACCCCACCAGCCTCCACATTCAACGGATCATCCTCTGTCATTTCAGCCACCTCCAGCGAGATCCCACCACCAAACGCATCTTCCCCTCACCTCCCCTTTCAGCATTCCGTAGGGACCTCTCCCTCCGTGACACTCTAGTCCACTCCTCTACCACCCCCAGCACCCCTTCCCCTTTGCCCGGCACCTTCCCGTGTAAGCGCAGGAGATGCAACACATGCCCTTATACCTCCCCCCTTCCCACTGTCCAGGGCCCCAAACATCCCTTCCAGGTGAAACAGCGATTTACTTGTACTTCCTGCAATCTAGTATACTGTATTCGCTGCTCACGATGTGATCTCCTCTACATTGGGGAGACCAAACGCAGATTGAGTGACCGCTTTGCGGAACACCTCCGTTCAGTCCGTAAGGGGGACCCTGAGCTCCCGGTGGCCTGTCACTTTAATTCACCGCCCCATTCCCACTCAGACCTCACCTCACGGAAGCTCAGCGAAAGCTCGAGGAACAGCACCTCATCTTTCAATTAGGCACTCTACAGCCCTCTGGACTCAACATAGAGTTCAACAATTTCAGATCATAACCTCGGCCTCTATCACATATACATATATTACATTTATATTTTTTCCCTTTCTTTTTTTTAATCCACACTTTCGTCTGGTTTTTTTCTTCCCTCCCACATGGCAGCTGTCCTTCATTCTGCCAGGGCCATTCACACTTCATCTGGAGCCATCCTTTATTCCTTGAATATCTCTCAATGTCTCTTAATCTCTCCTGCTTTCTATCCTATCTCTGACCTTCCCTTTTGTTCTTTTATCTCCCCCCCTTTCCCCAGCCCCCACTTGCTTTAAAATCTATCCCGTTTCCTTCTTTTTTTCCAGTTCTGACGAAGGGTCTTCGACCTGAAACGTTAACTCCGTTTTTCTCTCTCCACGGATGCTGCCCTGGCCTGTTGAGTTTTTCCAGCGTTTTCTGTTGTTGTTTTAGATTTCCAGCATCCGCAGTATTTTGCTATCGTATTGGAACCTTTGTGGTCTGAATGGCTAAGTACCACACAATGATGTGTACAATAGGCAATATTGTGACAGAACCACTGAATGACTCTGGCTAACTGTATATAATTCTCTTTAACGATGTTCTAACACCAGCCTAAACCTGTACCAGTGCGTTAGGCATTACTGTGTTTTGTATATAGAGTTTGCATGTACGGGGCGTGGCCCCTTTAAGAGCACGGGAAAACACGGGCAAACGCGATGACGTCACGTCGCAAACCACGGGACTGCCCAGTCAGTCCTCGTGGCATCTTCTTTGAGTAAAGACCTGTTTGATTGTTCCCTTGCGTCGATCTCCGTTATTCGTAGGAATTCGTTAATTCCTACATTGGTGACCCCGTTTTTGTGAACGTTTTCACAAAAGAAGAGCACAACATGGAAGCAAACGCCGTTTCGCTAAAGCTACCACAGTTCTGGGAGCAGCAAGCACCCTCGTGGTTTATTCAGGTCGAGGCCCAGTTCGCCCTGCGGAACATCGATGCGGATCAGACCAAATATCCTTACGTGGTCTCCGCACTCGACAGCTCTACCGCCTCTCAGATCAGCCTCCTCGAAAACCCCCCAACGGAGCGCAAGTATGAAACCCTCAAAGCGCGGTTACTGCAGGTTTTCGGGCTCACAAAATCGGAGCGCGCCCGTCGATTACTCGCTATGCCCAGGCTCGGGGACTCCAAGCCTTCAGAGTTGATGAGCCAAATGTTCACACTCCTGGGCTCAGAACGGGAATGTTCCCTATTCCGCGAGATTTTCCCCAGCCAACTGCCTGAACAGGTACAAGCTGCCCTGGCCAGATCTGAAACTGAAGACTGCGCAACACCCGCTGCGGAGGCTGGCAAAATTTTCGCTGTAACTCGGCAGTACTGCGCCACCACGAGGCACCCATCCCCCGCAGACACCGCCCCAGCTCGTCCGCCTGCTGGGCTGTTTCTACCACGCGTAGTTCGGCGCGAAAACGAAGCGTTGCCGCCCTCCTTGCAGTTTCCCCCCCAAAAAACAATGACTGGCACTGCGACCACCGAGGAACGGGTCGAACGGGCACCCCGCGGCCGCGATGGCGATCGGCAATGCGGGAAAATTGCTCTTCATCACTGATACTCTCTCCGGTCGTCGTTTTCTGTGTGACACAGGAGCACAGTGCAGCATTTTACCCGCGTCCGCCCTCGATGTACAGACGGGGAATCACGGCCCCGCCCTTGAAGCGGCCAATGGCGGAACAATTTGGACATTCGACAGACGGCGACTGGAGTTGTGCCTCGGGGGGCAATGTTTTCACTGGGAGTTTGTTACAGCCAAAGTTTCCCAGCCCCTCCTCAGCGCGGATTTCCTGTGCGCCAACAGCCTCCTAGTCGACGTTAGGAACTGGCGGCTGATCAACGCAGCAACTTTTAATTCTCGTCCGTGTTATCGCAGTAACACTACGTCATGCACCGTCTCCTGTGCATTCCCGACTCCTGATGAGTTCGCTCGCCTGCTCAGCGAATTCCCTGACCTGACAAGACCCACGTTCTCCTCCACAGCCACGGAACATGGTGCGGGCCCGGCGCCTAGAACCTGGCAAGCTGGCGGTCGCAAAGGCGGAGTTCGCAACCATGGAACGGTTAGGGATTATTCGGCGGTCGAATAGTCCCTGGTCTTCACCCCTCCATATCGTCCTAAAGCCTGGCGGCGGATGGCGGCCATGCGGCGACTATCGACAACTAAACGACACCACCACTCCTGATCGGTACCCGATCCCCCATATCCAGGATTTCTCTGCCCATTTGGCAGGGAACACCGTATTCTCAAAAGTCGACCTCGTCCAAGGCTACCACCAGGTCCCAGTTCATCCACAAGACGTCCAGAAGACCGCAGTCATCACCCCATTCGGCCTCTTCGAGTTTTTACGGATGCTGTTTGGGTTAAAGAACGCCGCCCAGGCTTTCCAACGCCTGATGGACTCCGTGCTGCGGGACCTCAAGTTCCTCGTCGTCTACCTGGACGATATTCTAATTGCCAGTCTTACTAAGGAAGAACATACCTGTCACCTACGCACCCTTTTTCGACGCCTCCGCCAACACGGCCTGATTATCAACCATGCCAAGTGTCAGTTTGGCCTGCACCAAATTGACTTCCTGGGGCATCGCATCACCTCAGAGGGAGCGGTTCCTTTACCTTTGAAGGTAGAGGCAGTGACATCCTTTCCATGCCCGCAGAACATAAAGGCCCTGCAGGAATTCCTAGGCATGGTAAACTTTTACCACCGTTTTGTGCCTAAGGTGGCACTACTCATGCAGCCCCTGTACAAGGCCAAGGGCAAGATTGGCAAGAACCCGGTAGACTGGACGGATGACATGGCCCGAGCGTTCGCCGACACCAAAAGCGCCTTAGCCAACGCGAATATGCTGGCACACCCGCTGCGACTATGCTGGCACACCCGCTGCCAGGAGCCACCATCGCCCTCACCACCGACGCGTCGGACTACGCAGTCGGTGCCGTGCAACAGCAGTGGGTGAACGGGACGTGGCAGCCGTCGGCATTCTTCAGCCGTCAACTACGGCAGAACGAGAGAGCATACAGCACATTCGACCAGGAGTTGCTCACCCTTTTTCTGGCCATCCGCCATTTTCGGTTCCTTCTGGAAGGACGTCCTTTCACCGCTTTTGTGGACCATAAGCCGCTGACCTTTGCAATGTCCAAGACCGCCGAACCGTGGTCAGCCCGACAGCAGCGTCAACTGACCTACATATCCGAATTCACCACGGATATACGGCACGTGGCAGGTAAGGACAACCGGGTGGCGGACTGCCTCTCCCGCGCAATCGTCAATACGGTTCATTTGGGCATCGACTACGCCCTCATGGCAGCGGACCAAGCCTCAGACCCGGAAGTCCAAGCTTACCGAACGGCCATCACTGGCCTCCAGTTGGCCGACGTCAAGTTCCATTCGGCAGGTACCACGCTGTTGTGTGACGTCTCCGTACAGGATCCTCGCCCTGTCGTGCCGGTCGTCTGGCGCCGCAAAGTGTTCGACGCCATACATGGGTTGTCACACCCTGGAATGAGGGCCTCTCAGAAACTGATGTCAGCGGAATTTGTATGGCATGGCATGCATAAAGATGTCCGCGACTGGGCCAACACCTGCGTGGTCTGCCAAAAGGCCAAGGTACAGCGCCACATCAAAGCTCCGTTGGCCGCCTTCACAGTTCCGGAGCGACGTTTTGACCACGTCAACGTGGACCTGGTAGGACCACTCCCACCCTCCCATGGTTTTTCACACATCCTGACCATGGTTGACCACACCAACAGATGGCCAGAGGTGGTCCCCCTGTCATCCACAACTTCGGCGGATGTGGCCAGGGCGTTCATTTCCTCCTGGATCACCCGTTTCAGAGTACCCGCCGATATTTCATCAGACAGGGGACCGCAGTTTTCCTCCGAACTCTGGAATGCAGTGGCCCAAGGACTCGGTGTCAAATTACACCGCACCACAGCCTACCACCCACAGGCGAATGCCCTCTGCGAACGCTTCCACTGGTCAATGAAGGCCGCCCTGAGAGCCAGCCTCCAGGACGCTGGATGGGCAGACAAGCTACCGTGGGTCCCGTTGGGCCTTCGCACGGCCCCCAAAGAAGACCTTCACTCTTCATCAGTGGAGCTTGTGTATGGTCAGCCACTGCGGGTCCCAGGGGACTTCCTACCATCATCGACGGAGCAATGGTCCGCGTCTGCCCAGCTTGCTAGTCACCAAGAGGCGGCCAGATGTTTTGCACCGGTGCCCACTTCGCACCATGGGCCACACGTTCCCACGGAGCTTCACAAGGCTGAATACGTTTTTATTCGCCATGACGCACATAGGGATCCGCTCAAGGCCCCATATACCCGTCCCTTCCGCGTGTTGGAAGCAGGGGACAAAACCTTCACGGTAGATGTTGGTGGCAAAGCGGACCACATTTTGGTCGACCGCTTAAAGCCAGCACATTTGGACCTCGACCGCCCCGTCGAGACAGCACAACCGCCAAGACGGGGTCGGCCACCCGTCGTCGTTACGGCAGACCAAGTGCGACCGCCCGCCAGACCGCCAGCCGCCCCGAGAGTACAGGAATCGTTCTGACAGGCTTGTCAGACCCCCTCACCGTTTGACTTTGTCCGTTAAAGCGAATTCTGGGGGGGCGCATGTGGCAGAACCACTGAATGACTCTGGCTAACTGTATATAATTCTCTTTAACGATGTTCTAACACCAGCCTAAACCTGTACCATTGTGTTAGGCATTACTGTGTTTTGTATATAGAGTTTGCATGTACGGGGCGTGGCCCCTTTAAGAGCGCGGGAAAACGCGGGCAAACGCGATGACGTCACGTCGCAAACCACGGGACTGCCCAATCAGTCCTTGTGGCATCTCCGTTGAGTAAAGACCTGTTTGATTGTTCTCTTGCGTCGATCTCCGTTATTCGTAGGAATTCGTTAATTCCTACAATATCCTCTTAAAAGCACCCTACTCCCACAGCTCTGTGCTTCCAGGCTAGCCATTTAAGATTTCAACTGACACACTGACACTGAAAAATTCCCTAATATTGCTAGTGATATGTCTGATGTAACTATTACAATAACATAAATGTTGTTGCTAAAATATGTACATTAAATAAATCTTTTATTACAAATAATGTTAAGAGTTAGGGTTCCCCAGTGATTCAGCAAGTTTACCCATTGATTAGCTGAGTTATACAGACCTGGAGGTTCCAGGTTCAATCATTGAATATGTTGGGCCAGAAATTCGTGACCAAATGCGTGAGTACGGTCTGGGTACTCACGCATCTGACCGTTGGAAATGCCGGCGTTCAGCATGCACAGCGCATGCGGGGAACGCCGGCATTTCCAGTCCTCGGAACGAAGGGGTTCATAGGCACAGCGCGTGCGACTGCACAGGCAGCGCTTGCGTAGTGAACTTCGTCGATTTCATTCATGGATTCAACGAGGGTAAGTCCTTACAAGTTACACTTGAAAAAAGCATGTGTAAAGTTGTTCCAAGGCTGCGGAGGAAGATATATTTTATCGTGGAGCTTCTGAAAGGCAATATTTTTGTTTGGGAAAGGGAGGGAAGTTATTTTAAGAAATTTTAAGTAAGTTTTAAAGTTTAAATTTTTTTTTTTTTTTTTTTTTTTTTTTTTAAACGGGTTTTCAGAACGGTAGGTAGAAGGAGCAATTGTGGCTGTGTGAATGGAATGTGAAAATGAGTGTTCTAAAATGAGTAATGTAACATTTCCAGCACTTTTAAGAAAGAAACTTTTCATCAGTAAGTAATTATGTATGTATGTCCGCATATATTCCTTTACGTATATGTATGTTTTATATTCCTTTACTTATGTGTATGAATGTATGTTTTTAATTATGATTTTCCAATAAGTTACTTTCTCTGAAAGTCATAATTAAATAATACATTCATACACATAAGTAAAGGAATATATACATAACACGCAAAGGAATATATACAGACATACATACTTTCAGAAGCTCCACGATAAGAAATATCTTCCTCCGCAGCCTCTGGAGCAACTGTACCCATGCTTTTTTCATGTGTAACTTGTAAGGACTTGACCTCACTGAAAGCATGGATGAAAGCGGCGAATTTTACTGCGCACGCGTTCTGCCTCTGAACCCCTTCGTTCAGAGGACAGGAAATGCCGGTTTTCCCCGCATGCGCTGTGCATGCTGAAAACCGGCATTTCCTCCAGCCAGACGCGCAAGTACCCCGACCGTATTTGGAAGGGAATTACTGGGCCAACATTTTACATGTCAATAAAATGAAAAATTTAACAATTGCACGATTTGCCCCCTCGCATCTGCGACTGAGGGTCCAAGGAGGTGCATTGCGCAAGAGGTCATCGTCGTACGTATCCTCACACTGTTCCCTTTCGGGAACTGTATGAAGTGGTGGAAGGATTTATGGCCGTGATTAACGCTCATTCCGTGACCGTAACCATCTTTGAACCAGCCATTAGGGTGGTTAGTCCTATGGCGTGAGGGTTTTACGGGCTCCCACAACCCATCTGAGGGGGGGGGGGGGCGCCACCCACACCCACGGACGCAAGTATCCCGCTGGACGTCCACCCAGAATTTATAGTTGGAGCTCCGACTCCACTTGCCGGGACTGTCTGGAGTGGGGTTCGAAACCCTACTCCTTCTGGCCCAGCGGCGGGGATGCTTACTGCTACGCAAAAGGCCCACTCCGCACAAAAGATGACACCCATACGTTTCCTGCGCCTTTTCCCTCCCCGTGACTGGAGCCCTATGCTGCCACTTGAAAGACCAAGCTATCATCTGCCCTTTTTGCGGCACCTTTGACTTCTCATTACCAATGATGAGCAGGCGCTGCGCCTCCACCTCCTTGAGGAGATTGCTGAGGTCATCATCAGTTCAATTGTGAGTTCTTTTAATGCCGTGAACTTTGCTCATTCCAGCCATTTCACGTTGCTAATCGGATTGGGCCTTTGGCATAGCGGTAGGATCCCCGCCGCTGGGCCAGATCAGGGTAGGGTTTCGAACCCCGCTCCAGACAGTCCCGGCAAGTGGAGTCGGAGCTCCGGCTCTAAATTCTGGGTTGACATCCAGTGGGATATTTGCGTCCGTGGGTGTGGGTGGCCCCCCCTCCTTGTATAGCTTGTGGGAGCCCGTAAAACCCTCCCGCCATAGGACTAACCGCCCTAATGGCTGGTTCAAAGATGGTTACGGTCACGGAATGAGCGTTAATCATGGCCATAAATCCTTCCACCACTTCATACAGTTCCCCAAAGGGAACAGTGTGAAGACACGTATGACGACGACATTGCTAAATAAATAAATGGAATTTAAAAAATTCTTTTAGGGCTTTTAAAAGTCTTTAAATTGCTTTAATTCTGTTTAAAACTACTTCAGATTCTTCAAAATAATGTAAACGTTTTTAAAAGTTTATAAAAGTTACCAAAAGCTTCAAAAAACTTCCAAAAACCTATTTAAACTGCTGCTTTGCATGTAAAAATGCTCAGCAGCTTGGCAGAAACATTGGGGGCGTGTCCTGTTAAACTGAGACCTCAAGGGGCGTGTCTCAGTTGCACAGCGCGCTACAGGCTTCGCGCTGGCTGCACTCCTGGGCGGCGTGACGTCAGACGCTGCCCGGGAGTCAACATTTTAAAACAGCAATTCCAGGCGTCCCTGAAGCTCAACGGCCGGCGCGTCGGGTAAGTGCAGATCGGGGGCTTACACGCGCGGCAAGCCCCCGACTCGAATTTCTGGGCCGTTGAGTTAACTGATCTTAGCTGGGATAGCAATAGGGATGATGCAACAACAACAACAGCAGCAGCAGAAGAACCTGAATTTATATAGCGCCTTTCACGACCACTGGTTTACTGCCAATGAAGTACTTTTTTTAAAATGTAGGCCGTGATTTTGCTGGTGCTCAGTGGGCGGGTTCGGAGGCGGGTCAGTTGTTAAAGTTGCAATGACTGACGGCGTGTTGGAAACTTGCCATGAACCCGCCTCTGTGTCAGTTTCAAGAGTGTCGGGTCTGCGATTTCACAACAGACCCGACACCAAGCGGCAGTTAAGGGATTTAAGGCACTTAACTCCTTGTTAAGTGCTTGTTAACTGCAATTTTGACAGCCTTTTGCAATTTTCCAACATTTTCAATGGGTTTCACAATGTCTGGAGATCACGCCAGGTTAGTGTGTCGGGAGGACCAATGAGCTGGATACTTCACAGCTGCAACTGCAGTCTAAAGCTGCACTCTCACAACTGCTCAATTTCAAATGTCAGGGGTTGCTAATTTAACGATTTGGGAGTCACATTCTGTCTCGAGGCTGCAAGTGTGTGGTGTTAACTCTATATCCACTGTCACCTGCATTGCTGGACATAAAAGGCGCCCTCACCCTTCACTGTGCTACCTCAAATTGTGAGCACACATATGGAAACGATGTCAAACATTCATATTCATTTATTCCAACAGAATAAAAGAACAAAAACTTAACATTGAATTCTAGCAGAACACCCAAGTGAGAACCCTTGTGATTATTTATGTGTCAGCTTTCTCTTACGCGCACTTCTACATGGTGTTACCCCTGTGGCTTCAGCAGATGTAGAGACAGCCTGCTCACTTCCCTGCAGTGCCTTTGGCAGTCGTCCTCTGGGTTTTGGAGCCTGTGAAGGCCTGCCAAAGTTTGCTCCTCCTGCGGCTGCACAGGGGCAGACTCGGCCATCACTGCTCGGGTAGTCATCTGGGGCTCTGACCAAGGTGTTGGTAAGGGGATGGAAGTATGAGCGCTTGGAGAGGAGCCTCCACTTGCATGTCGCCTCCCACCATCATCCCTCTCACGGGCCATGCACACTTCTCTGCTAGCAAATAGCTGGAGAGCACCTTGCTGCACATCAGTAGGGCCATGAGGACCCGTCTCTGTACTGACAGTCCTCATAACGGGGATGTCCATGGACCTCTGGTTCCTCTCCACGATAGATGCCCATCTATCCTCCATAGCTGACCATCTATTTAGAAGAGTCACCATGTTGTTTTGAGTCTGGCGATTTATGTCCTCCATGGAGGTTGCCATCCTTTCCATGGCGGTACCTACATTCGCCATTGAGTGCACCACGGCATTGCTCATGTTTGAGATGGACTCCTCCATTCTCTGCACACTCACAGTCACCGTGGTTGCAAACCCAGTCAGAGCCTCCTGCACTTGTTCCTGAAACTCCAGCACCACTCTCTTTCTGGATGGCCCCCGAGGCTCACCGTCTGCATGCAGCTGAGCAGAACTAGGAGCGTCCTGCGGCCTCCAACAAGGACACTCCATTGCTGTCCCCATCTCCACCATCTGCTCCTGCTCACTTGTGAGTTGTGAGACACCAGGTGACAACACTACTCTATCTCGCAAACGACCCACCGAGGTGTGCGTCTCTGCGCTGGTGCTGGGTGCGCTCATTTCTGCTGACGCTGCTCTTCCTCCTGGACAGTAGGGAGGGGGGCTCTTGCTGGTCCTGTGGGAGAGTAAAGACATGAGTTAGACATGTGATATGTAGATTGCAGACACATCCCATTGTGCACATGATGAGCATTCAATTTCTATTGACATCAGATCCCATATATGTCACTCATGAAAGTCAAATTAGATGGAGAAGCATTGTCACCAGGTTGTTCTACTGAGCCCATCTCTCCGTCCCCCACTTCGAGCTGTTCCACTGATCCTGCTACGTCGAGAGCGGTCTCCTCAGCGTGGATGAGCTGCGAGAAGGATGGCGATCCTCCTCCTGTTCTCTCCCTCTCCCTCTTATTGTGGGCTCTCTTTTCCTGCAATGAGGGAAAGAAGTGAAGTTTCAGTGAGAGTGATGGAATGAGTGTAAAGAATGGATACGATAGATGTTTAGAGGGAGACTGTGATGGAGTCAGTTCCCATTACCAAGTTCCCTCCTTTTGAGTTGTTAGTTGTTGTCATTGCATAACCTTGAGGGTGGGTGTGAGGGGTGCATAGTTAGATGGGGAAGTGATTCTGTACATAGGGAGAGAGGGATGGGTGATGCTGCAAGGGATCAAGGGATGTTGGGTTGAGTTATAATGTGCAGGAGTAAGGTTGGCAATGCAGAGTGATGGGGATATGATGACAGGCATAGCAGAATTAAGGCAAGTGTGCTTTTATACTCACTTTTCCAGAGTGCAGGAGATCATTGAACCTCTTCCTACATTGGACCCAGGTGCGTCTAACCATGGACCTGGCACTGAGCTTCTCAGCTATTTGCAGCCAGTTTGCCTTTGTCTGCTGAGGGGGTTTCCTTCTTCCATCACCTGGGTATAGGACCTCCTGACGTCCTCCGACTCCCTCCACAAAAACATGGAGGGATTCTTTGTTAAATCGGGGAGCTGCCTTTTGTCTCTCTGCAGGCATCGTGGAGAGCAGCAGCAATCAGGAGCATCAGAAACGATGTGAGGGATAAATATTGGCTACGGGATAACTCCCCTGCTCTTTTTCGAAATAGTGCCATGGGATCTTTTACAACCACCTGAGAGAGCAGATGGGGCCTCGGTTTAGCGTCTCATCCAAAAGACGGCACCTCCAACAGTGCAGCACTCCCTCAGTACTGCACTGGAGTGCCAGCCTAGATTTTTGTGCTCAAGT
This sequence comes from Somniosus microcephalus, assembly GCF_052327205.1. Classification (NCBI taxonomy): domain Eukaryota; kingdom Metazoa; phylum Chordata; class Chondrichthyes; order Squaliformes; family Somniosidae; genus Somniosus; species Somniosus microcephalus. The sequence continues at coordinate 124,371,233 of NC_140989.1, forward strand.
CTCTGGAGTGGGACTTGAACCCACAACTTTGACTCAATTGAGCCATGGCAAACACTAGTTCAGCCCCAGCTAGAATATTGTATCCAATTCCGGGCACCACACTTTAGGAAGGATGTGAAGGCTTTGGAGAAGGTACAGAAATGATTTACTAGAATGGTTCCAGGGATGAGGGATTACAGTGACGTGGATAGACTGGAGAAGCTTGGTTTGTTCTTCTTAGAGCAGAGAAGGCTAAGAGGAGATTTGATAGAGGTGTTCAAAATCATAAAGAGTTTAGATAGAGTAAATAAAGAGAAACGGTTTCCAATGGCTGATGGGTCGATAACGAGAGCGCACAGATTTAAGATGATTGGCAAAAGAACCAGAGGCGACATGAAAAAAACTTTTTTACGCAGTAAGTGATTAGGATTTGGAGTGCACTGCCTGATAGGGTGGTGGATACAAATTGACAGTAGCCTTCAAAAGGGAATTGGATAAATACCTGAAGGAGAAAAAAATGCAGGGATATGGGGAAAGAGGAAGGGAGTGGAACTAACTGGATTGCTCTTCGAAAGAGGCGGTGCAGACTTGATGGGCGGAATGGCCTCCTTTTGTGCTATACTATTCTAACATTCTATGAATTTGCTCAACACCATTGGGTTAGGGCAGGGAAACAAAATCAGTTAAGTTTCCAGGTCCTGTTATCCAGCAATCCCTGTGGATGTCAGGAGTAATGCCACTACTCTTCCCCTAACATGGTCACAGCTTGTAGACAACCAGTGTCAAGGCACACAACGAGTAACTGGCACTCTGGCAGGGTACCAGGGCACCCCACCTACTCTCGCACAGCGCTAGTATTGGACCGCCTGGTCGCCCCGCATCTGGACTGCAAGAAGGTAAGTCGGGTCCTATGTACGTCATAAGACCCAAATTAGTATTTGAGATGCGGTACCGCCCGATTCGGGACAGTTCCTGTCGTCCAGCGGTACCCACGGGGAAATGTTGCCGTGGCCATAGCGCCGGCAGAAACAGGGCTGTAGGTCACTGCCCGCCAATCTCGGGGCGATACTGCCCGATTTGCACCGGGCGGGAGGCCTGAAAACTCAGTTTCTTGATGGATTTGAAACAAAGACAATGCTGTTAAGCTAGTTTCAATTGGGGAAAGAGCACACAATTCTTACATTACTTTAGAGAGTATAATGCTTCTGGCAGGACACTGCCCCAATGATTTTCTCCAATGGCCACTCTATCTGATGGTACATATATATATATAAATAAAAGGATATGCCTCTCTGTCTATCTCTCTGTCCGGCTATACAATCAAAAGTTATAGAGCGTACCTACACATATGTTATATCAAAAGAAAGCTCATCATTAGGGGACTCTTGTAGGCGTATTTACTTTTTGGTCGGACAAAAATTGTTCGCACATTATACAAAAAACCATCAAAATTCCACTCATTATCCACTCATTAGCATTGACTGACGTCAAGGTTGACCAATCCTGTGCCGTGATGATTGACCAATCCTACAGTTCAGTCACCTGATGGTTGACCAATCGATGTGTGTGTGGGCGGGACTAACCATTCTCAGCTCAGGGATCTGGCAGCCATTGCCTCAAGCTAAAAACCCCATTGCCTCAACCTAAAAATATGCTCATCGAGGTTAGTATCTTATTTTTTTTGAAAAAGATTTACCAAAAATGTTTTATAAGTACTTTAACTTTCATCTTTGAAGGTATTAAAAGCTAGAAATGTTTAGGTTAAAAAACAGTGCAAAATGGGCCTAGGCTTCTCCAACTGCCGACAGCCCAAATCCAGTCCCAGGCTCCTGGCCCACACATCCACCAGGCCCAAAAAAGCCCTGGAAACTGCCAACAACCCAAATCCAGTCCCAGGCTCCCAGCCCACACATCCACCAGCCCCAAAATTGCCCTGCAACGCGGGGCTCCCCTGCTAGTATAGGATAAATGAATTAAGTCAATACAGATAAAATTGAATAGAATAGTTACACATACCTTAAGATCAGAAGAGGAAAGCTTTTCGATTCTTCTGTTGACGTCTGGGGAACTTTGTTTCTTTGTAAATTGGACAAAGCAAAGCTTGCTGGTCTCCAGAAAAGCTATGATCATAAAATTGTCTGCAAGTACAGCTGGACAAAGCCAAAAGATCAAAACCATGAGATTCATTCAGTTTCTATAATCTTGCTTTTCCAGTCTGACTCCTATATAATCTGGTTTCCAAAGTTTATTAATCATTTTATCAACCATAGAAACACTGACAGGCATTTTCCTGGCAATGGTAGCCATGGTCCACAAATACATTTTTGCTGGTGAAATTTATGGGGGAGAAATTCAGTATCGCCACGTTTGGGGCGTTATACTCGAGCAGGCGCGAAATTTAGCGCCACCGTCTGCTAAATTGACCTGCTTCGCCCCAGGAGGTGCTTGGAGCGCTAAAACAGGCGCTGCACGACTGTCTTAAGGCGCTAAGCCGGAGAAGCGAGGCGCCAACACTGAGGGCAGGTGCAGCGCAGGTGCGGCCAGTTAGCGATTGCACGCAGACACGCTGGCGCTGGTCAGCTCTTAAAGGGGAGGTTCGATCTTGGCTTGCAGCCACACCCTGCGCATCGGAGCCCTGATTCTCGGCCTGGACAGACCTGCTGCCACATTCTAACGCCTAGGACCATGGAGAGGGCCAGGGAGCGTGCGCAGCGGTTCAGTGAGGGGGCCTTGCAGGTTCTGGTTGACGCAGTGGAGCGCAGGCGATCTATCCTGTTTCTGGACAGTGGCAGGAGGCCGCTGCCCAACGAATATCGAAAAGCTTGGAGGGAGGTGTCTCACAGAGTGACCTCCAGCAGCATGGTGCCTAGAACCCCTGTGCAATGCAGGAAGAAGTTCAACGACCTCACTCGGGTCGTCAGGGTGAGTACCCTCTTCATCCCTGCATGTCCACCTCACTTTATGGCCAAAGGGCCCTGAAAGCCCCAATGCCCAGCCCTCATCCAACACCTATGGGCCTTTCAAAAAACTCACACGCACATTCAGCACTTTACACACTAAGGGCTATTCGACCATGGGAGGCAGTGCGGCCAAGATCAGGGCTTCACACTGTAAGGGCTATTCCACCATGGGAGGCAGTGCAGCCAAGATCAGGGATTCACACGGTAAGGGCTATTCCACCGTGGGAGGCATCGCAGCCAAGATCAGGGCTGCACACTGTACTCAGAGCTCGTCCTTTTTCTTGCAGGGCAAGCTGGCCCATAACAGGAGGCAGCAGCAACAGACCGGGGGAGGCCGGCCTTTTTGACCTCTCTCCTTCCACTTGTGCCTCACACCAGCATCCTTTGCCACTATCGAACCAATACACTGCATTCCAGCACTCATGCCTCCCTCGCTGCCGCCCTGTCCTCACGCTAAAGGAACTCTTGTACCTCCCTGCTTTCAGATGCTGATTCGCCAGGTGAGGAGGCGGGCCCTCAAGCTGCCACTGTGAGTGATTCTGAAGGCGAGGAGGAAGAGCAAGCCGGACCAGCAGTGCCACCCTCAGCCGAGGCAGCCCATGGCCATAATGGGGACAAGTCTTCCCTGGAGGGAAGCGGGGGGGTGGGGGCAAAGGTCTGAGGAGGGTGAAGCTCCGGGGCCCAGCGGGCTGCAGCAACGCGGGGGGGGGGGGGGGGGGCGCGGGGGGGCGGGTGGGTAGGGAAGCTCAGCGGCCTTCTCCCCGGAGGGAGAGTCTGGTCTCCAGTCCTGCTACAGTGAGCGCAGAAGAGGTGCGGCTACTCGCTGAAATGGGCGCCCAGGCAGAGCAGAGGCACAGAGCTCATGGCTGCAGTGGCAAGGATGCCAGATTCCATTGAGTCACTGGCAAGGAGTGTCCAGGACTTCGGTGCAGCACAGGCGAGGGGTCTGCAGGACTTCGGTGCAGCACAGGCGGCTTCCACGCAAGTGCTTAGTGGTGCCATGCAGTCAGTGGCTGGTCTGATGCAGACGCAGATTGAGGCCACACGAGCACTGACTGCTGCCACCCTCGCTGGATCGGGCAGGATTCGCCGGGGCCCTCGCATGCTGCAGTGTTGCCCCGTGGGAGTGCCAGTGTGTCGTCCGACCAGGGAGTGCCTGTCCGGTCAGGATGGCAGCATTCCTGCTGCCAACACTGTCACTTCTCCACTGCAGCTGCCACCACCTGTAGGACAGACTGCTGCCGCCCATGCAGAGTTGGAACAGTCAGCAGCCGGGCCCTCCAGGCCCAGAGCTGGTCCAGGCCGTACCTCAAGGGCATCTGCTGACTCAGTTTCTGACACTCAGCAGCCTTCCCCCAGCCTTGTTGCAGCCACTGGGGTCCCATTGCGGAGGAGCTGCAGGGTGGGAAGAGGCCAATCTCGCAAGCGAAGCAGATCACCCTCGAAGGGCAAAAAGTAGGTGTGGCAAAATGCTGTTAATTTGTTTACTCTTTTGTTCATTGTCTCCAGGTTGTGATGTGTCCGAGTGCTTTTTTGGGGGTTTCTCTCTATTACTTTGTCATGCAGGAAGGGCACACAGTTTGTTAAATAAAGAAGTGTCTTTATTCAGATTGTGCATGTTTGCTCTTTGAACTAGTTGTTGCCTTGACCGGCTCAGGGGTTGCGGAACGGTTCCATTCATGTTCTTTCAATGGCACAAGCCATTCCCTCAGAGGGGGCCTAGAACCGACTTGCAATAAGCTGCTGACGGATGGCCCTTGCACTTTGTGCCTCCCTCCCGTCCTGGTGCTCCTCCTCCTCCTCCTCCTCCTCTGCTGGTGCTCCAATGTCTGGTGGCAGTGGCTTGAGTCCTGAGGATTGCCAGGTTATGCAGCATGCAGCACACTACAACGAAATGGGAGACTTGCTCAGGTGAGTACTGAAGGGCTCCCCCGGAATGGTCCAGACAGCGGAACCATTGCTTTAGCACGCTGATTGTGTGCTCAATGATGTTCCTGGTCGCTTGATGGCTCTCATTGTATCGTTCTTCAGCAGGGGTGCTGGGCGCACGGAGCGGGGTCATCAGTCAGGTGCACAGAGGATAGCCCTTGTCCCCGAGAAGCCAGCCTCCTGGGTGAGCCGGGGCTTCGAAAAGGTCTGCCACAGAAGTCTGGCGCAGGATGAAGGCGTCGTGGCTGCTGCCTGGAAAGCGGGCATTGCCAGCTAGTATCAGCTGTCTGTGGTCACACACCAACTGGACGTTCAACGAATGGAACCCCTTCCGGTTGCGGTAATCCTCGGCATTTTCTTGCGGCGCCCACAAAGCCACATGCGTGCAGTCAATGGCGCCCTGGACCATGGGGAAGCCCGCTATTCTTGCAAATCCCATTGCGCGCTCTTGCTGCTTGTCCAGGTTCATGGGGAAGGAAATGTAATGATGTCTCCTTTTAAAGAGGGCATTCATGACTTGGTGGATGCAGCAATGCACCGCGAACTGGGAGACGTTGGCAATGTCCCCAGTAGCGGATTGGAAGGAGCTGGTGGCATAGAAGTTGAGAGCCACTGTGACCTTCACTGCCACCGACAGAGACGTCCTGCTCCTCAGTTGAGGCTGCAGATCTGGCTGAAGCAGGTGACCACCTCCCTGCTGAATCGAAGCCTCCGAAAACACTGCTCCTCAGACATGTTGAGGTATGAGAACTGTTGGCGGAATACCCTGGGAGGGTAAGGCCTCCTGTGCCGACGCCTGTTGGTCCTCCTCCGTCTGGCCATGATTGGCACTCTCTCTCTCGGCGTCTCTGAGCCCTCTCAATGCAATGGAGAAACCCAACGTTTCCACCCATTGCAGCCCCCATAGTATGTGGCCACTCAAGGTTATGCCAGTGAAAAATCAAACCAACTACAAAGTTCTGGGCCGAAGCCAGAAGTACCTCTGTGAGCGCTGAGTCAATGCAGAAAGCTTTGTCTCTCTGCAAATCTCTCTCTCTCTCTCACAGAAGGAATGGTCCAAAAATGGCCACCACAAAGAAGCCAGGAAGAGCCCCCTCCAGCCCCACAGCGACTGGGAACCGTTCCAGTCAACCAGTCGCTGGGAGCGCCAGGCGGAAAGGAGGGGGTCGCCACTGAAGTTCCGGTTCGGGACGCCCCAAGGGCGTTGCACCATGAAATGACGTCAGGATCTGCGCGCGCAGCTGAGCGGGCATTGCGGTTTTGCGCCACCACTAAATGTCCGCTCAATTTCGCGAGAGGCGCAGGTTTCGCCGCGCCCGGGCACTAGCCGCATCGCGCCCCAATTATCGCCCTCTTAAGGCGCTAACGGGTGGCGCTAACAACTGAATTTCTACCCCTATGTCTCTTGGTCGTGGTAAAAAAAATACTGGGGGTAAAATTTGGCGATAGCAGAAAATAGCCAATAGTGAATCGGCAGCTCATTTTACACCCCGCCCAAAATCCATTTCTATTGACTTCAAAGGAAAAGAAAATTGGCCGTGATGTAAAACCAGTGAAGACCAATTTCACCCCCATTGCTTTCCTGTTTGTGAGCAACATAGAAAAAGAGGAGCAGCAGTAGGCCATTCGTCCCTTCGAGCCTGCTCCGCCATTCAATATGATCATGGCTGATCCTCTATCTCAATACCATATTCCCGCTCTCTCCCCATACCCTTTGACACCTTTTGCATCTAGAAATCTATCTATCTCCTTCTTAAATATATTCAGTGACTTGACTGCCACAGCCTTCTTGGGTAGAGAATTCCACAGGTTCACCACCCCGAGTGAAGACATTTCTCCTCATCTCAGTCCTAAATGTCCTACCCCGTATCCTGAGGCTGTGACCCCTCGTTCTAGACCTCCCCAGCCAGGGGAAACATCCTCCCTGCATCCAGTCTGCCTAGCCCTGTCAGAATTTTATACGTTTCAATGAGATCCCCTCTCATTCTTCTAAACTCTAGTGAATACAGGCCTACTCGACCCAATCTCTCCTCATAAAACAGTCCTACCATCCCAGGAATCAGTCTGGTGAACATTCGCTGCACTCCCTCTATGGCAAGTATATCCTTTCTTAGGTAAGGAGACCAAAACTGCACACAGTACTCCAGGTGTGGTCTCACCAAGGCCCTGTATAACTGTAGTAAGACATCCTTGCTCCTGTACTCAAACCCTCTTGCAATGAAGGCCAACATACCATTTGCCTTCCTAACTGCTTACTGCACCTGCAGGTTTCCTTTCAGTGACTGGTGTACAAGGACATCCTTTGTACATCAGCATTTCCCAATCTATCACCATTTAAATAATACTCTGCCTTTCTGTTTTTCCTACTGAAGTGGATAACTTCACATTTATCCATGTTATACTGCATCTGCCATGTATTTGCCCACTCACTCAACTTGTCTAAATCGCCTTGAAGCCTCTTTGCATCCTCCTCACAACCCCACCTAGTTTTGTGTCATCAGCAAACTTGGAAATATTACATTTGGTTCCCTCATCCAAATCATTGATATATATTGTGAATAGCTGGGGCCCAAGCACCGATCCCTGCGGTACCCCACTAGTCACTGCCTGCCACCCCGAAAAAGACCCATTTATTTCTACTCTCTGTTTCCTGTCTGATAACTAATTTTCAATCCATGCCAGTATATTACCCCCAATCCCATGTGCTTTTATTTTTGCACACTAACCTCTTATGTGGGCACACTAACCTCTTATGTGGGACTTTATCAAAGGCCTTCTGAAAATCCAAATACACCACATCCACTGGTTCTCCCTTATCTATTCTACCAGTTACATCCTCAAAAAACTCCAGTAGGTTTGTCAAACACGATTTCCCCTTCATAAATCCATGTTGACTTTATCTAATCCCATTGATACTTTCTAAGTGTCCTGTTATCACATCCTTTATAATAAACTCTAGCATTTTCCCTATTACTGATGTTAGGCTAACCAGTCTGTAGTTCCCTGTTTTCTCTCTCCCTCCTTTTTTAAATACCCTGTAGTGGGGTTACATTTGCCACCCTCCAATCTGCAGGAACTGTTCCATAATCTATAGAATTTTGGAAGATGACAACCAATGCATTCACTATTTCCATGGCTACCTCTTTTTGTACTCTGGGATGCAGATTATCAGGCCCTGGGAATTTATCAGCTTTCAGTCCCATTAATTTCTCCAGCACTATTTTTTTACTAATACTAATTTCCTTTAATTCCTCCTTCTCACTAGGCCCTTGGTTCCCTAGCATTTCTGGGAAGCTATTTGTGTCCTCTACCGTGAAGACAACAAATGTATTTGTTTAATTGCCCTGCCATTTCCTTGTTCCCCATTATAAATTCTCCCATTTCTGACTGTAAGGGACCTACATTTGTCTTCACTAATCTTTTTCTTTTTACATACTTGTAGAAGCTTTTACAGTCTGCTTTTATGAGCCTTGCAAGTTTACTCACATACTCTATTTTTCCCCCTCTTAATCAATCTCTTGGTCTTTTTTTGCTGCTCCCAACGCTCGGGCGTGCTACTTTTTCTGGCAACTTTATATGACTCCTCTTTGGATCTAATACTATCCTTAATTTCTTTTGTTAGCCATGGTTGGGCTGCTTTTCCTTTTGTGTTTTTGCGCCAGAAAGGAATGTATAACTGTTGCAATTCATGCATTCGTTCCTTAAATGTTAGCCATTGCCTATCCACTATCATGCCTTTTAATGAAGCTCCCCAATCTATCATAGCCAACTCCCTCCTAATACCTTCGTAATTTCCTTTGTTTAGATTTAGGACCCTAGTTTCGGATTGGATTACTTCACTTTCCATCTTAATGAAGAATTCTATCATGTTATGGTCACTCTTCCCTAAAGGACCCCGCACAACAAGAATTAACCCCTTCTCATTGCACAATAACCAATCTAGGATAGCCTGTTCCCTAGTTGGCTCCTCAACATACTGGTCTAAAAAATCATCCCGTATACACTCCAGGAATTCATCCTCCACAGTATTATTGCTAATTTGGTTTGGCCAGTCTATATGTAGATTAAAGTCACCCTTGTTACATGTATCTCTAATTTTCTGTTTGATGCCGTCCCCTACATTACCACTACTGTTTGGAGGCCTATAGACAACTCCCACCCATGTTTTCTGCCCCTTGGTGCTTCTTCGCTCCACCCAGACTGATTCTACATCTTGATTTTCTGAGTCAATATCCTTTCTCACTATTGCTCTGATTTCATCCTTTACGAACAACGCCACCTCATCTCCTTTTCCTTTTTGCCTGTCCTTCCTAAATATCGAACATCCTTGGATATTCAGCTCCCAGCCTTGGTCACCCTGCAGCCATGTCTCCGTAATCGCAATTATATTGTATCCATTTTCAGCTATTTTCGCTGTTATTTTATCTACCTTATTACGAATGCTTCGTGCATTCAGATACAGTGCCTTTAGATTTGTCTTTTTAATATTTTTAGACATCTTAACATTTTTTTGTACTATGGCCCTATTTGTCTTACCATTTTTTCTTACCTGGACCCTATTTGTTAGTGCACTCTTTTGTTTGTACACTCTGTCCCTTCCTAACACAATCTGGTTATCCTTACCTCAATCACTTTCCTGCACTGCTTCCTTGTCTTTTCTCTTTAGCATTCTAGATTTCTCTCCACCGGGACAGCAACAAAGAGCTTGTGGGAGGGGGTTAAGTTGGTCAGTAAGGATGAACATTGGTGGTGTTACCAATCTGCAACTTGTTTTAGTCCCACTGGTGATGAACACAAGGCCAGGAGAAGCTCGTCTTGCACATCCCATGGAAAATAGTGCTAGCACCTCTGACATCTATCATCAGATTATCACCATTATGGTCTAGTGTACTGCAGAGTCAAATGTCATGATCAGCAACCAAGCTGAAGCAAAAGAACATTTATCACAGAGGTGACCTGCTCAAACATTACACAATATCAGCAGCTGGAAAAATATTAGCCACAACCTAAATCTGCTCCGTTGACATTTGCATAGTTACATACAACACTCATGCTCACGAGGGGAAAATGCAAACTTTGCCTGGCAATAGAAATTCTGTTGATATTATACTCCCCCTAGGGAAAATCCTGCTCATAGCATTTCATCGATCATTAATTAAAAATGGCACATGGCTAGCGTACGTGATCCAGACACCACGGTGTTACATCACATAAAGTTCTCTGCCAAAACCAAAGTTTAAAAAAGCCAACCTTTTGAAACACGCAAAAAGAAAACATTTCTAAAGAAAGGGATGAGGAACATCAGTTATGTAGAGAGACTGGAGAAGCTGGGATTATTCTTCTTAGAACAGAGAAGGCTAAAGAAAGATTTAATAGAGGTGTTCAAAATTATGAGGGGCTTTGATAGAGAAAATATATATTTTTTTCATTCATGCGATGTGGACGTCGCTGGCAAGGCCAGCATTGATTGCCCATCCCTAATTGCCCTCGAGAAGGTGGTGGTGAGATGCCTTCTTGAACCGCTGCAATCCGTGCGGCGAAGGTACTTCCTCAGTGCTGTTAGGGAGTGAGTTCCAGGAATTTTAACTCAGCGGTGATGAAGGAATGGAGATATATTTCCAAGTCGGGATGGTGAGTGACTTAGAGGGAAACTTGGAGGTGGTGGTCTTCCCATGCGCCTGCTGCCCTTGTCCTTCTAGGTGGTAGAGGTCACGGGTTTGGGAGGTGCTGTCGAAGAAGCCTTGGTGAGTTGCTGCAGTGCATCTTGTAGATAGTACACATGTAGGCATGGTGCGCCGGTGGTGGAGGGAGTGAATGTTTAAGGTGGTGGATGGGGTGCCAATCAAGCGGGCTGTTTTGTCCTGGGTGGAGTTGAGCTTCTTGAATGTTGTTGAAGTTGCACTCATCCAGGCAAATGGCGAGTATTCCATCACACTTTTGACTTGTGCCTTGTAGATGGTGGAAAGGCTTTGGAGAGTCAGGTGAGGGACTTGTCACAGAGTACCCAGCCTCTGACCTGTAGCCACAGTATTTATGTGGCTGGTCCTGTTAAATTTCTGGTCAATGGACACCCAGGATGTTGATGGTGGAGGATTCGGCGATGGTAATGCCATTGATTGTCATGGGGAGGTGGTTAGACTTACTCTTGTTGGAAATGGTCATTGCCTGGCACAAATGTTACTTGCCACTTATTAGCCCAAGCCTGAATGTTGTCCAGGCCTTGCTGCATGTGGACACAGACTGCTTCATTATCTGAGGAGTTGCAAATGAAACTGAAAACTGTGCAATCATCATCCCCACTTCTGACCTTATGATGGAGGGAAGGTCATTGATGAAGCAGCAGAAGATGGTTGGGCCTTGGACACTGCCCTGAGGAACTCCTGCTGTGATGTCCTGGGGCCGAGATGATTGGCCTCCAACAACCACAATCATCTTCCTTTGTGCTGGGTATGACTCTAGCCAGTGGATAGATTCCGCCCCCCCCCCCCAACCAGATTCCCATTGACTTTCAACTTTACTAGGGCTCCTTGATGCCACACTCGGTCAAATGCTGCCTTGATGTCACTCTCACCTCACCTCTGGAATTCAGCTCTTTCATCCATGATTGGACCAAGGCTGTAATGAGGTCTGGAGCTGAGTGGTCCTGGCAGAACCCAGACTGAGCATCGGTGAGCAGGTTATTGGTGAGCAAGTGCTGCTTGATAGCACTGTCGACGACACCTTCCATCATTTTGCTGATGATTGAGAGTAGACTGCTGGGGTGGCAATTGGCCGGATTGGATTTGTCCTGCTTTTTGTGGACAGGACATACCTGGATAATTTTCCACTTTGTCAGGTAGATGCCAGGGTTGTAGCTGTACTAGAACAGCTTGGCTAGAGGCGCGGCTAGTTCTGGAGCACAAGTCTTCAGCACTACAGCCAGGATGTTGTCGGGGCCCATAGCCTTTGCTGTATCCAGTGCACTCAGCTGTTTCTTGATATCACATGGAGTGAATCGAATTGGCTGAAGACTGGCTTTTGTGATGGTGGGAACCTCAGGAGGAGGCAGAGATGGATTATCCACTCAGCACTTCTGGCTGAAGATGGTTGCAAATGCTTCAACCTTGTCTTTTGCATTCACATGCTGGGCTCCGCCATCATTGAGGATGTTCATAGAGCCTCCTCCTCCAGTTAGTTGTTTAATATTCCACCACCATTTACGACTGGATGCAGCAAGACTGCAGAGTTTTGATCTGATCTGTTGGTTGTGGGATCGCTTAGCTATGTCTATAAGCATGCTGCTTCTGCTATTTAGCATCCATGTAGTCTTGTGTTGTAGGTTCACCAAGTTGGCACTTCATTTTTAGGTATGCCTGGTGCTGCTCCTGCACTCTGCTTGTTGGAGATAGTCATTGCCTGACACTTCTGTGGCGCGAATGTTACCTGTCATTTATCAACCCAAGCCTGAATATCATGCAGGTCTTGCTGCGGGCATGGACTGCTTCATTATCTGAGGAGTTGCGAATGGCACTGAACACTGTGCAGTCATCAGCGAACATCCCCACTTCTGATCTTATGTTGGAGTGAAGGTCATTGATGAAGCAGCTGAAGATGGTTGGGCCTAGGACACTGCCCTGAGGAACTCCTACAGTGATGTCCTGGGACTGTGATGATTGATCTCCAACCACCACAACTATCTTCCTTCAGTACCCAAAGGACACAGATTTAAGATAATTAGCAAAATAACTTTTTTTTTTACGCAGTGAGTTATGATCTGAAATGCACTACCTGAAAGGGCGGAAAGACCTCCTTCTGTGCTTATGATTTTATGAAAAAAGGTGCAAAAGATCCATAAAAGATCCTGGGGGAAAAACTGGGTCGTGCCCCCTTTGGGGTGCTAACTTTGCCGGGGCGCTACTTTTAGCCATGAAAAAATTAGCACCCCCGTGGTGAAATTCACCGGTAGTGCCACAAGAGGGAGGCGGGGTGCTACTGGAAGCGCCCCGCCTTCCTCTTGGGGCGCTGCGAGTGAATATCGTGGCGCTACATGCCGCAGCGCCACGGTACGGCAGGCCTTCCTCCCCTTCTTAAAGGGGAGGGGCCTAGCGCAGTACGACCCGGGGCCCAGTTGGGCCACCAGGGATTGGAGTGCCAGCAAAAGAGCCCGGCACTCAAGAGAAGTGCCGAGCTCACGGAGCGCAGCTGGCACTCTGCGGGGGGGCTGCAGAAGAGGCAGGGGACGGCAGAGGGGGCAGGTGCTGGCAGGTGGCCAGCAACAAAAATGGCCACCCGACACCTCCCCTTTAATTTGTGCTGTTCCGGCTGCAGGTAGGCCCCCGACTCCATTGGACATAGCGTCCGGTGGTAAGTCAGGGGGCGCTACCGAAGATCGCGGCCGGGGCGTTGCGCACGGCAATGCGTCATGGCCAGCGGCGCTGCGTCGCAGGGTGCTAACTTCCCGCTGAATTTCGTGGGAGGCGTTGGCGGCGCCGCGCCCTAGGCGCTAGTTGCTTTGCGCCCCGTTAGCACCCTCTTAGGTGCTAACGGGAGGCGCAAAGCAACTGAATTTTTAGGCCCCTGAACCTAAACAGTTTCCAGCTGAGGAAAAAGTAATCACCAGCAAAATCCCCCTCACACTACTCACCAGCCAAGTCATAAACGGTCTCTACAACTGAAGCAATTCACATGCCATCCCTCTGCTGGGGCAACAATTTCACACTGGCACCCTCCCACTACCACTTAATGAAGAAAACCCCACAGCATTTGTCAACCAGAACCCCTGCCCACAATGGAGGCAAAATCATCCTCCAAAATCTCACCACCACTACCCCTCCACTGACTGAAAAAACCTCCACCATCACATCCCTGAGGCAAGTGTTGACTCAACTCTCCCTACTCCTTCCATCTCCTCCTCTCCCCTCCCAACCCTTTGTCCTGTGCTCCAACCCTCCTCTCTTCCCCATTGCTTCTCATTTCGCTCCCTTTGTACATTCTCCCACTCCCTTCCTACCTTGATTCCTGAGATGAAGGGGTTCTCTTATGAAGAAAGGTTGAGCAGGTTGGGCTTATACTCAATAGAGGTTAGAAGAATGAGAGGTGATCTTATTGAAACGTATAAGATTCTGAGGGGGCTTGACAGGGTAGATGCTGAGAGAATGTTTCCCCTCATGGGGGAATCTAGAACTAGGGGGCATAGTTTCAGAATAAGGGGTTGCCCATTTAAAACGGAGATGAGGAGGAATTTCTTCTCTGAGGGTCGTGAATCTTTGGAATTCTCTACCCCAGAGAGCTGTAGAAGCTGGGTCATTGAATATATTTAAAGGTGGAGATAGACAGATTTTTGAATGATAAAGGAGTCAAGGGTTATGGGGAGCGGGCAGGATCTTATTGAATGGCGGAGCAGGCTCAACGGGCCAAATGGCCTATTCCTGCTCCTATTTCTTATGTTCTTATGTTCTCCATTCTTCCCACTCCCTTCCTCCTCTTCCTTCTTTCCCCATAGAACTGCTCCCCCTCCATTCTCTCTCTTCTATTCCCCCTCCTCTCTTCCTTTTCCTTCCGTCTACTCCATTCTCCCTCACTCACCCCTCCCCTCTCCTTCCTACTTGTCTCCCTTCCCTACTCCCTCTTTCCCCATTCTCTCTTCTACTTCCCTCCCCTCCTTACCCCTTCCCTCATTCCTTCTCTCCTGTCCTCCGACCCTCTTTCTACTTCTCTCCTCCCCTTCTCACTATCCCCTTTCCCTCTCCTCTCCCCTAAACTCTCCCTCCACTCTCCTCCCCTCCTACCTACCCCCATTCTCTCCTCTCCCTCTGTCTACCATTCCCTCTCCCCCTCCTTCCCTCTGTCCCCTTCCTCTCTCCTCCCCTCACCTCTGTCCCTCCTTCCTCTCTCCTCCTTCTCTTCCCCTGTCCCCTTGCTCGCTCTCTCCTTCCTCCCCTTCTTCCCCCTCCCCTTCTCCTTTTCCCCCTGCTCGCCCTCTCCCCTCCCTACCCCTTCTCCATCAGCACTTTGTTTCTCAATTTTTACTGTTCAAGTATTAGTTTTTTAGATTTATATCTGAACAAAATAATCTATAGACATTGCAAACTAGTTTTTCACAACTAAATTTCAATTTTTCTTGCAAATTTTCTTTCCACATATAATGGCACAATTTAAAAAAAATAAACAAATGCTTTGAATTTGAGACTGTAGAATACATATTTAAATAGTTGATAAAAAAATCAAAATTGCCTTGATATTTTAGAAAAAGGTTTCTCCAAAAAGTAGTACTTATTAGTCTGATTTTAAATAGTCCCTGATGTTACATATATTACTTAAAAAAACTAATTGCAAAGGAAATACTATTGTGTTAATTTACAGTATACAGATATTGGATTTAAAGACTACTATGTTCCAGGATCTTTCATTACTGATACCTATGTGACCACGAGCAGCTTTGATGAAAAAACTTTTAGAAATTGATTTAATACATGTTAAAAGTAAGGTCTGGAAAGTCCTATGTACAAAAGCATATTCATAATTTATAACCTGAAGGGTTGTAACTATGACAATACATGCAATTACTTGTTGCTCTTACAAGGCCCCAGAGAGTAATTAGTAAATCTGTTGCCACATCATTTTTCATCTGTCACTGTTAATTTAGACATTTGATTTTCACGTGGGTACAATTACCATCATTGATGGTGTCAGAGATGAGCCTTCCCACTAAGGTCCTGTCGATCATGGCTTTTTCCAGATGTGGCCCAGAGAGGCTTAATGATACCAGCACACCTGAACCAAAGAAAAGCTGAAACAGACAGGACATGTTGTTAAGTGTAGTCTTTGAAAGCATCACCCTGGATAATGCATTTTTTATCACTACAAAAGTTAAAAATGAGCACCGTTAAATATTTTCAAAGTTGCGTTAGCATTTCCAGAACAGTTGTTTTTATATTAAGGAATGAAGCTGTGTGTTCAACACCTAGGAATTCTTTTTAAATTTTGGATAACGAAATAGACTAAAGGCCCTGAAAATCTGTAGGCCTTAGAATCATAGAATGGTGCAGCACAGAAGGAGGCCATTCGGCCCATTGTGCCTCTGCCGGCTCTTTGAAATGGCTATCCAATTAGCCCCACTCCCCTGCTCTGTTCCCACAGCCCTGTAAATTTTTTCCTTTCAAATATTTATCCAATTCCCTTTTGAATGTTACTATTGAATCTGCTTCCACCGCCCTTTCATGCAATGCCTTTCAGCTCATAACAACTCACAGCGTAAAAAAATATTTTCTCATGTCGATTTGACTTCTGACACACTCCGACCATAGCTCTGGGACTGGTTATGCCAAGTCCCAGCCTTCACTGGTAGTTTCTGAGGGGGGGGGGGCGACCAAGTGTCTTGTCCTGGGTAAAATCTCCATCCACCCTAAATTCAGCCCTCTATGTCAGAGGGGGTGGGGCTGGTACACCCAGTAAGATGAGGGGTACCAGCCTCTATTATTCCCCTCAACCCCATTACCCGCACAGCAGCAGGTGCTGCAGATTCTGGCCTCTCAAGTCTGGCAAGCGCCTGGAATGTGCCCATAATGTCATGGATGCTGGGCCTATGCTAATTAAGTACCTTCCCCTTGACCCTGCATACTCTGGTGGGGCCAGCAATGAAGAGCATGACCCCGGCATTACTCCCATCTCCGACTTGCATTTTATCTGAGCATGGTTCCCCATTGGGAGTGTAGAATCGCTGAAATTATTCTAATATTTGTAATGCTATTTACCTACTACTTTGCAAATGTACTTAAAATGCATGTATTTTTGTTCTTCCTTTCCCCAAAACCTCTTAATCTCAATTAAATTATCATTTTTTCCATTCTGTGTGTCACTGGGAATTTTCAATATTTGCTTAGGATGAAGATACTTCATTTATTTATTCTTCCTTCCTCTCCAAACTTGTCCACCTCATCTCAGTTATTGACGATTATGAGATATTTTTCTCCCACTTACTTCCCACAGTGGATTTACAGTTCTGTTGAAATGGTCGTTAGTACAGAACTGACCAACGAGGTGGTCCCACAGTTGAGTGGCCAAGGACCTCATTATTGCCTCGACCACTCCCTGTGGTAGTGAGTTCCACATTGTAACCACTGTCTGGGTAAAGAAGTCCCTTCTGATTTACCAAGGGCCGGCTCAGTATGCAAGCTGGCCAAAATTGGGAAGTCCTGGACTGGCAAGCAGCTACAGCGCCCACAGCTCGCTGCTTTATTATAATGAGACCCAAGGAGCAATTTCCCTGGCGCCTGAAAACTGGCCCAAACCGATTTCTACCCCACTGAACCTACATTTACTAACCAGACATCTGAGGTTTATAATCCACCAACAATTCTGATTTTACATCTGTGGCTTGGTACAACAAAGTTAACATTAAATTTGTTTTATTTTTAATTTTATTTTTCTGCTTTGTACCATGTATATTAAGAAGAAAAAATTCATGCTGAAAAATGACATACACCAAGGTAACATATTCTGCAAGAACTGCCTAAGGATTAAAAAAAAACTTTCCTGTGGACATAATTCAACTGATTGCACATTTGTCATAAGTTGAAATCATGGGTTAACAAAATTTGTTTTTGTGAATTTGCTCAAAGCTAAATTTCACCATCTAAAACAAATGGCTATTTCAGTTGTTCTTGTAGAGTCCAGGGAATTGCTTTCGAATTATACTTCGATTTAATTTAACGTAACATTAAAAAAATTAAAATACATACATAAATACTTGGGGCACCTTTGTTTAAAAAAAGGTTCTGTCTACTGTAGATATAAATCATCTGGATAGTTTAGCTGATCTGAAGTACAAGATACACTATTATATATATTACATACTATTGTATACGTTGCACACCTTTATATATGTTGCATTATTTGTAACTGTAAAGCCAAGTCTGGAAAGGCTCAATTAAATTAAATTAAATCAACAATCCAAGATCATTGTTGAAGCATATACCTGACAATTGTTCTTGTTCTTCCATTTGCTCAGCACACAACGGCTGCACTGCAGCAGCTCCTGAAGGACAACAAGAACACAGATGGCTATGTCAGATGCATACGTTGTCACTAATGGTTAAAGTGTTTCTGATTTCCAATCAGAGGAGATTAGCATGCTTCGAAAACAAAGATGCAACTGTTTCAGAACATGCCACTGCACTAGAGGCTAGTTATGATCTTTGTGCAGGCTGATCCTTTACAAAAATTAAAGCTGTTGAAAGATGAATAAAGAAGTATAATTGTTTACTGTCAACTTTGTAACTAGGAAGGTACCTCAAACTCCTTGAGGGTGTCTCGAAGTTTATCTGGGCGTCTATTCTTGGGTGTCCACAAATATTCTCGAGCTGACAAAGAAAATGTGAACATAATTTTTTATTATAATAAGAATAACATAGCATTTGCCCTAACCATTCCATTATTATAACACCAGTAATTAATCTGACCTTGACAATGACATCCAGTATTTAAGAATACACTAAAAAGTCAAATTATCAAATGAAACCAGTAAATTAAAAAAAAATCGTTAACCAGAGGACCGATTTAAGATAATTGGCAAAAAAAATCCAGGGAAATGAGGAGTTTTTCTTTTAGTAGCGAGTTGTTATGATCTGGAATGCACTGCCTGAAAGGGTGGTGGAAGCAGATTCAATAGTAATTTTCAAAAGGGAATTGGATAAATGCTTGAAAAGGAGAAATTTTGCAGGGCTATGGGGAAAGAGCAGGCGAGAGTGGGACTAATTCGAAAACTCTTTCAAAGAGCCAGCACAGGCATGATGGGCTGAATGGCCTTCTTTGCTGAATGTTAAAACAACCTGGAAATTTCTGATTTATAAAGTATTATACATTTGGAAAATGATTTTTAGATGTAATGCAGTGTATGAACAGGGCAGAATTCAGAGGCCCGGACATTCCACATTTGTTGGAAAGCTTAAGAAATGTCTATTTTTATCCAAAAGGGAGGAAAAAAATAACAAATTTGGGGAACGCATGGCTTGGAAACATGGACATAGAAATTAGCTCCCGCCCATATCAGGGCATGCTCCTGGTGCAGTGCACGTTGCCTGCACCTAATGAGGCCAGTGGCAGGACCAAGGTTAACCTGTCTGCTGGCCTCATCTGTTTATTACTGGTGAGTTTTGGGCACCACTCGAGGTTCCAGAGGCACATTCTCACCACTCTCTGGGTAAAGAAGTTTCATCTGAATTCCCTATTGGATTTATTAGTGACTATCATTTATAAGTGAATGTAGGTTTGGTGAAGTTGTGTTAAATTTTGCTAACGGGTACGAGTGAAAGCACTCATGGGCTGCCCTAAAGCTACTGAGTACTATTCCATTCCATTTATTATTGTTAGCCATTTCTTAAAAATTGTTTGCTTTCTTTCTTGAAAGCAATGATTAAGATAGAAGCAGCGTCTGTCTGTAGATTCTTTTTTTTTTTACCTGATTCTGAAGGATATTCAAACAAAAGACCTCAGTAAGCATATGGCTTACATATTTAATGTGATACCCGAGGGAGACGACTCAAGAGAATATTCTCTTACCAAGGGGTACAGGAAGACTAGACTGCTAGCATTTAGTGTGCCATTTGTCAGCACTTTGTTTTATTCTAAAGAAGCTGCTCTCTCTGTTGGAGAAAGGCTGTGATAACTATATAGAGAAAATAGATTCATATTTGCCAAAATGGGGAAAGAACATTTGTTCCAATTATTATTAAGAGCTTAAATGACATTCTGTCGTACTACCACATTACTCACCCTCTGTCATATGCTGCTTCTCTTCCAGGTAACAGCAGTCTGTTGGTGACACTACAGGGATTTAAAATGAGAAAAATGGAAAAAATAAACAAATGACTCCTGACTACTGTACAGGCTAACACTAAAAAAGATCTTTGCAGCTAAAAAGATGGGCTGATGTTAGTGTTACTACTAATGTCAAATGCAGAATAGAAGTAGAGTTTATCTGTCATCAGCAATGTAGGGACAGTACCACACCTGACAAAAAGAGGGTCAAATTCAATTTTGAAGCGAGCATTAAATGCGCAGTAATGAATTGATTGCTTGTTAAACACTCCGCCCAATTCACTACCGTGCATTTTGCACTCTCACCGAAGTTGAATTTCACCCCAAAAGGTGCTCACACTGACCTCCACTTTAACCTGGCCTAGAACAAGAAATAATCTCAGATGGAAGGGCCTGAAACCAACAAACAGTCTTCCAGGATTAACAAATGTTATTAGTTATTCAGGAAGAAATGACAAAAAGGCTCTTTACTTATCTGTATTCGTATCAGTTGGATTTTGATGCCCTCTGCTGGAATTCTGGTGCATAAATGTGGAACCTAGTACTGTAGTTTAGTTAAGATGATTCACATTTTTAGCAAAGTAATTGGCATATCAATATGAATTTGAACGTACCTGCTTCTTTCTTATCATAGTATTGATAGGTGCCGACATCTGTATCTGTCATACAATTAGGAAAAAGGAAATAAGTTTAAAAAACTGCCAAAACATTCTGGAATATAGTATAATTTTGATATTAAATATCAAGTGTCCAAGATGGTTTTGTTTGTATATAATAAAAGTAATATATATCTTTTAAAATGAGCTTCCAAAAACAGATAATTTCACAAGTAATGATAGCCTATTAATGTTAACTCTTTGAAAAGCCTATATAGGTCAAAACTTGAAAACTTAATACTAATGGGAATTTTGCAATAATCCAAATATATCCTCAGTTAAGTCCCTCCATAGGGCTAACTTTAAGCATCTAGTGTGTAGTATTCGGATTCATACAGACCCTGGGACACAATTTTGCTCAAATGACTAAATGTGCATTTCAATTAATGATTATATCTAAATTGTTAAAAATAGTCTGGAATTTATTGAAGTTATACAACACTTGGTAAATGGAACATTTCTTTAACTTTTTTTTTGCCCTCTTTTTCTGTTTTTACTTTTCATGGTTTTTCTTTACCTTTTTTGTCTGTGTTTCTTTTCCATGAAGGTTGAAATAATTTCCCACCCAGCCCCGCCTGATCATTATGTCATGCTGTAATTCTAGGTCAATAACCGAAGAAATGCTTCATGGAATTAAATTACGACTTACTAAAGTGAAAGATATATCAAAAGCAGCTTGTAGGTGAGCCATATTTGACTATAAGATCCAAGGTTTGATTCCTGGTCTGTGCTGAGTTAACTGATCTCAGCCGAAGTGGCAGAAGTGTATGGCAATTAACATCAGTGCCCTGAGTGGAGGAGGAAATCTGCCACTGTTTCTATTCATTACTATCCACGTAACTCCTACTGGCAACTGCATGTGGGGACAAGACTGGGTTCAACTACACGTCTTCACCGCTGAATACCCCGTTTGGCATCATGAAAAATGCCCATTTGGTTGAGGTACTGGATGGTGATTACTACCCTATGTGGGTCCATACCCTATCGCGAGTCATTGACTTCCAGGAGTCCTCCATGTTAAAAGAGAGAAAAGAGGAGAAAATTTGTAAACTAAATGTATATAGGGCCGGGTATTCCGATCCCTACAGGTGGGTACGCGCTGTGTACCCAACCGTAGGGACATCGGAAATGCCAGTTTCTACGCATGCGCTGGAAACTGGCATTTCCGATCTGTCAAGAAAGCTCTCGACAGATCCTCCAGCTGTCTGGGAGCAGGGCCTCTGCGGGCGGAGAGTTCCGCTTTTTGGAGACCCTCCGCCCGCAGAAAACACTTACAATTCTTGCGCCTGGTAAAAGCAGGTTACGCCTGCTTTTACCAGGATAAGAGTTGAAAAAAGTTTTTAAAAATTTTTTTCCCACTGATTTATCATTTAAAAATACTTTAAAAAAGGTAAGTTTATTTTTAGCCCCGTAAAAAGCGAATTATTTTTTTCAAAAATTTAAAGTTTTGCTTAAAATAGTTAATTTATTTGTACTTGCAAGTCATTTTAAAAATGTGATTTTTTAAAAATTTATTTAAAGTTTTACTATATTTTGGGGGTGATCTCCATTCATATATTTGACAGGTCTTCCTGTCAAATGTATGAAGGGAAATTCCCTTCTTAGATTGGCTCTCCATGATCCCAGGGTCGCTGCGAACTACCTGCGCCTCTGGGATACGTGGGCTCTGCACACTGGCAGTTTGAAGAGGCCCAGGAGCGGAACTGTGCACCTCCCGGGAGCCCTCAGGTAAGGGCACAGATTTTTCCAGATCACAGTCCTCTGCCCGCGCCTGCAATCGGAATATCTGGGCCATTATGTTGGATGTGGATTTTAAATGGTGTTAACAATCCAGAAAAAAATGATTTAAGATTTATCAAAGTTTCATACTTGCTTGTAGATATAGTAGTAAAGCTTTTCATTTAAACAGAATTGCCTAAATATCATTAAAGCATTTTGCAGACCCCGATTCACATTATGCCTATAGTGCAGAAGGCAATTCTGCTCACCGGTTGATTGGCTATAATTTATAACCCTCTAATAGTTCAACAAACACAAATCATCATTTAGATTCTTTAATGTTAATGTTAAAGTAGTGAAAATACAGATGTAAACTGATAGAGGTGTTCAAAATCATGAGGGATCTGGACAGAGTAGATAGAGAAAAAATTTATGCAGCAAATAGTTAGGATCTGGAATGTACTGTCTGAAAGGGTGGTGTAGGCAGACTCAATCACGGCTTTCAAAAAGGGAGTTGGATAAGTGCCTGAAAGAAAAAAAATTGCAGGGCTACGGGGAAAGGGCAGGGGAGTGGGACTAGCTGAGGTGCTCTTGCAAGGAGCCAGCACGGGTTCAATGGGCTGAATGGCCTTCTTCCGTGCTGTAACCATTCTATGAAACTGCATTAAGAAATGAAAGTTGCATCTGTATTTCCACTACTTTAATATTAGAATTTGACTTTTAAATGCTACCAGTGTATCAAAAGATAAATTCAATTTAAATGAACACATAATAGATAGCATAATTAATATTAACAGCAAGGCAAAAAAAACATATCACATAATACTAAAGAAAAATATATGTCTGGAAACTCCTAGATGCAAAAATGGAAGGAATAAAACCATTTAAATCAAAAGTTACAAGGACGAGGCAAAAGTTCAATTACCCCTGACTTGCAAGGTATTCTTCATCGACCACAGGTGCAGCTCGGTCAGACAGAAAGACATCTGATGGCAGATGGAGTTCAGCTCTGCCAAAGCAAGAAACAATCCAATGTGTGAAAATTAATTAGCCTCCATTAAGCATAAAACTGAAAGTCTCTGGAAGTGGAATTTCAAAATGGTCCCTCATTAACCATATTTTAAAATGAAAATGTGTCAATAATCTGGGGACCAGTACACATTAGCACATTTGCCTTCTTTCCCATTAGCTGACAAAAAGCAGGAAAAGAACAGCAGCTTCTTTTCTCCCAAAGGACTTGCTATTATGTAGCTGGGTCCACTGGTAAGCCCCAGAAGGCAGCACTGTTTGAGAAACCCATTAATCAATGGCTCAAATTCCATGTGCTATCTTTTGTAATACTTTGTATTTGGGAGAGACAGCAAGTTTGTAGATTTCACGGTTTAACCTCCTGTATAACGCAATAGCTATCCACAGGAAAATGTTCTTTAATCTTAATTCTGACATGCTCTATTAAATATTAATAGGTGGAAACTCATATGGAATATGAAATCTCAGCTATGTAGTTGAAATTCAACTTTGTGTATCGCTGGTGGAACAGTGCATTGGAGCAATAGAAAGTAGTTCTACAAAGTGGCAGTAAATGGGCTATATCTTCAATCCTCCAGCCACTAAGTTGCATTACTGTGGAGCAGAAACACCAGCATGGACCAGTAGGGCCAAATGGCCTGTTTCTGTGCTGTACATTCCATGTAATTCTATGTAATAAATGTTAGCCAGGACAACGGGAAAACTCTTCTGCTCTTTTCCAAATAGTGTTATGGGACCTTTTATGCCTACATGTTTAATATCCTCTGGTTAATACAATTACATAGAATTCCTTAGCGTGCTTTTTTTTATTGCACTGGTGAACCCATTTAAAATAAATGGGTTAGCGAGCATATTAATATAGCACACAACCCCCTAAAAATCTCACCTTCACAAAAATAGTTTGCATAGTAAACCATTTAGTGGAACCAATCCAGAACTAGAGTTGGATTCTTTTTTTTAAAGGAAGTTAAAATGCCATAAACATAAAAACACGTTGATTTTATAAATCTTCACTGTAAACTAAATAGTATTGATTTGATCTTCAAATGTTCCAAGCTGTAAATTTCAACTAATACATTTTAAATTGCTACATGATTTCTGAAAACATGATAATGAAAGCTATGTAAAATCCACATAAAATGAAAGGAAAGCAAATATGTTTTCCAACTTCCAGATGCACTTGGTTGAAAACTTTGAAGAAAAGAGTACCATAATCACCTATTTTCCTCTTTACTCCAATGTGAGCCGTGACAGTACTAGTGATCTATTCACTGTCAAAGCAAACATAGCAAAGGCAATCATGGACCCCCTTGATACTGACGCAGATGCTGGATAGTGATCGAAGAATGGGAGCCATGGTTAATTTTTCTGCTCCCAAGCCCATGGACACAGGCGTCAATTGTGAGTCCCCACCACGGTCATGAGATTACCCAACGTTGCACTAAATCACAATCAAACATGGGACCTTCCTTGCCTGTGTGGTCCATTATCACATCATGTGGCACACTTTACACATCTTCAGGCTCCATTATGCTGTCTTTTTCAGATGCATGTCACTTCCACGGTACAAAAACTACACCTCTGAGTTCACTTTGTGCCGTGCACTGAGATCATGTTGAGAAAAATTGCATTGTTTTTAAAAAAATGTTTGTTCACAGAAAGTATGATCACTTACCATAAAACTTATTGCATTGGTCACAACAGTGCAGAAACCACATTAGCCATTTTTACATTGGTTGGCAAAATCCACAAAATGACACTGGTGTACAAGTTGTACCTCCAAGTTTACAAAAACCGGTAGAAGGCAGCCCAAATATATCAAATTCTAATCAAATAGACTCAGAGGAAATGGTTTCTACAATTAAAATGGAGTCATCAGAAGTTAAAAATGTCCAAAATATAGCAAATTGAGTAGAAAAACAGAATGCTATAACTGATAGGAGGGAATCTTACAAATATAATACTGATATAAATACTGAGCACTGAGCAGTACATAAGCTGCACACAAACTGGGCATTGTTTCTCGAAACATTCGTTTATTTTGAAACACTTAAGAACATATCAACATTTGCAATTCAAGTCAAGCCTGCCCTGGATTTGCCCCACACAATTACTGAATGGAAAGCTGTTCCACTATGGCCCTAATTTGACATCCTCTTCCAGGCAGAAAGACTTTGATGTCAAGTTATTTTTTAATCAGAAAACAAAGATCCAGGATGATACCCTTTTATAACACTTAAGAAGATCAGGTCAGTTATCCCTACATCCTTTTAAAATTAACTTTTCAGAACTCTTAATTCTCATTTAAACCCTATTTTTTCCTGATACAATCAATGGCTTTCAAGTTTAATAATGACTGACAGGGATGATGTTATCAGGATTTGATTGCAATGACTTTCGTTGTATTTATGAAATGGGGAAGTAACTGAGAAGTGGAAACATAATGGATTATGTTGCAATGGTCCATTCTTTTGAACACAGTCAGTAACCCCCACCACCCCCAACACCGCAAAAAAACAGGTGCTTACTTTAGTTGTAGCTGTAGAATGTGCCATTACTGCCTCTGACTATATCTTGCAATCAGCTGACAGGAAGCATGACTGATGTGTGGACAGTCAGGTTCTACCAGTCATCCCCACCACCTAGAGACAGAACCCTTTGTTACCACACAGCCTGCTCAATAATTACCTGCAGGTTGTGGGGACCTACTGAACGTTTCCCCAACTGAGGCAAGCACATCCGAGAGAAGCAGCCCTGCTTCTCAAAATTATAACCATTTTGCTTTAAGGGGAGAAAGGGACATCATGCCATTTTTTTTCTCTAAAATCATTACAAAATATTTGTAATAGAAAAGTTATAAACAAGTCAATTTTTTGTCTCCGCATAAAATCCTATAATAATATACACACACGTGTGGCATTCAACAAGAAGGTCATAATGCTCATCAATGTGGTCATCAAATTCTTGACATTCAGATCAATATTTCCATGCTCATGGTTATCTTATAAGAATTTTGTTTGAAAGCTATACTGTCATGGAGACTTTTTTTATTGTAACCTTTCTACATGAACAATAAATACAAATAATATCAGCTCTTCAGGTTGGCATACTACAAGTCATAACGGTTACATTATTTGTAACTGATTATTACAAACAATGCTGCCATTGTGGCTTAGTGGGTAGCACACTCACCTCTGAGTCAGAAGGTTGTGGGTTCAAGTCCCACTCCA
This sequence comes from Somniosus microcephalus, assembly GCF_052327205.1. NCBI lineage: Eukaryota > Metazoa > Chordata > Chondrichthyes > Squaliformes > Somniosidae > Somniosus > Somniosus microcephalus. Next base: position 124,397,531 of record NC_140989.1, read on the forward strand.
GGGACTTGAGCACATAAAATCTAGGCTGACACTCCAGTGCAGTGCTGAGGGAGTGCTGCACTGTTAGAGGTGCTGTCTTTCGGATGGGACGCTAAACCGAGGCCCCGTCTGCCCTCTCAGGTGGACGTAAAAGATCCCATGGTGTCCTGGCCAATATTTATCCCGCAATCAACATAACAAAAACAGATTATCTGGTCATTATCACATTGCTGTTTGTGGGAGCTTGCTGTGTACAAATTGGCTGTCGCGTTTCCCATATTACAAGTAACTACACTCCAAAAGTATTTCATTGGCTGTAAAGCACTTTGAGATGTCCGGTGGTCCTGAAAGGTGCTATATAAATGCAAGTCTTTCTTTCTAAGATTTAGAATTAGGTACAAGATTAAAGTGAGTGCATTGTTGGATTAATGAGGGAGTTCATTAATTCCAAAACTTTTCTAGGTAGAACCATTACTTCCATTTAGTTATAACAACAGGAAATGCTAGAAAAACTCAGCAGGCCAGGCAGCATCGGTGGAGAGAGAAAGAGAGTTAACGTTTCAGGTCGATGACCTTTCATCTGACGAAAGGTCATCGACCTGAAACGTTAACTCTCTTTCTCTCTCCACCGATGCTGCCTGGCCTGCTGAGTTTTTCCAGCGGTTCCTGTGGTTATTTCTGATTTCCAGCATCCGTAGTATTTTGCTATCCTACTTCCATTTAGTTTCTCACTTGGTGCTGTCCAGGTGCAGCATGAATAGACAATAGGGGAATATGTACACTCATGTCCTCAGCTGCAACAGCAAAGGCTGAACCATTTCACTAATAGTACCAAGAGAAAATAACCCTTAAACATAACCTAACTTTCATCGTGTTACGCCTACTACTGGTTCTCTCAGCCAACCACACTAAATCTCTATTTTTGGCCACCTTTATTGATATGGGTAGAATGAAATCTGGCAAATCTCTCCAGACATATACTTTGTGATGTCACAAACAAAATAATGACAATTATGGAATCTGGATTAAGACAGAAAGTAAAAAGTTAGACGATAAGATTAGTAAAACAGTAAATGTTTTCATTTGGTACAGAATAAAGGTGATGAGAATACCATGAACAATGGGAATATAAATGTTCGTGTATAACAAAAAGGAGAACATATCATAAACTGTTAACAAAAAAGATAAAATAAAGGAATAGTGTAAATTGCGGAAGAGTTTGGTTGTGTTACAGTAATCTGTATAAGATCACCCCAAGACACTTTTATGGAACTATTGTAAATGTTATCAGACTCCTGAAAATTTGGATAGGAGTCCTGAAGTCTGACAATTATCCATTCAAGGGAAATGCAATTAGTTTATTGTACACCTGAAACAACCTCTGTTCTCCTCAGAGAGAATGAATCCCCATCAGATTTTTTGACAAGCTGTCAACCACATGCAAGAAACCCCACACCCAACTTATTACTGCAATGTGCTTATTATCTTTCTTGGCATTTCATTTTAAAGTCATGTGCAAACTTGCTTACAGCTTACAAAAAATTAAATCCTACATACAAGTGTTCTCCCAATGTAGAAAAAAACAACAAACCTCTTAATAGAAGTTTAAGCAGGAATCTCTATCCCAGTCACCTAAATTTCCTTCTAATTCAATCACACCTCGGAGGCTAAACTGACATGAATTGCAACAGTTATACATTCCTTTCTGGTGCAAAAACACAAAAGGAAAAGCAGCCCAACCATGGCTAACAAAAGAAATTAAGGATAGTATTAGATCCAAAGAGGAGTCATATAAAGTTGCCAAAAAAAGTAGCAAGCCTGAGGATTGGGAGCAGTTTAGAATTCAGCAAAAAAAGGACCAAGAGATTGATTAAGAGGGGAAAAATATAGAGTATGAAAGTAAACTTGCAAGGAACATAAAAGTGGACTATAAAAGCTTCTGCAAGTATGTAAAAAGAAAAAGATTAGTGAAGACAAATGTAGGTCCCTTACAGTCAGAAACAGGAGAATTCATAATGGGGAACAAGGACATGGCAAGGCAATTAAACAAATACTTCGGTTCTGTCTTGGTAGAGGACACAAATAACTTCCCAGAAATGCTAGGGAGCCAAGGGTCTAGTGAGAAGGAGGAATAAAAGGAAATTAGTATTAGTAAAAAAATAATGCTGGAGAAACTAATGGGACTGAAAGCCGATAAATCCCCAGGGCCTGAATCTGTATCCCAGAGTAATAAAAGAGGTAGCCATGGAAATAGTGAATGCATTGGTTGTCATCTTCCAAAATTCTATAGATTATGGAACAGTTCCTGCAGATTGGAGGGTGGCAAATGTAACCCGACTATTTAAAAAAGGAGAGAGAAAACAGGGAACTACAGACCGGTTAAACTAACATCAGTAGTAGGGAAAATGCTAGAGTCTATTATAAAGGATGTGATAACAGGACACTTAGAAAATATCAGCAGGATTAGACAAAATCAACATGGATTTTTTTTTAAAATTCGTTTATGGGATCTGGGCATCACTGGCAAGGCCAGCATTTATTGCCCATCCCTAACTGCCCTGGAGAAGGTGGTGGTGAGCAGTCTTCTTGAACCGTTGCAGCCCGTGTGATGAAGCTACTCCCACAGTGCTGTTAAGTAGGGAGTTCCAGGATTTTGACCCAGCGACGATGAAGGATCGGCGATATACTCCGAAGTCAGGATGGTGTGCGACTTGGAGGGGAACTTGGAGGTGGTAGTGTTCCCATGTGCCTGCTGCCCTTGTCCTTCTAGGTGGAAGAGGTCGCGGGTTTGGGATGTGCTGCCGAAGAAGCCTTGGCGAGTTGCTGCAGTGCATCTTGTAGATGGTACACACTGCAGCCACGGTATGCCGGTGGTGGAGGGAATGAATGTTTAAGGTGGTGGATGGGGTGCCAATCAAGCTGGCTGCTTTGTCCTGGATGGTGTCGAGCTTCTTGAGTGTTGTTGGAGCTGCACTCATCCAAGCAAGTGGAGAGTATTCCATCACACTCCTTACTTGTGCCTTGTAGATGGTGGAAAGGCTTTGGGGAGTCAGGAGGAGAGACGCTCGCCGCAGAATACCTAGCCTCTGACCTGCTCTTGTTGCCACAGTATTTATGCGGCTGGTCCAGTTAAGTTTCTGGTTAATGGTGACCCTCAGGATGTTGATAGTGGGGGAATTCGGCTATGGTAATGCCATTGAATGTCAAGGGGAGGTGGTTAGACTCTTGCTTGTTGGAGATAGTCATTGCCTGGCACTTCTGTGGCGCGAATGTTACCTGCATCTTATCAGCCCAAGCCTGAACGTCGTCCAGGTCTTGCTGCATGTGGGCATGGACTGCTTCATTATCTGTGAAGTTGTGAATGGCGTTGAACACTGTGCAGTCATCAGCGAACATCCCCATTGCTGACCTCATGTTGGAGGGAAGATCGTCGATGAAGCAGCTGAAGATGGTTGGGCCTAAGACACTGCCTTGAGGAACTCCTACAGCGAAGTCCTGGGGCTGTGATGATTGACCTTCAACCACCACAACCATCATCCTTTGTGCTACATATGACTCCAGCCAGTGGAGCGTTTTCCCCCCGATTCTCATTGACTTCAGTTTTACGAGGGCTCCTTGATGCCAGACTCGGTCAAATGCTGCCTTGATGTCAAGGGCAGTCACTCTCACCTCACCTCTGGAATTCAGCTTCTTTGTCCATGTTTGGACCAAGGCTGTAATGAGGTCAGGAGCAGAGTGGTCTTGGCAGAACCCAAACTGGGCATCAGCGAGCAGGTTATTTGTGAGTAAGTGCTGCTTGATAGCACTGTCGATGACACCTTCCATCACTTTGTTGATTGAGAGTAGACTGATGGGGCGGTAATTGGCCGGGTTGGATTTGTCCTGCTTTTTGTGGACAGGACATACCTGGGCAGCTTTCCACATTGTCGGATAGATGCCAGTGTTGTAGCTGTACTGGAACAGCTTGGCTAGAGGCACGGTTAGTTCTGGAACACAAGTCTTCAGCACGATAGCCGGAATGTTGACGGAACCCAAGCCTTTGCTGTATCCAGTGCGCTCAGACGTTTCTTGATATCTTGAATCGAATTGGCTGAAGACTGGCTTCTGTGATGGTGGGGACCAGGCCGATATTGATCATCCACTCGGCACTTCTGGCTGAAGTTGGTTGCAAACGCTTCCAGTGCTACTCTCAGTGCTTCTTCCAAGTGGTGTTCAACATGGAGGAGTACTGATTCATCAGCTGAGGGAGGGCGGTAGGTGGTAATTAGCAGGAGGTTTCCTTGCCTATGCTTGACCTGAAGCCATGAGACTTGAGTCAATGTTGAGGACCACTCCTTCCCGACTGTATACCACTGTGCCACCAACCCTGGTGGGTCTGGACATACCCAGGGATGGTGATGGAGGAGTTCGGGACATTGGCTGAAAGGTATGATTCTGTGAGTATGACTATATCAGGCTGTTGCTTGACTAGTCTGTGGGACAGATCTCCAAATTTTGGCACGTCCCCAGATGTTGGGGAGGAAGACTTTGCAGAGTTGACTGGGCTGGGTGTGCCGTTGCCATGTCCGTAGCTGATGCCAGGTGGTCCGTCCGGTTTCATTCTTATTATTTTGTTTCATAGCGGTTAGTTACAACTGAGTGACTTGCTAGGCCATTTCAGAGGGCAGTTAAGAGTCAACCACATTGCTGCGGGTCTGGAGTCAAATATAGGCCAGACCAGGTAAGGACGGCAGATTTCCTTCCCTAAAAGACATTAGTGAACCAGATGGGTTTTTACGACAATCCGATAGTTTCATGGTCTCCATTACTGATGCTAACTTTTTATTCCAGATTTATTTAATTAACTGAATTTAAATTCCCCAGCTACTGTGGTGGGATTTGAACTCACGTCTCTGGATCATTAGTCCAGGCCTCTGGATTACTAGCCCAGTGACATTACCACTACGTTACCGTTCCCTGTAAACAGAAATCATGTTTGACAAACCTACTGGAGTTTTTTGAGGATGTAACTGGTAGAATAGATAAGGGAGAACCAGTGGATGTGGTGTATTTGGATTTTCAGAAGGCCTTTGATAAAGTCCCACATAATAGGTTAGTGTGCAAAATTAAAGCACATGGGATTGGGGGTAATATACTGGCATGGATTGAAAATTAGTTAACAGACAGGAAAGAGAGAGTAGGAATAAATGGGTCTTTTTCGAGGTGGCAGGCGGTGACTAGGGGGTACCCCAGGGATTTGTCAATGATTTTGATGAGGGAACCAAATGTAATATTTCCAAGTTTGCTGATGACATGAAACTAGGTGGGATTGTGAGTTGTGAGGAGGATGCAAAGAGGCTTCCAGGCAATTTAGACAAGTTGAGTGAGTGGGCAAATACATGGCAGATGCAGTATAATGTGGATAAATGTGAAGTTATCCACTTCAGTAGGAAAAACAGAAAGGCAGAGTATTATTTAAATGGTGATAAATTGGGAAATGTTGATGTACAAAGGAACCTGGGTGTCCTTGTACACCAGTCACCGAAAGGTTGTTGGCCTTCACTGCAAGAGGAGTTGAGTACAGGAGCAAGGATGTCTTACTACAGTTATACAGGGCTTGGTGAGACCACACCTGGAGTACTGTGTGCAGTTTTGGTCTCCTTTCCTAAGAAAGGATATACTTGCCATAGAGGGAGTGCAGCGAAGGTTCACCAGACTGATTCCTGGGATGGCAGGACTGTCGTATGAGGAGAGATTGGGTCGACTAGGCCTGTATTCATTAGAGTTTAGAAGAATGAGAGGGGATCTCATTGAAATGTATAAAATTCTGACAGGGCTAGACAGATTGGATGCAGGGAGGATGTTTCCCCTGGCTGGGGGGGTCTAGAACGAGGGGTCATAGTCTCAGGATATGGGGTAGGACATTTAGGATGGAGATGAGGAGAAATTTCTTCACTCAGAGGGTGGTGAACCTGTGGAATTCTCTACGATAGAAGGCTGTGGAGGCTAAGTTACTGAATATATTTAAGAAGGAGATAGATAGATTTCTAGACACAAAAGGCGTCAAGGGGTATGGGGAGAGAGCGGGAATATGGTATTGAGATAGAGGATCAGCCATGATCATATTGAATGGCGGAGCAGGCTTGAAGGGCCAAATGGCCTACTCCTGCTCCTATTTTTATACGTTCTATGACCTCGATGTAATAGTCATATGCCCTGGGTTTTAGCAGTGAAAAATTATTTAGTAGCATGAAAAGATACACTCTTTGTTGCAGTAACATTTAAATAAATACATAACTAGCTCGGTGGAGTGGCTTGAAACTGAGGAGTGGGGCCCAGAACTCCCCAAGACTGGGGAATGAGCTCTGGAGTGACCCAAGGCCAGCAAACACCCTACTACGTTATCTTTACATAGAAATTACAGCACAGAAACAGGCCATTCACTTCCTGTTTGGCCAGGGTTAGGGTTAGGCCTTTGTGCTCAGTTCAAATGGATTCAAGGCAATTTGAACGATACGGTTTCACACATCAAACCAATGTCTGGCAGCAGTCATCAAAGAGAATGGGACATTGGGCTGCGTAAAAAAGAGCAAGAAAGTAGATTAAGGAAGGTAATCCTTCTATTATGAACAGCATTGTTCTGGTCCCACCTAGAGTAGTGTGTATAGATTTGGAACCAACACTAGAGAAAGGATGTGGCGGAGTTGAAAAATGTACAAAACGTCACTAAGGTGATAAAGGGGGCTGGAGAATAAAACATGTGGGGACAGACTCAAGGATCTGGAAGTCTTCTCAATGGAAAAGAGAAGACTGTTAGGGATACGATTGAGGCATTTAAAATAATAAAGCAACAAGGGGAGATCAGTTTAAACTGCGAAGAGATCGTTTCAGGCGGGACGCAAGTAAGCATTACTGAGAGGGTGGTTGGTTACTGGAACAGATTACCAAAACAGATTGTAGCTTAGATATCATCAAGGCAAAATTAGACCAGTACCTTGAAGATAAATGCTGGTTAACGGAGCTGGATGAGATGGCCCTATGTCTCTTCCAGCCTTGAGATTTATAGGTGGGTGTCAGCAGGGGAACAGGGCCAAAGCCCAGAATAAAAGCCACAGTAACTGTCTCTTAGTCCGTCACTATTCCTAATTATGAACCCTTTTGGGTACAGCTTTAACAATGCTGGAAAGCTATAGCTCAAGTATTTTGGGGGAAATAAATCACATTAGGGTTGAAATGATGTTATTGTGCTTAACAAGCTTGTGTCAAGTTCCTCCGTCTGTTATAGTGAAACCGTTAAGCTGATTTCTACCCTGGTGATTATTATAGTTTTTGCAGGGCTTCAGAGTTGGCTTCACCTAAAGAACCAATCAGATTGCAGAAAACAGGGCTTCAGCTAATATAAAATATAAAATCAAAATTATAGTTTGAAGAAAATAGAAGGTTAAATGTGGGAGGGAGCGATTGCCAACATGGTGTGATCCTAGTCTTGACTATTGTCGAGCAGGTGCCAAGTAGAAGCAGCTCATTTCTGTTCGGGGAAAGGAAGAGAAAAATATTATTAATAATAAGTGGTCAACACTGGGCCAAATTCAGATGTAGTGGGTAGCCTGGGAGACACAGAGAAGGAGAAAATAAATAAAAGATGCACACAAGGAGGCACACCATATTGGAACACCAATACATAGTGGCATGCAGTAGAGGGACGTAGATTTGATTCCCATTCCCTGAGATCCCACTCTCAGCCATTCTACAACAGTAGAGCACGGAACCAAGTCATGTGCTTTCCCATAAGGAAGGAAGAGAATTTGGGAGGATAACAATTTGGAAGGATAGTCATCACTTAATTACTGTTGCATGTGTCCTAACATCTGGCTGAACAGCAACATCAGCAAGGGTCATGGCTCAGAGAAAAAAAAGAGGAAAATATAGCAATTCCATATCCTAAAAATTAAATTACACACAAAACTATCTACAGCTAAACCCTAAGGCTTCCATTAAAGTAGAAAAATGCACCTGCTGTGAAATTCTAGAATTCTGTACATAAATACACTAACAAAATGTCTAGTTATTGAAGGGTGTGCAAAGGAAGGCTGCTAAACTAATTCAAGAACTGAGGGAGAAAAGAGAGGCTGCTAAACTAATTCAGGAACTAAAGGAGCAGAATATGAGGAAAGATAAGCAACTCTGGAACTGTTCTCTTTTGGAAAGAAAAGACTTAAGAAAAATGTAAGATCAAGAGGAGATTGGAAAAAGTAGATTCTGATTAATTTTGTACATGGCAGAAAAATTTAAGAACTACTACTAACAGTAATACAGCACCTTCAACATAATGAATGATCCCAAAATGCTTCTTAGAGGCAGATATAGCTGGAGGCCAAGAAAGAGAGAAAGGATTAGGGCTGCTGTCTAAAATAAGATTGAAGAGGTAGGTTTAAAAGGAGATTCTTGAAGGAGGGGAAGGGAAGTAGCAAGATGGAATGAAAAGCCATTGCAAGAAAAGTGTTGGTTCCATTGGGAAAGGAAGTGGTGGAACCAAGACAGTGTCATAGAGTTCAATCACAGAGCAAGGGTTGGTGGAAAAAGATGAAGTGCTTTGCTGTGTGAACCACTGCACGGAGTCAAGGAGGATGAGGAAGGAAAGTGCATTCTGGTCACAGTCACAAAGGATGTCACTGGTGGTTTTGACGAGGACAGTTTCAGTGCTGTGGGCAGGGCAGCAACTGGGGAAGGTGGGACTTGTACAAGTCGGACAGGTTGCACCTGAACCAGAGCGGGATAAATATCTTTGCGGGGAGGTTTGCTAGCACTGTTCGGGGGGGTTTAAACTAAAATGGCAGGGGGTTGGGAACCTGAGCAGGGAGACAGAGGAAAGGGAAACAGGGATAAAAGCAAAAGATAGGAAGGAGAAAAACAAAAGTGTCAGTCAGAGAAATCAACGGTTTAAATCAAATGTGGCCACAGTAAATAATAATTCTAATAGGTCTAAGAGCGTTAAAAAAACAAGCCTGAAGGCTTTGTGTCTTAATGCGAGAGCATTTGTAATAAGGTGGACAAATTGGCTGCGCAAATAGAGGTAAACGAATATGATTTGGTTGGGATTACGGAAACGTGGCTCAAGGAAGGCCAAGACTGGGAACTCAGCATCCAGGAGTATTCGATATTCAGGAAAGATAGGCAAAAAGGAAAGGGAGGTGGGGTAGCATTACTGGTTAAAGAAGGGATTAATACAATTGTAATGAAGGATATTAGCTCTGATGATGTGGAATCTGTATGGGTAGAATTGAGAAATACTAAGGGGAAAAAAACATTAGTGGGAGTGGTATATAGACCTCCCAACAGTAAGGCGGAGGTTGGGGATGGCATGAAAAGGGAAATTAAAGAAGCGTGCAATAAGGGCACAGCAGTCATCATGGGTGACTTTAATCTACATATAGATTGGGCCAACCAAATTAGTAACAATACTGTGGAGGAGGAATTCCTGGAGTGTTTACGGGATGGTTTCCTGGACCAATATATGTCGAGGAACCAACCAGAGATCAGGCCATCTTAGACTGGGTATTATGTAACGAGAAAGGATTAATTAGCAATCTTGTTGTACGAGGCCCCTTGGGTCAGAGCGATCATAATTTGATCGAATTCTTCATTAAGATGGAGAATGAAGTAGTTGACTCAGAGACTAGGGTCCTCAATTTAAATAAAGGAAACTACGATGGTCTGAGGAGGAAGTTGGGTAGGATTGATTGGGGAATGTCACTCAAAGGGTTGACAGTGGATAGGCAATGGCAAACATTCAAAGACCGAATGGATGAGCTACAGAATTTGTTCATCCCAGTTTGGCATAAAAATAAAACAAAAAAGGTGACTCAACCGTGGCTAACAAGGGAAATTAGGGATAGCATAAGATCCAAGGAGACGACATATAAATTGGCCAGAAAAAGCAATAATCCTGAGGATTGGGAGCAGTTTAGGATTCAACAAAGGAGGACAAAGGGATTAATTAAGAAAGGGACAATAGAATATGAGAGTAAGCTTGCAGGGAACATAAAAACTGACTGTAAAAGCTTTTATAGATATATGAAGAGAAAAAGATTGGTGAAGTCAAGCGTAGGTCCCTTGCAGTCAGAATCAGGGGAATATATAATGGGAAACAAAGAAATGGCAGACCAACTAAATTCATACTTCGGTTCTGTCTTCACAAAGGAGGACACAAATAACCTCCCAGAGATGCCGGGGAACATAGGGTCTGATGAAAGGGTGGAACTGAAAGAAATCAGTATTTGTAGGGAAATGGTGTTAGGAAAATTGATGGGACTGAAGGCCGATAAATCCCCAGGGCCTGATAATCTACATCCCAGGGTACTTATGGAAGTGGCCCTAGAAATAGTAGATGCATTGCTGGTCATCTTCCAGAACTCGATAGACTCTGGAACAGTACCCATGGATTGGAGGGTAGCTAATGTTACCCCACTATTCAAAAAAGGTGGTAGAGAAAAAGCGGGGAATTATAGGCCGGTAAGCCTGACATCGGTAGTGGGGAAAATGCTAGAATCTATTATAAAAGATGTAATAGCAGAGCACTTGGTAAGCAGTGACAGGATCGGACAAAGTCAACATGGATTTACAAAAGGTAAATCATGCTTGACTAATCTACTGGAATTTTTTGAGGATGTAACTGGTAAAATAGATAAGGGAGAACCAGTGGATGTGGTGTATTTGGACTTTCAGAAGGCTTTCGATAAGGTCCCGCATAAGAGATTAGCGTGCAAAATTAAGGCACATGGGATTGGGGGCAAGATATTGACTTGGATAGAGAACTGGTTGGCGGACAGAAAGCAAAGAGTTGGAATAAACGGGTCTTTTTCCGAGTGGCAGGCAGTGACTAGTGGGGTACCGCAAGGATCGGTCCTAGGACCCCAGCTGTTCACAATATATATTAATGATCTGGACGAGGGAATTGGATGTAATATCTCCAAATTTGCAGACGACACAAGATTTGGACAGGTTGGGTGATTGGGCAGAAACATGGCAAATGCACTATAATGTGGATAAATGTGAGGTTATCCACTTTGGTGGCAAAAACAGGAAGGCAGATTATTATTTGAATGGCAATAGATTGGGAGAAGGGGAAGTGCAAAGAGACCTGGGTGTTCTTGTGCACCAGTCGCTGAAGGTAAGCATGCAGGTGCAGCAGGCGGTTAAGAAGGCAAATGGTATGTTGGCCTTCGTAGCAAGAGGGTTCGAGTACAGGAACAAGGATGTCTTGCTACAGTTGTACAGGGCCTTGGTGAGACCACATCTTGAGTATTGTGTGCAGTTTTGGTCGCCTTACCTGAGGAAGGATGTTCTTGCCATGGAAGGAGTGCAGCGAAGATTCACCAGGCTGATACCTGGGATGGCAGGAATGACGTATGAGGAGAGATTGTGTCGATTGGGCTTATACTCACTGGAGTTTAGAAGATTGAGAGGGGATCTCATCGAAACCTATGAAATTCTGTCAGGCATGGACAGACTAGATGCAGGAAGGATGTTTATGATGGCTGGGGAGTCCAGAACCAGGGGTCATAGTCTAAGGATAAGGGGTAAGCCATTTAGGACTGAAATGAGGAGGAATTTCTTCACCCAGAGAGTGGTGAACCTGTGGAATTCTCTGCCACAGAGGGCGGTGGAGGCCAGTTCATTAAATATATTCAAAAGAGTTGGATATATTTCTTAAGGCTAAAGGGATCAAGGGATATGGGGAGAAGGCAGGGACAGGGTACTGAATTTGGATGATCAGCCATGATCTCATTGAATGGCGGAGCAGGCTCGAAGGGCCGAATGGCCTACTCCTGCTCCTATCTTCTATGTTTCTATGGATTAAAGGGGTGCGCAAAAGGAGTGATGGGAGAGGTGGAGATGAGCTGGATGGTGACAACAGGTCCACAGATTTTAGAGGAAAGAGAGCTTGAAGGTAGGGTGGTACCTGGAGAAGACAGAGGGATCAAGAGTAGATTTTTTTGAGAAGCAATGCCAGCAATCTTGAAAGGTAGGCAATGGCATATTTATATATAACCTTTCACATCCTCAGGCCATCCTAAAGTGCCTCACAGTCAATTAATTACTTTTGAATTGCAGTCATTGTGGTTATGTAGGCAAATGCGCCAGCCAATTTGTGCAGAGCAGGGTCCCACAAATAGCAAATGAGATAAAGGACCAGTTAATCTGTTTTTCTGACTGAAGAGATGGAGACATTGATGACATAAGTGGCAGCCCTGTTCCTGGGACTAGGGACAGGGTCACTGGCAAGGCTTGGAAGCTAAGCAGAGCCAGGCCTGGTTAGTACCTGGTAGGGGTGACCATCAGGGAAGACCAGGTGCAGAAGGTCACGGAAGGAGCCCCGAGGAGGGGCGGTTGGTGAGAAGGTCACGGAAGGAGCCCCGGGAGGGGCGGCTGGTGAGCAGGCCCAGGCGTTGGGCTGAAGATTGTCGGACAGGAGGAATGGTGGAAATGGAATGGCGGCGCGCAAAGACGCAGCGGCTTTGCTTCTCCCAGGATGGTGCTATTTACGTTTAATGTTAATGTTATTTGTACTGGACTCATGGGAACTTGCAAGATCACATTTCGTTGTTCATGTACTTGTGCATTGTACAATGACAATAAAGTTGAATTATTATTATTAAAAAAGGTATTAAGAATCCTGAGCAAGAGAAAGCAAAGGCATTTGCCGCTGGCCCCAAAGAAAGCTGCCCACATGATCTCTGTGACAAGAAGTTTACCTTTTTCGACGTGCAAGTGATTTCAGTGCAGTATAGTGGGGATCCCCCAACGCAATCTGCTGTGACGTCAGCAAGCTGTCTAAGCAGCCAATCGCATTGCAGAATTCTCAGACAGGGAAGCAGGAAATGAGAAGCTGCTTTTATCCTGACTTTTAAAAATGTTAGAGAACAAAACAAAGATTGGGGCTCTCACATGGGGATGAGGTAGAACCTGAAGTATCATGAACAAACTTTTAAAATATTTTTTTTTTTTTTTTAAGTTTCTTAAAAATGGTAATTTATCATAATTAGAAATTTGACACTCCACAAAATTAAAATTAGTTTTTCAGGGTCATAACATTTGTTTAGCAGTCAATACGCTGTTAAAACCCCAGTTACACCTAATCCAACAAGGTTTAACATTTAATGGGGTATTTAATAGAGGTATTACTGCGGAAAGCCCAAGTTTTCGTCAATTTCACTAATTTTGCTGATTACACTGATTGCCGACAATGGTGGTGGTGGTGGGGGGCGGGGGAGGCCCACAGTGCAGCCAGTGTCAGAGCAGTGAATGACTGACCGCAACTTCAGGATTTCTGTCTTTAGATGCACATGCGCTACATCCTGAAGTTGCGGCCAGTTTCAAAGCGGTAATAACAGCGAACGCTGTTGGTTTGCCATTATTACCCAGCACAAATGGAGGCCATTTGGCGCTGGCTCTTTCAAAAGCAATTCAGTTAATCCCACTGCCCCGCTCTTACCCTATATCCCTGCAATTTTTTTCTCCTTCAAGTATTTATCCAATTCCCTTTGAAGGCTACTACTGAATCTGTATCCACCACCCTATCATTCCAAATCCTAACCGCTCATTGCGTTAAAAAGTTTTCCTCATATCACCTCTGGTTCTTTTGCCAATCACCTTAAATCTGTGCCCTCTGGTTATCAACCCTTCAGTCATTGGAAACTGTTTCTCCTTATTTACTATATCTAATTCCTTCATGATTTTAAACACCCCAGCATCAACACCTTGGGGGTGCACCATTGAGTGGGACTGGGAGAAGGTCAGAAGCTGGAGCGGAAGAGGGAGAGGAAGGGTAGGTGGAAGACACAGATGGTCTCAACTTTAAAGACAAAGATCTCATGAGCTCTTGGCATTGGAGGGGGTCCTGAGGAAAGGATATAAAAGGAGGTGGTCAGCTGTGCAGAAAATTGGAAAGCTCTTTCCAAGAGCTGGCACAGGCACGATGGGCTGAAAGGCCTCCTGTGCTGCATGATTCTATGATTTTAAGTTAGAGATTTTAACTGTTTATAAGCAAGTAGAGGCTGGGAAAAGGTCGGGGGGGGTGTAGTGTATGTACCTTTAAGGGGAGAACTACTTTTTACAGCTCCTGTATACTGTAGTACCGGCAGTGACCACACCTGTATATAAACCCTGAGTAGGGATCTGTACTGTTAGTTTTAGAGTAACCCTCATCCAGTAAACACCGTTGATTGTTCCTCTGCAGTCTCTGTCTATTTATTGAAGGACACCATACGTCAAGATTCACAGATTTAACATTGGCGACGAGTCGATTCGAACCTACCTGCAACTCTGCAGAAGAAAGCCGATTCCAGGGGCACGGGCGTCGACCATCCGGCGGAGACTCCAGCGAGACGGGCTGGCAGCAGGTACGGCGAAGACCCTTCCCGGACGGCAGCGGCTGGAGCTGACCGACGGCACAGGGGAAGGCCGAGCAGCGTCGACGGTGTAAGGGAGAGGGTAAAGCGCACAGGGCGCAGCCGGGGTTGAAGACCGAGCGGCGTCGACGGAAAAAAAGAGAGGGTAGAGCGCACGGGGCACAGCCGGGGTTCAGGACCAAGCGGCGTCAACGAGAGAGGCGCGCAGGAAAACGCGCAGAGCGCGGCCGGTGTTCAAGGGCTGAGCAGCGTCCGCGGGGGAAGAAAGGAAAGCGCGGGAGACACCATTTGAGCCGCAGCGAAGAAGGGAGAGCGCGGGAGACGCCATTTTTGAGCAGCAGCGGAGAAGAAGGGAGAGCGCGGGAGACGCCATTTTTGAGCCGCAGCGGAGAAGGAAAGCGCTGGAGACGCCATTTTGAGCCAGTCTAACCACACCCAGGGATGCCGAAGAGTGGCAGTGTCACAGCGTTCGACAATGAAGTCGAAGATTAGGCGACATATGTAGAACGCATAGAAGTGTACTGCAAGACGAATGAAGTGCCAAATGCCAGGAAAGCACTGGTATTGTTGAATTCCATGGGTGCAAAAACGTATGGCTTACTGCGAAACCTAGTAACCCCAGAGAAGCCAGTGGAAAAGGATTTTGAAAGCATAGTGGCAATCCTACAGGACCACTTAAACCCCACACTGCTGCTGATAGCAGAAAGATTTAAGTTTCACAAAAGGAACCAGCATAAAGACAAAAGTAATGCTGAGTATTTAACGGAACTGCGCAAGCTATCGAAACACTGCCAGTTTGGAACGGGGCTAGCAGATACTTTAAGGGACAAGTTTGTGTGTGGGCTTCAAAGTGAAGGAACCCAGAAACGGCTTCTATCAGAAAAGGATCTTACGCTAGACAAGGCTTTCAGCATGGCAGTATCACACGAAGCAGCCGCACGGGGCGCTGCAGAGATACAACAGAGACCGCAAGAATATGGCACAAATGAAATGTCATATGGAGCAGTGAAGTGTTATCGCTGCGGCAGAACAACACATGACCATAAGGATTGTTGGTTCAAGGACCAAGTGTGCAGACAGTGTGGAAAAGTAGGACACATAGCAAGAGTCTGCAGGTCGGGAAAGAAAACCAGCAGCAAGAAATCTCCACAGGAGAAGTACAAAAAGGTACATAAGGTGATGGAGAGGAGTTCAGACGAACAGAAAAGTGATACAGACTCCGGAAGCAAGGAGCTGGGTTGTCTGAAACTATAATAATAATAATAATAATTCAACTTTATTGTCATTGTACAAGTACATGAACAACGAAATGTGATCTTGCAAGCTCCCATGAGTCCAGTACAAATAACATTAACATTAAACGTAAATAGCACCGTCCTGGGAGAAGCAAAGCCGCTACATCTGTGCGCGCCGCCATTCCATTTCCACCATTCCTCCTGTCCGACAATCTTCAGCCCAACGCCCGGGCCTGCTCACCAGCTGCCCCTCCCGGGGCTCCTTCTGTGACCTTCTCACCAACCGCCCCTCCTCGGGGCTCCTTCCGTGACCTTCTGCACCTGGTCTTCGATCACCAAACTATCTGGGTCACGCTCAAGATAGATGGAGTCCAAGTGAAAATGGAATTGGACACAGGATCAGCCCTCACAGTCATAAACCGAAGGGACTACAAGCGGCTATTCTCACATATACCCTTGTGAGAGATACAGAGATTGTCTTGAAGACGTACACAGGGCAAAAAGTCTACCCCAAAGGAAAAATAAGGGTGAACGTTATACATAACGGCAAGGAAACACCAAAAATGGACCTATATGTATTGCCAGATGGAGGACCATCACTACTAGGACGTGAATGGATCCGGAAGATACAGCTAGATTGGCATTCCATACAAGCACTGACTGTAGATGCCAAAAAGGATGACGACGTCACACCTGGACAACTGTCAAAAATGTTAACTGATGCACAATAAGTGTTCCAGGAGGAACTCGGAACACTAAAAGGCATAACAGCGACGATCAAAATAGAGGAAAATGCAAGCCCAAAGTTTTTTAAGGCCAGACCGGTGCCTTATGTGATCCGCCCAGCCGTCGAAGCAGAGCTGGAAGGTTTGGAACGTTCTGGAGTACTGTCCAAAGTGGACTGAAGCGAGTGGGCTACACCCATCGTTCCTGTAATGAAGAGGTCGTTGAGTAATACGCCTGGGGAACCAAAGAAGGTTCGCATCTGTGGGGACTTTAAGGTGACAGTGAACCCAGTCCTTCACACGGTACAATATCCGCTTCCGCGGATTGAAGATATTTTCGCCTCGCTATCTGGAGGAAAACGCTTCACTAAGATTGATCTGGCCCAGGCGTACCTGCAAATGGAGGTAGAAGAAGCCTCGAAACAGTACCTCACGATCAACACTCATAAAGGTCTCTACCAATACAACCGGCTGGTGTTCGGGGTAGCATCAGCTCCGGCTATTTGGCAAAGGGCAATGGATCAAGTCCTGCAAGGGATTCCAGGGACCCAGTGTTATTTGGACGACATCCTGGTCACGGGCAAAAATGACAGTGATCACCTCGCCAACCTGGAGCAGGTGCTCACTAGATTGAAGGAATATGGGCTCCGAGCTAATCGCCACAAATGCGAGTTTTTCCAGAAGCAGATCTCGTATTGTGGCCACGTTATTGATGAAGAGGGGTTACATAAGTCCCCTGAAAAGATTGAGGCCATAGTCAAGGCTCCAGCACCGGAAAATGTGTCACAACTGAGGTCGTTCCTCGGGCTGGTGAACTACTACCATAAGTTCTTGCCGAATTTGTCTACAGTACTACACCCACTGAACACCCTACTGCAAACGGGGGTACCATGGAAGTGGAATGACGAATGTAAACGAGCTTTCCAGAAGTGCAAAGAATTGATCACATCAAAAAGAGGTGTTGGCTCATTTCAACCCAGCACTACCAATTCGGTTGGCGTGTGATGCATCACCCTATGGTATGGGAGTGCTGCTGTCACACAAATTCCCGGACGGCTCGGAGAGGCCAGTAGCCTTTGGGTCTCGGTCACTAACCTCAGCCGAGCGTAACTACGCCCAGATTGACAGGGAGGCACTCAGCCTAGTGTGGGGAGTGAAAAAGTTCAACCACTATCTGCACGGGCAGAAGTTCACCTTGCTGACTGACCACCAACCACTTGTCTCCATCTTTAATCCAAAGAAGGGCATTCTGGTGATGACTGCGCAACGGCTACAAAGATGGTCCCTTTTTCTCGGGGCGAACCAATATGAAATCGAGTATAAGGGCACGAAACAGCATGGAAACGCTGATGGGCTATCACGCCTGCCACTGCCTACTGCGGAGGAAGCACCAGCAGTGGACCCTGTCGAAATTGAACGCTTGCCAGTAACTAACGCGGATATAGAGAAGGAGACCCGAAATGACCCGACACTGTCTCGGGTATATGACTTGACGGTGAAGGGATGGCCAACACATGGCGACTCACTGTTGCCAGCATTCTCATCCAGAAGAGAACAGCTGTCAGTATGCCAGGGGACCTTGATGTGTGGATCCCGAGTGGTAATTCCACCCAAGTTAAGGGAGAGAGTGCTCAATGAGCTTCACGAAGGCCATCTGGGAGGGGTGAAAATGAAAAGCCTTGCTAGGGCTTATGTGTGATGGCCGGGGATCGATCAGCAAATCGAGGACCTGACAAAGAGCTGCTCAGGATGCCAGAAGGTCCAAAATGCACCACCACATGCCCCTCTACACCCATGGGAGTGGCCCTCCTCTCCATGGGAACGGGTGCATATTGATTTTGCTGGTCCATTCATGGACTCGATGTTTTTAATAGCCGTGGATGCGCACTCGAAATGGCCTGAGGTGATCAAAATGTCCTCCACCACCACAGAGAAAACGATTGCAGTCCTACAGACCATATTTACCAGGAACGGCTTGCCAGAGCAGATTTGCTCTGATAACGGACCACAGTTTGTGTCCGAAGAGTTTCGGAAATTTATGAAAAGGAATGGGGTAAGGCATTACACATCCGCCCCGTATCATCCAGCCACAAATGGATTGGCTGAGAGGTTCGTACAAACCTTTAAAAAGGCAGTAAGGGCCATGTGCGATGACGACATTCCACTGCAGCATAAGGTGGACAATTTCCTGTTAGCCTACAGAAATGCGACACATGCAGTCACCAACCAGACCCCGGCCATGATGTTCTTTAACCGAAGGTTGAGATCTCGTCTGGATTTGCTCAGACCAAATGTACGAAGAGATGTGAGAAAAAGCAATTCCAGCACATCAATGAGAAGCCGACAAGGAGCTTCAATGTAGGGCAACCAGTCTTGGCCCGCGACTACCGAACAGAGAAATGCCAACCAGGAACGATATGCACACGGCAGGGGCCACTAATGTACACAGTGGATGTTGGGGAGAACATTTTTGTGAGACGCCATGTCGACCAGATCCTAGAGTCACAGGAACGAGTCAACCGCATATCTCGCGTACCTGGTGATGAACCCGACATACAGGTAGCATCTACCCCAGAAACAGTAGCATCGGAAGCTGATGAACCAACCGACGACAGGGGACCAGAATCGCCTCCGCACCAAGAGCAAGACACTCAGGAAAGGCGCTATCCAGAAAGGATCAGGAAGCCGCCCCAAAGACTGAATTTATAAATGGACTATTTTCAGTTAATGTTGCATGTTAAAAGTGTTAATTGTTAAATGAATGCTATGGTACTGTTAATCTAAAAGGGGAGGAATTGTCGTGTATGTACCTTTAAGGGGAGAACTACTTTTTACAGCTCCTGTATACTGTAGTACCGGCAGTGACCACACCTGTATATAAACCCTGAGTAGGGATCTGTACTGTTAGTTTTAGAGTAACCTTCATCCAGTAAACACCGTTGATTGTTCCTCTGCAGTCTCTGTCTATTTATTGAAGGACACCATACATCAAGATTCACGGATTTAACGGGGGGGGGGGGGGGGGGGGGGTTGGCAATGGGAAAAGTAAAGAAACAAAAGATAGGTCCAGAGGAAGTGTAAATAATTTCATGGGAATAAGGGTGTGAAAGACAGAAATTATAGATTAATTAATAAGATTAATAACAGCAGCAATGTTGTGGTAGATGGAATACCAAAGGAGAGGAAATTGGGAGTTTGAGATTGAATTAGTGAGGGATACAAGTGTTTTCCATGGATAGATGGCAAGGTAGAGGGAGTGGGGGGGGGGGGGGGGGCGGCGTTAAGGCTATATGGGAAGTAACGAAGCTGAGGAAGTGGTCTGAGATGCCCTTGTCAATGATCAAGATCTTAGGAACGAAAAGGCAATGAGACATGGGGAGGTCGAGTGGGACACCGTTTATGTGAAGGGTGAGACTGAGTGACAATAGACGTGCAAAAAACTTGGGCATGCAAAGAAGTTGCAGGAGAGCAAGGAGTATTTAAGTGTAGGTCAAAGGACATACTTGGTAGTTATTAAGGGAGGAGAGAAGGGATTACATCTCAGTGATGAAGTCAGCATGGGGCTTGGGAAGGTGGTACATGACAAGAATCACTAGATTAGGAAAGGTGGTGCATGAGATTGCACTGCAGTCAGGGAGTAGTTGAGACAGAGATGCACTTCCTCACAGCCTGTGGAAAATATCAGGGCATCAGAGAGAATTTCTATCAAAAATTCTCACAAATATGCCCTGAATTCAGAAATCTGACTGACAACCAAAAACTCCCATTCCTACTGGGGGAGGAGAGAAGCTGTGTAACACTGGCGGCACACTATGTTACAGCTTGCCATGAACAGAGGGACAACCAGTAAACTAAGACAAGAATATATATAAACAAGGCGAAAATATATTTATAAACTCAGGGATATACCTGTTTATACACTGTATGAATGGAACCGCGTTTATGTGTTCAACCATAAATGTATTTTGATGCTTTGGCAACATAAGATGTACCTTATCATGCCAATAAAGCGATTTGTATTGTATTGTATTGTAATAGATAAAGTAATTATTGATGCGTCTGATGGTCTTCTCTCACCCTTCTTTTCATATGTTCATAATTTATTTTATCACTTGAAAACTTTCTACACTTGAAGACACTCTGTACACATGTAAAACCTTTTTTTTAATTGAATGAAGTGTGAAATTTTCATGGTGCAACCTTCAATTATCTCTTGTGTATACTCTGACATTGTGTCCTGTAAAATGCTAATCTCCTCCGGGACCTTAGAAAGACCTTTTGGCAAAGAAATTCAAGGTAACTGTAACAGGTCACAGGTAGAGCTCTCAGGTTGATTGAAACAGTGTCCAGAGCTATAGAATGAAACTCACCAAGCCCAGTTATTGACTCCCTCCTCGGTCCATCCTATTTCACATACTGCTTTGAAGCACATCAACAAAATGAATTCTAGGCTGATACAACCTTCCACTTGGAAATGCAGTTTTCCTTCATCTCTTGCTGCATCCTCAGTCAAGTTGAACATTATACTCCTTCTCAGACTGAACAATCGTAGCAGCTATCTCAGACATAGACAACTTCCACAATCGAAAGAACTCAGGTAGAGATTCCATTTCCAGCTCTAAAGGTTCGTCTCATGCACGTGTATGGAAACGCTGCATTCACTGTGTACAATCACAAAGTGGAAGCTGGATCCATCCCCCTAATAATTAGCTTCACTGGCAGATTTCTTGCCAATACCAAAACTAATGTTGGCTGAACAATTCAAACTGGCAGCTATTTGGCCGAAAACTCAGATTTCCGTGGGTTGCTGAAAACAGGAGAATTAACTAACACTTGTAATATTCAACCCATTGAGATTAGCCACAAAAAGTAAACTATTAAAAAAATAATTTTGTTTGTTATTCAGTAAAAGTAATAGGTTATTACCATAATTTAGGAAATAATATTTTTAGCTATAGTCAACCTCCTGTAGTGTTGCAAACAGTCAAGATCTAATGTTGTCTTCCGATAAAGCTGGGTTAGAGGGCAGGGGATAATTGGACCAGGGCACAATATAATATTCAGTCCCCATCTTAAAGTCATACATGCTCATATTTTTAATATTGTCATCATAAATTCTTATATCCACACTTACAATGGAATTTCTTAATTCAAAATATTGGATAATTCACTTTTTAAGCAAAAACAATGATTGAATTATCAGAAGTAGACTCATTTGCTAGGAAACAATTTTTTTTTTTTTTTACAAAGTGGGCATGTTAATTAAAATACCAAAATGACATGAAAGCGGCCAAGTAATAATGTGAAAAAGAATGGTGTGCCGTTCAATACGGCAGAAAAGTTAACCCCAGGAGAAGGTTGCATTTGTACTGAAAGATGTACATTTAATAAAGGGCTTCTAAAGTTGTTATGGATACACTGTTTGAACGACAACCGCTGACAAGCAGAAAAAAAGACAGGATTACGACCATTCAGATGAATGAATTTAAGCGAACATTATTCACAAAAATGGCATGCATCATGTGTATAGTATGTCAATCACTGACAACATTAGTGAAGTCCAACACTCAATGTACAACTGATACTCCAGGCAAATGCAATACTCTGCAAAAACAGTCAAAACAAGGTGGACAAGAAAAGTTAAAGCTTAATAGGATATAGCCCTGCATAACAAAGGTCAGGGCGGGTGTGAAAAGTTGAAAAGTTCAAATCGAATGATAGAAAGGGCCTTGAGGGCCAAAAGAGAAATGTAAGAACAAGGTGAAAAAGATAAAGTTTCAGCAAGAGTTGAAAGAAAAATATATTAGTGTCAAATTTCTATCTAGGAAAGTTAAAAATCAATTGAAGATTTTCTAATACTGTTGAATTTATGAAGAAATTACAACAATGTAACACAAATTATACAAAGCAATGTCTGTTAATAAAACAAAATCCAGTTTTTGTCGTGTCAGGTCAACTTTATTCAAACTTGTCACTAGTGGCATGACTACTTGGTGTTAATAAGAAATCTGCTGATTAGTCATTTCTGCAGCATGTACATGTTGATATGCAGAGTCATATTTGCAGAAAAGCTTCATGTTTTTAAATTTAATTTGATTGCTGCTGAAAAGACAGTGAAATGGGTAAATGCTCGCTTAGTGCGGTATCACAGATTTCACTTCCTGTAACTTTTTCTATTATAAATTCCTATGTCTACATTTAGAATGGAAACTGTCTATGTAAACTTGTCACGCTGCAATTACACCCTCCGACCAGCAGGGCGGCACCATCTCAGTTTTACACCTCCCAGCTCCTCAGTCTGCACTGCAAAAAACTCCTATGCTCCAACCAACTCTGTTTCCCAAATTGCCATACGCTTTCCTATTTAACTATAAATAGTAATATCAAATCAAAGTATTATACAAAAATAAGGACAGATTGCATGACTTTAAAATGGGGAAAGAATTACTTATGCAAGTCACTATCCAATTATCTCCCGCTCTTTAATGCCACCTCACCTGGACAACACTTGATCTTGACTCCGCATTCGATGCCATGGCAGATTGATTAGTTATATATTAAGTCTTGCATCTAGTGCAAGTTTTCTGTTGTGCAGCACTTATTCACTAGTCACACTTTTATCATCATTTGTTGATTGGTTCAAAGTGGAAACAGCTGCAAAAAGGAACTGAAGAGATAGGTTAAGTATGAATCAAAAGTGAGAAAAGTGGCTAGAAAACTACCGGTGAGAACCTGAGGTCTTATAGTTCTCTTGGATAGTTATAGAACCTACCAATAAAAGATGACAAAAATCAAAGCACGCTAAAACACTTTCTAAATTACTACAAAGTTGTGTTTTTTGTTTTTGAGTACCTCATTTAATGTTTGCTTGATTGTCTACCCTACCACTAACCTCAATACCAAACCCTTCTATCACTGGTGCACCGTGGCTACACATTGAAGCAACTTGCCAAGTATACTTCAACAGCATTTCCCTCCCCCATCATCTCTACCACTACCATGGACAACAGCAGCAATGTTGTGTGAACATTATCACCTCTAAGTTCCCCTCCAAGTCACGCACCATCTTGACTCGGAGATATATCGTCATTACTTCATTGCTGCATCAAAATCCTGGAATTCCCGACCCAACAACATTGTGGGAGCACCATCACTACAAAGACTGCAGCAGTTCAAGGAGAAAGCTCATCACCACCTTGTCAGGGCAACAAAGGATGTGCAATAAATGTGGCCCTGACAGCATCGCACATATTCTAAAACAAATTTTAAAAACTCAGTCTCTCCCAAAATTCTGGATTTGGCCGTGATATTTTTATCCAGAGCTGTGGCTCAGTTAGCTGAAGGCACATCCTATAGTCTGAGCACGTGCCTTGTACACAATTTTGCAGGATGCATTGGTAGCATTTATTCAGCTCAAGTGGCACAATGCTTCTCATAACCTCTGACAGTATCTGGTTGTTGTTCAAGATAATGTGAATAAAAGCTAGAGGATAAATTTCCAAAGCTTTATTCAAGCTATATTTATTTTGAGTCTGTTTTTTTTTAAACAGGCAGTACGTATGAAAGAGAGTGGAGTGTCAGAGAGGAAGAGGAATTGAACTGGACACCCAATAGAAATATAATAGACAGTATTGATTCCACACCTGTAACAGCTTCGTTTATGTTCAAAATTTATTAAAAATCTATTATTTATTTTGTCAGTGAAAGTGTCAAATTCTGTATCTGTGCATAACAGTATTTCACTTTGTGTTTTTGAAAATAGTTTGAATACAAACCAGATAAATTTGAGTAGATTTTCATAAAGCATATAAAGCTGAGAAAGAGACCCACACTGAGACAGACAGAGATAGAGAGAGACAGAGATAAAAAGAGACACAGAGACAGACACCGGGATAGAAAGAGAGAGACACACAGAGACAGAGATAGAAAGACAGAGTTAGAAAGAGAGGAACAGACAGATGCTGAGATAGAGAGAGACTAAGGCAGAGACATAGAAAGACAGAGAAAGAAAAGACTGAGAGATAGAGAGAGAGAGAGAAGAGAGACACACACACTGAGGCAGACAGAGATAGAAAGAGACAGAGACTGAGATAGAGAGCGAGATAGAAAAAGAGAGAGACAGACATCCTGCAAGAAGAGCTACAGCTAGCACCTCATTGCCTGTTGCAGTCAGAAGCCCTGAACTTCTTAGCCCCTTCCAGGCTGTCACAGGGAATATTAGTAACATCATTCTGTCTGCAGTCAGTGTATGTATTCAACAGGTAATTGATGTCTTGTTTTCTAAAGGAAACATATTAATCAATTTCTCCATTGGCATCCAGAAACAGCAGGATAGGGCTCTGGCATTCCTAGATTACAGGATTCACCCAAATCCACAGTGTACCCATGTTGCCCTTCACACGACAAGACTGCCTTCGTGAACTACAAGACCTTCCACTCTATTAATGTGCAACAGGTGTGTGGAAACCAGCAACACATCATGCAGGTCTGTGCCTGCTTTCCTGGCAGCTGCCATGATGCTTTTATTTTGCGTCAATCATCCATTTCCCCCATTGTTTTCCCCTGCACAGCAAGTAAAAAGCAAGAAATAAAAACAGAAAATGCTGGAAATACTCAGCAGGTCAGGCAGCATCTGTGGAGAGAGAAACAGAGTTAACGTTTCAGGTCGATGACCCTTCGTCAGAACTTCTTCAGAAAGTATAAAGCAAGGATGCTTGGAGATGAGGGCTATCCTTTGAACATTTGGCTCATGACTCCATTTGGCTGAGGAAGTCTGCTATAATCAGATCCATGGGTCAACTAGAGCCTTCATTGTGCAGACCATTGCAATCCTCTGGCAACGATTCTGACGCTTGGACAGTCTGATGGCTTCCTTCAATACAGCCCACGGAGTGTCCTGTATCATTGTGGTTTGCTGTATGCTGCATAACTTTGCTCTGCAAAGAAGACAACACATGGAGTCACCATTGGAAGAGGACCGTCAGCATAATGAGGGAGAGGGCACTTTTGACATAGAGGATGGTGAAGAAGAAGGAAGACTCAAACAGTTGTTTGCAGCCGGAGCTGTTCAGCAGCAGCTCTTTGAAGAGAACTAGAGAACTTCAGCTGAACAATCCATGTTCTCCCACATGAACAGTCATGTTCAACATATGCCCCAGTCCTTCCACCCTACAATCAACAGCATCTGCTCAAATACCAAAACTGACATTCCTGTACTTCTTGCAATTTAGTATACTGTATTCACTGCTCACGACGCAGTCTTCTCTACATTGGGGAGACCAAACGCAGATTGGGTGACCGCATTATGGAACACCTCCATTCAATCCGTAAGGGTGACCTCGAGCTTCCGGTCGCCTGTCACTTTAATTCCCCGCTCCACTCCCATTCTGACCTTGGCCTCTTGCACTGTTCCAACGAAGCTCAACGTAAGCTCGAGGAACAGCACCTCATCTTTCACTTAGGCTCTTTGCAGTCTTCTGGACTCAACATCGAGTACAACAATTTCAGACCATAATCTCTGCCCCTATTTTTTCTAGACGGCAGCTGTTGATGATTCTGCCATTCCCATTTGCAGCATTTAATCTCTCCTGCCTTCCACCCTATCACAGACCATCCCTTTTGTTCTTTTCTCCACCCCACCCCCCCGTTCCCTGCCTCTGCACCTGGTTAAAATCTGTTACATCTCTAACTTTTTCCAGTTCTGATGAAGGGTCACAGACCTGAAACGTTAACTCTGTTTCTCTCTCCACAGATGCTGCCTAACCTGCTGAGTATTTCCAGCATTTTGTTTTTATTTCAGATTCCAGCATCCGCAGTATTTTGCTATTGTATTCATGTCAACCAACATTGCAAGATCACCAGCTACTACAGGAACACTCTCTACACATGGGATTGCAAGCATTGTGGTTTTACTTTCGGAAAAGCCTGGTGTGAGCCCCCAGTGCCTGTATGAAGTGTTCTTTTACAAGGTGTTCCTCCAATAGCTGCAACATGGGAGAAGGGAGGTTGCTGTAGCTCATTCAAGGCTACATGAGATGCTCATGGTTGGCAACCTCTAGGAGCTCAGGCCTGACATGCCCAGCTGCAGACGGTAGCAACTTAGCATCTACCAGAACAGTCTGGACCAGCTAGCTTTCTGGTACCGTGGTGGGCATTAGTCTAGGGGTCACAAGAATACAGAAGTGTTATCATGAAAGATGGCATCATATACCATTCCCATTGACTGTCCTTGCTACTGGGCTGCCGGTCAGCACACCTACTGATCTGTGGAAGAACAGACTCTAAAAAATCCAGTAGCGCCCCGCCTCCTGCTTGGGGCGCTACCACTGAATTTCGGGCAAGGGGGCACTAACTTTTTTGGGGTGCTAAAAGTAGCGCCCCAGCGAAGTTATTGTCCCAAAGGGGGCGTAAGCCAATTTTCCCCCCATGACTTTTTGTTGTTTGAGGTAAAGGGCTTATGGCCACATTTTTCATGCAAATATTGAACTTTTCTTTCTCTTTAATGTGGACTGCTTATTGGATACGGCTGGGAAATGGTAATGTGCTGAGAATAGGCTTAAAAATGGCAATTCAGCTTCAGTAGAGAAAATGTTTCTATCACTTTTCTGCACCAATCTCCCTCCCTGTAGGTCAGCTCCCTCCAGACCTCCTCCTCCCTATCCACTTCATGTGAGCCTGCAACCTTCATCATATGTTTACTCCAATTTAGATGGAGAAATTGTGCTGGATGCAGCAATGACAATTTTGGAGACTTTCACTAGATTGTAGAGCAGCATCCTGCTTGAATGGTTCAATTAACGAAATCATTGCTGTGGCATTCAGCAGTCCCATGATGTGCTCCACAGTAACTCAGTTTATGAAGGATTGGTTTTATTATATTTATGCTGCACAGGGGCTTTGACTTGGAGTCATAAACCATGGATGTAAAGGATAGCTCTGGTCTCCCAATGTGCATGCAGCTCAAAGTTTCCATCTAAAGAATAAGCCATTCATTCTCTCAGGACCTTCAAATACGCAGGCAGCAACACAGACTATAGCATAACAAAAGCAATGGGGTGCTCCCTGGATAATGTGTATGACATGCAAGATCACCTTTCAGGGGTTGGAAACTACCTGCACTTTTATGGAGTGGTAACCCTTTCAGTTTGTGGATGTGATGTGTAGAGCCCTAATGACCACCTGAGTTGGATCTATAATGCTCCTGGGGAGCCTGCCAGTGGGAAAGGTTCTGTATCCTCACTTGTTGGTGTCTTCCTTCCACTGGGAAAGTAACAAAGTTGTTTCCCCAGGCAAACATGGCATCAGTCACTCGCTTTATATAGATATGAACTACAGACTGGCTTAGCTGGCAGCTGTCCCTTGGGGTAGCCTGGAAGGATCCTGTTGCATAGAAGCTTAATGGCACTGTGACCTCCACAGTAGGGGAAGATCCTTAAAGTTGCCTGTAAGTCAGCCCACAGCAAATGGCATGGTCCTAGCACTGCAGTGAAGAGAAAGCAGCAAAGATAGGTCTGCTCTGACATACTCATAGCAAACTGAAGACTTTACAAAAAAACGAAAATACACAGTGGGTAAGGTAGGGAAGATGTTCAATGTCGAAGCAGATAAATACTCAGTCAAAAACCTATACTTTAACAGTAACTGAAACACCAGCAACCTTGTTTAAGAGTTAGGTCAAAGCAAACCAGGCCCACTTTATATGGGTGAGGTGTGCATTTGTGGTCGACCCTCACCCAGAGTTGTGAAATTCAGCATGGGACCTAAATTAAATGATTTTACTACAACAAAAACAACAAGTATTTATATAGCACCTTTAATGTAGTAAAATGTCCCAAGGTGCTTCACAGGAGCATTATAAAACAAAATCTGACACTTAAGGAGATATTAGGGCAGATGACCAAAAGCTTAGCCAAAGAGGTAGGTTTTAAGGAGCATCTTAAAAGGAGGAAAGAGGTAAAGATTCGGAGAGGTTTAGGGAGGGAATTCCAGGGCTTAGGGCCTAGGCAGCTGAAAGCACGGTCACCAATGGTGGAGCGATTAAAACGGGGATGCTCTAGAGGCCAGAATTAGAGGAGCGCGGGTATATCGGAGGGTTGTAAAATATGGGTTAGCTTGTCTGTAGTACTGCCTTCTTTCTCCCCCAAAATTGCACCGTGCAAAAGTGGGCATGTTGTGATTTGAATGTGCGGGGTCATAAGCATGATTTTCTGACCCATGCCCAACATCAGTGAGGCTACACACCACAGGCAGAGCCTTGTAAAATCAGCCATGCAATGTGAAGGAGCAAGTCACTGCAGAGACTGAAGGTGGGCTAAGAAAGTTCTTTTACTTATGTTTACATAAGAATTTAGGAAAATATCTTCCTTACCCATGCTGATATTATAAAAACTGGGAAGCTGTCTTACAATGC
The DNA here is from genome assembly GCF_052327205.1 of Somniosus microcephalus. Classification (NCBI taxonomy): domain Eukaryota; kingdom Metazoa; phylum Chordata; class Chondrichthyes; order Squaliformes; family Somniosidae; genus Somniosus; species Somniosus microcephalus. The sequence continues at coordinate 124,426,269 of NC_140989.1, forward strand.
CAGTCACAGTCTTAGAGTACCAGTCAGTCACAATCTTATTGCTGTCCTATGATGAGAGATTGTGTAGAATGGGCCTATATTCTCTGGAATTTAGAAGAATGCGAGGTGATCTCATTGAAACATACAAGATTCTGAAGGGGATTGACACGGTAGATGCCGAGAGGTTGTTTCCCCTGGCTGGAGTGTCTAGAACCAGGGGGTATAGTCTCAGGATAAGGGGTAGGCCATTTAAGACTGAGATGAGGAGGAATTTCAAGGCTGAGATAGATAGATTTTTGGACTCTAGGGGAATCAAGGGATATGGAGATCGGGCGGGAAAGTGGAGTTGAGGTCGATGATCAGCCATATTGCATGGCGGAGCAGGCTCGAGGGGCCGTATGGCCTACTCCTGCTCTTATTTCTTATGTTCTTACAACACCAATCACCCATTACAACATATGTATATATATTTATCTATTATCATAGAATCATAGAATGATACAGCACAGAAGGAGGCCATTCGGCCCATCATGCCTGTGCCGGCTCTTTGAAAGAGCTATCCAATTAATCCCACTCCTCTGCTCTTTTCCCCCATAGCCCTGTAAATATTTTCCCTTCAAGTATTTATCCAATTCTCTTTTGAAAGTTATTATTGAATATTGCAGGCAGCACATTCCAGATCACAACTCGCTGAGTAAAAAAAAGTTACAAGTAATTTGGCGAGCTATCTTTGCTTTGATATTTATCGGTATTTGTTCTTATCGTGGACTGGAATCCAGTTTGTTTATGAACAAAAAGTTCAACAGTTGCTTTCAAGAGATGCAAAGCCAATGGGTAGAGTTTTGCACAAAGGCATAAAGTACAAATTTTTTTAATTTTTTTAATTGCTTCAAAATTACTTTTCAAAAGAATGGTCTAAACAAAGTTTCTGTATTTTTCAATATTAAACTTCTCATTAAATTAATTACTCCAAATTAACACAATCATCTTTGGTATCAACTCGCATATAAGTAACTAGCTGAAGTGCCCGGCGGTGCCGAGGCTTTTTCGAGGGCATGTTGTTGTTGGAAGAGAGAGAGAGAGCGACTGGGGGGAAGAGAGAGAGCGACTGGGGGGAAGAGAGGGAGCGACTGGGGGGGAAAGAGAGGGAGGGGAGGGGGAGGGGAAGGGAGGGCGGGGGAGGGGGAGGGCGGGGAAGGGGGGGAGGGCGGGGAAGGGGGGGAGGGGAGGGGGGAAGGAAGGGAGGGAGGGGGGGAAGGGAGGGCAGGGGAGGGGAAGGGAGGGCAGGGGAAGGGAGGGCGGAGGGGAGGGAGGGGGAGGGCGGGGGGGGAGGGGGAGGGAGGGCGGGAGCGAGGGAGGGGGGGAGGGAGGGGATGGAGGGCAGAGGGGAGGGAGGGCGGCGGGCGCCCCCCCCCCCGAGGGTCGCGACCCCCCCCCCCCGAGGGTCGCGCCGGCCCCCCCGGAGGTGAAGACCGCCGGTTGCGCGCGCAGCAGGAGCTGAGACGCGGCGTCTCTCTCGGCCGGCGGGCCCGGTTGCCAGGGCAACCGTGACGCTGACCAAGCCAGAGAGAGAGACGCCGCGTCTCAGCTGCTCCTGCTGCGCGCACGGCCCCCCCCCCCCAGAGGGTCGCGGCCGCCCCCCCCCCTCCCCCAGAGGTGAAGACCGCCGATTGCGCCCGTTGCCAGGGTAACGCTGGACGCTCAGCAAGCCCCAGCAGAGCGAGACGTCTCAGCTCCTGCTGCGCGCGTACCCTAGCGGCGCTGGGCTGAGGCTCGGCCCTCCAGCCTTCGAGTGGGGCCGGGAGGTGCCTAGCTCGGGCGTGGGTGCGGAGGAGACGCCGAGGCTTCTAGGCCTACCTGGAAAAACGGGGAAAGGTAGGAAAATTAATGAGATTAGATAAGTTAATTACTTTCTAAATCATTTTTTTTTAAAACAATATGTGTTTTAAAAGCAACGTTTTTTTTTTAAAGACGCAGAAAGCGGGAAAAAGAAAGGAAAAGTTTGGAATCAAGATGGCGGCGACTCACCTCGGTTCAGAACGATAAAGCCCAGCCACACGCGCACCGATTGGCCCGGCGGCACACGCCAGCAACCCGGCGTACGATTGGTCAAGCTCGAGGTCACTCTGTCGCTAATGAGCGGATAATGAGATGCTAATGAGCGGAATGTTGAAGGTTTTTGGGATACCGCGGGCGCAATTTTAGCCCGGCCGAAACGTAAATACGCTTAAAACCGTCTCGGAAGCGTAAGCTTTCTTTGGAGGTAACGCGCGCATAGGTACGCCCTGTAACTTTCGAGTGCATACCCGCAACGCACACGCGATGACAGACAGATAGACAGACAGATAGACAGATAGAAAGACAGAATGACAGAAGTACCGATTTATATATATAGATATAAGGAAATAATCTAACTACGCCCTCAAAAACACAGGACTGGTGTTGTGACCTTAGAACAAAGCAACTTTAGGTGCATCAGATATACTTTTACACACAATTGTTTTATTCCTAAGGCGGTTTTGTCAGTTTTCCACCAATAATATTAGAGTAAGCTCCAAGTACAGTTGTTGGTACTAAGCGCTATCTGAGGTGAGCGTACTGTCACGCAACCCGTTGCCCTGTTTTTTTTTCCACACTAGCAATTATAGCTTAAAGTTAGTCTTAAATTACTAGATTACTGCAGCAATTTGAAAAATCCTAGTGATCTGGTGCTCCAAGTTTAACACTGTGACCCGATTATGCAAACGAGCTTGAATCCATACCCACAGAATATGAGCTACTGAGTCATAGGTTCCCTAAAACTTGAAAAACATGTAGAAAAACTCTAAGGTTACAGGGTGGCACCAAAGGCAAGTCCCAGAAACTAATGTATAAGATGTCCACTAGGCCTCATCTTAATATTGCTGGAATCCTGTAGGTGCCTGCCAGATCTTCAGAGCCAGCTTAACCATGTTGACAAAACCAACTTGAGCAGGCTGCCACACCGCAGCGGCCCGCAGTACGTCATGGGGCAGGAGGGCTCAAGTGACAGCCGGCAGCAGCCCACAGGAGGTAGCGGAGCGGGAGGGGGGTCTACCACAAACTGGCAGCGGCCCACAGGAGGTCACAGGGCAGGAGGGGGACAAGTGTAAATCTGCAGCGACCCACAGAAGTGGTGTGCACACCTGCTCCTCCCAGCTCCATATCAAGGTAAGTTTAAAAAAAGACTGACCTTTTGATGGGGGCTTCCGGTGGTCTCTTTAAGGAGCTCTAGTTAGACAGCATCCAGACCAGGCAAACCAGAGCACAGCACACCCGATGCATAATCCATTCAGCTCTGAACAATTTCTGGGAGGGATCATCAAACAGGCGCTAGGTCTCTCATCAGCATACACAAGGCATCCAACGCCTGTTTAAGGCAGCCACCAGGAACGCCTGAATATCGTCCAAAATTACATTTTCAGGTGTTCTTGGGGCGCAGGATGTAACCCTGCAAAATTGGATGTTTTTGCCCTGTTTTACACCCGAGAAACAAGCACCATCCAATTATGCTCCCCTCAAGTATCTAAACCACGAAATAACTGAAAGAACAATTAACTACTTTAGTAGATGTGTTAGAACTACTGTATTAGACTATTATATACTTTACCCCTGCCTATTTATATACTACTAGCTGGGGGTGCCCGGCAGTGCCGAGGCTTTTTCGAGGGCATGTTGTTGGAAGAGAGAGAGGGAAGGAGAGAGAGAGAGAGGGAAGGAGAGAGAGAGAGAGAGGGAAGGAGAGAGAGAGAATGAGAGAGAGAGAGGGAATGAGAGAGAGAGAGGGAATGAGAGAGAGAGAGGGAATGAGAGAGAGAGAGGGAATGAGAGAGAGAGAGGGAATGAGAGAGAGGGAAGGAGAGAGAGAGGGGGAAGGAGAGAGGGAAGGAGAGAGAGGGGGAAGGAGAGAGAGAGGGAAGGAGAGAGAGAGGGAAGGAGAGAGAGAGGGAAGGAGAGAGAGAGGGAAGGAGAGAGAGGGAAGGAGAGAGAGAGAAGGAGAGAGAGAGAGAAGGAGAGAGGGAAGGAGAGAGGGAAGGAGAGAGGGAAGGAGAGAGAGAGAGAGAGAGGGAAGGAGAGAGAGAGAGAGGGAAGGAGAGAGAGAGAGAGGGAAGGAGAGAGAGAGAGGGAAGGAGAGAGAGAGGGGGAAGGAGAGAGAGGGGGGGAAGGAGAGAGAGGGGGGGAAGGAGAGAGAGGGGGGGAAGGAGAGAGAGGGGGGGAAGGAGAGAGAGGGGGGGAAGGAGAGAGAGGGGGGGAAGGAGAGAGAGAGAGAGAGAGATGGAAGGAAAGAGAGAGAGAATGAAGGAGAGAAAGAGAGGGAAGGAGAGAGAGGGAAGGAGAGAGAAAGAGAGGGAAGGAGAGAGGGAAGGAGAGAGAGAGAGAGAGAGAGAGAGATTGGGAGTGTGAGAGAGAGAGATTGGGAGTGTGAGAGAGAGAGAGATTGGGAGTGAGAGAGAGAGAGAGAGAGAGATTGGGAGTGTGAGAGAGAGAGAGAGATTGGGAGTGTGAGAGAGAGAGAGAGATTGGGAGTGTGAGAGAGAGAGATTGGGAGTGTGAGAGAGAGAGAGATTGGGAGTGGGAGGGGAAGGGGGAGGGGGAGGGGAGGGGAGGGAGAGGGGAGGGGAGGGGAAGGGGGAGGGAGGGGAAGGGAGGGGAAGGGGGAGGGAGGGGAAGGGGAGGGGAGGGGGAGGGAGGGGAAGGGGGAGGGAGGGGAAGGGGGAAGGGGGAGGGAGGGGAAGGGGGGAGGGAGGGGAAGGGGGAGGGGAAGGGGGGGAGAGGGGTGGGGAGGGGAGGGGGGTGGGAAGGGGGGAGGGGTGGGGGGAGGGGTGGGGAGGGGCAGAGTCCCAGCGCCCCGCCCCCCCCAATCACCCGAGCCCCGCCCCCCCAATCACCGAGCCCGCCCCCCCCGCCCCCCCCAATCACCCGAGCCTCTCCCGAGCCCCGCCCCCGATCTCCCGAGCCCCGCCCCCCGAGCCCCGCCCCCCCGAGCCCCCCCCCGATCTCCTGAGCCCCGACCCCCGATCTCCGGAGCCCCGCCCCCCCTGATCTCCAGAGCCCCGCCCCCCGAGGGTGGCCCCCCCGATCTCCCGAGCCCCGCCCCCCCTGATCTGTAGTCCGGGCCTGCGATCTCCCGATGTCCCGCCCCGCGATCTCCCGATGTCCCGCCCCCCGATCTCCCGATGACCCGCCTCCCGGGTTGCCGGGGTAACCCTGCCGCGCCGCCCCGCCCCGCACTGCCGAGAGCCGCGCTCTCCGAGCCCCGCCCCGGCCGAGAGCCACGCTCTCCGAGCACCGCCCCCCCCGGCTGAGAGCCCCGCTCTCCGAGCCCCCCCCCCCCCCCCCCCCCCGGCCGAGAGCCCCGCTCTCCGAGCCCCCCCCCCCCCGGCCGAGAGCCCCGCTCTCCGAGCCCCCCCCCCCCCCGGCCGAGAGCCACGCTCTCCGAGCCTCGCCCCCCCCCCCCCCCCCCCCCGGCCGAGCCGGCTTGAATTCCGCCGATTGCGGCTCTGGTTGCCGGGGTAACCCTTCCCGCTCACCAAGGCCGAGATCCGACGCCGCGTCTCACCTGCTCCTGTTGCGCGCGCACCCTGACCCTCGTGGCTGACGCCGTTGCCCCGGGTAACGTGACGGGGGTGGGGGGCGGGTGAGGAGCTTAGCAGAAGCCCTAGCTCGGGCCTGGCTGGGCAAGAAAGTCCCAGGCTTTCAGGCCTAACAAAAAAACGGGAAAAGGTAGGAAAAAGAATGTTCAGTTTAGAAAAAATATTTACAAATGAATGAAGTTTTTTTTTTTTTAAAACAATTTAATAAATTCAATTTTATTTTGCTGGAAATGTATATTTGAAAAGAAAGACGCAGAAAGCAGGAAAAAGAATGGAAGCAAGATGGCGGCCACTCACCTCGGTTCAGAACGATATGGCCCGCCCACACACGCACCGATTGGTCGACCGGTCAGGTCACCGAAGCGTAGGATTGGTCAATCGTCGAGTCACTCGTCGAGTGGCTCCAGCTTGCTGGACGGTTCGCCTCCGGATAACTCAAAGTTTCCTGTACTGGTGGTTAATTAACATTAGCCCAGCACTAAAATTACTGTGCAATGCCATTCTGGTGGCATTAGTCCCGGCAGGAGGCCTAAATTTAGTGTGGCTGTAGCATCATTGCAGCAAAATCAGCCTTTTTTTAAAGCAAGGCTGTCATTTCAGAAAGCAGTTTGGTCCCTTAAAGGGGAACTGCTTTTTGAAATGAAGAAAATGAAATGAAAATCATGTAAAAATAAGATGTTTTTGGCCCTTACAGCTCAACTGCCTTCTGAAAAAAAATCAAAAGGTATTCCCAAATGGGAGTCTTCAGCTCTTAAAGCCTTCCGCACCTAAAAAAAAATGGTAAAACTGCTTCAACACAAATAGCTCAGCAAGCCAGGGAAGGGGCAACCAGGGTCTCACATGCAGCCCTCCAGCTTTGTGCAGAGGGTCAACATTACAAAAGAGGTCCTCTACCCACATGGGCCAGGAGGCCCTCCAGAAAGAACAATGTGGGACCAGATCACCATCACTGACAGCATTGTCACCCCCAAGACCTGGCTCCAGTGCCCAAAGAAGCTTCATGACCTCAGACCAGTGGTCAAGGTCAGTAAATGCATCTTCAAAAGCCGTCTTCTACCAACTGCACCACCAGCCTCACACTTTTCTCAATGTACGGCACCTTCCCCCCCCCTACCCCACAATCACTCACCTACCAACAATCTGTACCAAACACGAGGCACACCTCCCACTCGTAAGGCTGCTGGACCTGATAGCATCGCTGGACGGGTACTCAAAGAATGTGCTGATCAGCTGGCTGATGTCTTCACCGCCATCTTCAATCTGTCACTGGCCCAGGCAGTAGTCCCTACATGCTTCAAGACCGCCACCATTATTCCTGTGCCAAAGCAAACGGCTGTGACGTGTCTGAACGACTATCGACCTGTCGCACTCACACCCATCATAATGAAGTGTTGAGAGACTGGTCCTGACTCACATCAAAGCCAGTGTTCCCGCCTCTCTTGACCAACACCAGTTTGCCTATCGTGCAAACAGATCAATGGAGGATGCAATCACAACTGCTCTACACTCGGCACTGAATCACCTAGATGGTAAGGAGACCTACATCAGAATGCTGTTCATAGACTACAGCTCAGCATTCAACACTATCGTCCCCAACAAGCTGGCCACCAAACTCCACACTCTTGGCCTGAGCACTTCCCTTTGCAACTGGACCCTGGACTTCCTAACAAACAGGCCCCAGTCTGTCAAATTAGGTAACCACACCTCCCCCCCCCCCCGACCCAAGGTTGTGTGCTGAGCCCCCTCCTCTACTCCCTCTTCACCCACGACTGTGTGGCTGTTCATGGTTCCAACACCATCATCAAGTTTGCGGATGATACCAGGGTGGTAGGCCAGATCACCAACAACGATGAGTCAGCCTACAGGGAGGAGGTCCAGCATCTCGTGAAGTGGTGCGCCGATAACAACCTGGCCCTTAACATCAAGAAAACCAAGGAAATCATTGTGGACTTCAGGAAGTCTAAAGGCGGAAGACACACCCCCATCCACATCCATGGGGCTGTGGTGGAAAGGGTGGACAGCTTTAAGTTCCTCGAAGTCCACATCACGGAAGACCTCTCCTGGTCCCTCAATACCTCCTCTCTGGTGAAGAAGGCCCAGCAGCGCCTATATTTCCTAAGGAGGCTGAAGGGATGTAACCTGTCACCCCTGATCCTCTCTAACTTCTACCGCTGCACAATAGAGAGCATCCTGACGAACTGTATCACAGTGTGGTATGGCAGCTGTAGCTCCTATGACCGGAAAGCCCTGCAGCGGGTAGTCAAAACTGCCCAACGCATTACCGGCACCCGGCTACCGACCATTGAGAACATCTACCAGAAACGCTGTTTAGGGAGGTCACTGACCATCATCAAAGACCCTACCCACTCCAGCCACAGTTTGTTCGCCCCCCTGCCATCTGGGAGACGCTACAGATGCATTCGCACCCGAACGACCAGATTTAGGAACAGCTTCTTTCCCAGGGCTGTCATCCTATTGAATTCTGCAAATAAACTCTAAAGCCTGCACATCTGCCAATGCACTTTATTATGTTTATGTTTATGTTACAAGTCAAATGAATGTTAAATGTCTTAATCAAAATGTACACTCTCGGGAGCCGCAAGCTTACATTTCGTTGTACTGCACTTGTGCACTAACAATGACAATAAAGTTGATTATTATTATTATTCCTAGCTTCACCTCACCCCCTTGGTGCTGGCCAATCTTGGCAAGGGTATGGCTGTGCTCTTGGCCAGCTGCAGGGCTGAAAAGATACTGGTATCCTCATATGTTATCCTCCTTCTCTAGGTTTAGATTGATTCCTGGGATGAGAGGGTTGTCCTATGAGGAGAGATTGAGTTGATTCTCCTAAACTCCAGAGAGCATAGGCCCAATGAGAGGCGATCTCATTGAAACATATAAGATTCTGAGGGGAATTGACAGGGTAGATGCGGAGAGGTTGTTTCCCCTGGCTGGGGAGTCTAGAACTAGGGAGCATAGTCTCAGGATAAAGGGTCAGCCATTTAAGATTGAGATAAGGATGAATTTCTTCTCTCAGAGGGTTATGAATCTTTGGAATTCTCTACCCCAAAGGGCTGTGGATACTGAGTCGTTGAGTATATTTAAGGCTGAGATAAATAGATTTTTGGACTCATGGGGAATCAAGGGATATGGGGATCAAGTTGGAAAGTGGAGCGGAGGTTGAAGATCAGCCATGATATTATTGAATGGTGGAGCAGGCTCGAGGGGCCGTAAGCCTACTCCTGCTCCTAATTTTTACGTTCTTGCATGCACCTCTTGCTTTCCCGCCCTCCCCTCACCACAACTCCACCCTTGTGCCTTCCTCATTTCACACACCCAAGAAATGCAGCCTGTCCAGCCTGTGGTTGACTAAGAAGAGGGAGGCGAGAGTGAAGAAATAGAAGAAATACCAGTCACTCAATTTCACAATCCCAGCCACCAGCTCTTCAAGGTTGACTAGCAAGGCCATTTGCAGTGTCCCCCACTGAAAGTCAGCAGCCTTCCACCAGCCATGCTGCAGCCACTGGGGTAGCACTGCGTGACATCAGTAGGTTAGGCAAAGGCACGCACAAGGCAGTCACTAAGGGAATGCATAAGCGTGAGGAGTTGATTTCTTGATGTCATTTTGGATCGATAGATGTATAAAGTTGGATTGGAAAGTTTGCTTTGAGGTGGTTTTTATTTCAGCATTGTGGCTAAGAGGATACTGTGATGGTCAATAACAAAGGGTGTGGAACTAATGTTGAAAGGGGGATTGGGGTTGTGGTCACTGGTACCGCAGGTGGATGACTCCATCCCGGATATCCCAGCCAGAAAGGGGCTGTCTGGGTTGCTTCCTCCTCTTCCCTCTGCAAGCGGATGCTGTAAATCTTCCCTCTGCAAGCGGATGCTGTAAATCTTCTATATATATATATATAATATATATATATATATATAAAAAATGAGTTTGTCTGTCTGTGTGTATGCGTGCGGTAAACTCAAAAGTTAGAGCGTACCTACACATATGTTATATCAAAAGAAAGCTTATGATTAGGGGAGTGTCATAGGCATGTTTATTTTTTGGTCAGACAAAAATTGTTCGGACAGTGTACAAAAAATGGACAAAATCCGCTCATTTCACCGCTGTTGCTATAGCTACAGACCTTGCAAAACCACACCCGAGTGTTTAGAAGCTGTTGCTAAGCACAGTGATTGTTGTCAGATAACTCTAGAGTGTACGGCAGTTTTGAGGGAACGGCAGCAGCTCGGTCCCGTGGGTGCTGGATAGCACAAAGTTTCCTGTATATAGATTTGTACTTTTTTCTTAACAACATGGGCTCAAAAAAACGTTGCAGACTTGGACGCAGCACTTCTGATGCACGCCGAGATAAGGCTCGGAGAGCTGCTGAAACTGATGAGCAGAGACAGGCTCGCCTTCAGGCTAACCAGGACAGAAATGCTGCTGCTAGACCAGCTGAGACTCCTCAACAATCTGAGGGACGTAAAGCTGCCAACACAGCCAGAATGGCAACTGCCAGAGCCTCAGAGACTCCTGACCAGACTCAGGCACGTCATCAGGCCGACACTATATGCATGGCCATTGCCAGAGTTGACATTTGGAATCATTGGCACAGAGCAGCCTTCTCCTATGAACCCACCATCAATTATGAAGCAGACCCCACAGTCATCATTGGCAGGATAACCATCATTTGCCCTCACTGTGGCGCTCTGAAGTGGGAAAGGGAAATTAATGGGATATGCTGCAATGGAGGAAAGGTGAAACTTCCACCACTACCAGCTCCACCTGAACCCCTACACTCACTTCTGTTGGGCAGAACTCCAGCTTCAAGACAATTACTCACTCATATCAGGAAATACAACAACTGTTTCGCAATGACCTCTTTTGGTGCAAACAGAGTGCATGAATCAGGATTTTGCCCAACTTTTAAAGTTCGTGGACAGGTGTACCATACAGCTGGCTCCCTACTTCCTCTACCAAACGAAAGACCTCCGTTTCTACAAATCTACTTCTTGGGTGATGACGAGGAGCAAGCCAATCGCCACAGGGAAGCTGCTGTTCACCCCGCACAACACCACCAAATCAAGCTTCAAACTTTGCTTGGGTTACAGGAGATGCTTCATCAGCAAAACCCATATATAAAGAGTTTCAAAACAGCCATCGAAAAAACAACAAATGAAGACCTCAAAGTTGTCATCAAAGCTGACAAGACTCCTGCAGGTGAACATGAGCGACGCTTCAATGCTCCTACCACCAATGAAGTAGCCATTGTCATTGTGGGCCAAGAATTTGAACAACGGGACATTGTCTTGCATATGAGAGGTGGTCCACTCAAAAGAATTTCTGAGCTTCACAGGTCATATGATCCTATGCAATACCCGCTTTTGTTTTGCCATGGGGAAGATGGATACGATGCCTATAACAAGATCCCACATGTTGACCCCAAAACTGGTGTGCCACCTACAGCCCAAAGACAAAAGATGGTATCTGCCATGGAATTCTATGCATATAGGCTGATGGAACGACAAACTGGTTCAAACCACCTGCTTCAGTGTGGAGGACTTCTCCACCAATTCCTCACTGACATGTATGCAAAAATGGAAGGAGAGCAGCTTAATTGGTTCCAGAATAACCAAAATCAGTTGAGAGTCACAGACTATATACACTTGCGAGATACTGTGGCCAATGATGGCAACACTGAGGACATTAGTCAAATGGTCATCCTACCATCCACCTTTGTTGGGGGTCCTAGGTACATGCATGAGCACACACAGGATGCCATGACCTATGTCAGAAACTATGGCAGACCTGACCTCTTTATCACCATGACTTGCAATCCCCAATGGCAGGAGTTCCCACCCAAAGCTGGTACTGAAAGGCATGACCTCATAGCACGGGTCTTCAACCTCAAAGTTAAAAAACTGGTAAAACTCCTGACTGTAGGCAAAATTTTTGGTGCACCCCATTGCTACATGTACAGCATTGAGTGGCAGAAGAGAGGACTTCCTCATGTTCATCTTTTACTCTGGCTTCAGGCAAAGATTCACCCCAATCAAGTTGATTCCTTCATCTCTGCAGAGCTACCCAATAAGGACAAGGATCCAATCCTCTTTGATGTTGTTGTAAAAAATATGATTCATGGTCCTTGTGGGCGACACAACCCTTCTTCTCCCTGCATGAAAAACAATGAATGTACAAAAGGGTACCCGAAGCCACTCCGCGAACAAACTCAGCATGGGGATGATGGCTATCCTTTGTACAGCAGAAGGGGCAAAGAGAGTGGAGGTTTCAGCACTGAAATAAGAATGCGAAATCAGCATTCTGGTGAGTCAGGTCAACCTGGTCAGTCAAATCAGACAAGACAGCAAGGACAGCCATTGGAAGTTGACAACCGTTGGATTGTTCCTTATTGTCCACTCCTATCCAGGCACTTCAAATGTCACATCAATGTGGAGTACTGCCACTCAGTTAAGTCTATCAAATATGTGTGCAAGTACATCCATAAGGGCAGTGACCAAGCTGTCTTTGATCTTCAACGGGTTGGACAGCAAAATCAAAATGATGAGATCGCCACACATCTGATGGGCTGTTACATCTGCAGCAATGAGGCAGCCTGGCGAATTTTTGGTTTTGACATCAACAAGCGTTACCCCACTGTCACTAAATTGGATGTGCACTTGCAAAATGGACAAAGGGTTTTCTTCCGACCAGTAAATGCCAGGCAACGTGCCGAGGAACCTCCAAAGACAAAACTGACAGCATTCTTTGAGTTGTGCCAAACGATTGACTTTGCCAAGACACTTTTGTATCATCAGGTGCACCTGGCAGCCAAACAAGACATGGCAGGCTCGGCGCCCTGGACCAGGTCAGAAGGAAGTTCCTGGTCATACAGGGGTGTACTCATCTGATGCACTTGGCAGAGTCTACACGGTCCATCCAAACAACGCAGAGTGCTTTCACCTTCGTCTACTCCTCCATGAGGTTGCTGGCCCAACATCATTTAATGACCTCAAGAATTTCAATAGCCATCTCTGTGCCTCCTTTCAAGAAGCTTGCCACAGGAGAGGACTCATTGAGGATGACATTCATTGGCATGCAACGATGACAGAAGCTGCTCTGTCTTACTCCCCCAATAGGCTACGAAATCTCTTTGCCATTATAATTGCCCTCTGCAGCCCTTCCAACCCGATGCAGTTGTGGGAAGATCACAAAGACAGCCTGACAGAAGACATCTTACACCAACTCAGGAGAGCCAACCCCGCAATGGAGTTGAACTTCACTGATGCAATGTACAATCAGGTATTGATCCTTTTGGAGAAGACTTTGGCATTGGCTGGCAAGTCTCTGACTGAGTTGAACCTTCCATCTCCCTGTAGGAATACTTCTCCAGGTCTCAGCAGAGAGGTACTCAGGGAAACCACCTACAATGTTGAGGAACTGACCTCCTTTGTCACCGTCACTGAACTTAAATTGGTTCCAGACCAGAAAACAGACATACAGGTTGGTTGTGGATATGGTGGAAAACAATGCTGGTGGCATTATCTTCCTCGATGCACCTGGTGGAACAGGAAAGACATTACTGATCAATCTTTTACTGGTCATGGTTTGCTCTAAGGGATGCATTGCACTGGCTGCTGCCTCATCAGGAATCGCTGCAACTCTTCTCCATGGAGGTCGCATTGCCCACTCAACCTTTGCTCTCCCTCTGGATCTGACAAGACAAGAACACCCAGTGTGTAACATTAGCAAAGGAACTGGTGCTGCTGAGTTGCTTCAAAAGTGTAGACTCATTGTGTGGGATGAGTGTACAATGGCCCACAAGAGGGCACTTGAAGCACTCAACAGAACTCTTCAAGATCTGAGAGGCAACAATAGGCTGATGGGTGGCATCACCCTGTTGCTGGCAGGTGATTTCCGCCAAATCCTGCCAGTTGTCCCCAGAGGAACACCAGCAGATGAACTCAATGCATGTCTCAAGGCATCGCATCTGTGGCCAGCTGTGCAAACAGTCCATTTGACCACAAACATGCGTGTTCATATGCATGGTGACGAAATGGCAGGATCCTTTACCCGACTGTTGCTAAATTTGGGAGATGGAAAGTTGCCAATTGACAGCAGTGGTCAAATCACAATTCCTCCAGGCTGTGGCAGTCAAGTCAGAACAGTTGATGAGTTGATCTCAAAGGTGTATCCAGACCTCCTCAATCACTTCAAAGATCCCAAGTGGCTGTGTGAATGGTCAATACTTGCACCCAAGAATGATACTGTCAACAACATCAACATGCTGCTTTTTCAAAAACTCCCTGGCCAAGAGCGAATTTATAAAAGTGTTGATACTGTTTGTGACAGTGCTGATGGGGTACACTACCCCACTGAGTTCCTCAACTCATTGCAGCCTTCAGGAACACCTCCTCACAAACTCGTACTGAAGGAGGGCACCCCCATCATGCTCTTAAGAAACATTGATCCACCAAAGTTGTGCAATGGAACCAGACTGGCAGTCAAAAAGCTCATGCCAAATCTCATTGAGGCTACCATCATATCAGGCTGCGCCAGAGGTGAGGATGTTCTCATTCCTCGAATTCCAATGATACCAAATGACTTGCCATTTCAATTTAAAAGGCGACAGTTTCCTGTAACAATTTCTTTTGCAATGTCAATCAACAAGGCACAGGGGCAGACTTGAAGGTTGCTGGCATCAACTTACTCACGCCCTGTTTTTCACATGGCCAGTTGTACGTGGCATGTTCAAGAGTTGGTGCATCAAGGAATCTGTTTCTTTTAACACCCTCAGGAAAAACATAAACTATTGTATATCAACGGGCTCTCCAATAATGCCATCATTAGGGAAGGAAAACAGGTAACTGTAAAACCCGAACAAAATATAGCACCCCTGCCTTCCAACACACAAGCTGAAACTTAAAGAAAATGCTGTTATCATGTTAATGCGCAACATTAATCCACCTCAATTATGCAATGATACACGCTGGCAAAAATCAAAAAAAAATTTTATACAGATTATACCGAATTTGGTATTTTTATTTAGATTAAAATTCCATCAAAGCCACTATATTTTACGCGCTGCCAAGTAACGATGGGAAGGGCGTAGAGAAAGAAAATATACTCCGCCATCAATACCTGTCCATCAGTGTTGTATTATGCAAATAGTTGGCGCATTTGGTGAAGAAATTTTCTCAATAAAAATACCGATTCTGGGAAACTCTTAAAAAAACGAAAGAGACTAGGCCAATTTGTTTTTTTTATTCAGATTAAAATTCCGTCAATGCCACTATATTTTACGCGCTGCCAATTAACGATCGGAAGGGCGTAAAGAAAATATACTCCGCCATCAATACCTGTCCATCAGCGCTGTATTATGCAAATAGTTGGCGCATTTGGCGAAGGATTTTTTTCTCAATAAAAATGCCTAATCTCGGAAACTCTTAAAAAAACAAAGCCATGCAATTTCCTCCTGGGTTGGCTATGGAAAATTGCATTTTTAATTCATAATCATTGTTTGAGTCTTTTTTTAAGCGGAATGTGGTCCTCTCATTAAAAATTTCAACAATTTTATTGCTTTTTACAATAATGCACAATTATATGATCATGACACATAAATGTCAATGATAACATTGCAAAATTATAATTCTGCTTGCTACCTCCAAAGTGACATAGAAGGAAAACTGTAAAAACTTGAATTTTTGGCTACTGTCGATCCCCATTAACAAAAAACTAAGTTAAACAACCACCTCCTGGGTGTTTAGGAAGAGTTCTTCAATCCCAACAGTTTTATAAACAGTTTTATAAACATGGCAGAGGGTTCTTCAGTTCCCTCGGCAACGCCGGGTACTCCAGCTAGTCTGAAATAAAAGCATAAAATGCTGGAAATACTCAGCAGGTCAGGCAGTATCTCTACCAAAGACGTAAACTCGGTTTCTCTCTCCACGGATGCTGTCTGACCTGCTGAGTATTTCCAGCATTTTCTGTCTTCTCAGAGGCCTTCCATTACTATCTGAGGCCTTGCAAGCATCCAGCAGCACTCCCTGCACCCTAAAAACTTTTTAACATGTATTGCACAAGTCATTACTTCAATAAAATAAAAAAACTCCAGTCCAAAAGCTTAAATGCAAACTTACCTGAAAGATGTGCGTAACCCTTTAAGAAGTGCTGACAGCATCTGTCAGTCTGCTGCACACTTGCTTTTTAGAGTGAGCTTAGGACCCAGCGCTAAGGTCGAAGTTCGCAGAGCATGACGTGAAGTTGGCATTGCACGCTGACTGACGTCACACTCTTCCCATTTGCATCTCCAGGGCGAAGACCCTCACTAAAATGGCGGCCGCCGAATTCTGCGCCAAAGAAGGGCGTTAGAGTGGTGGCCGCCATTTTTCACCAGGATTCCAGCGCGAACGGGTGGTGGTAAGTAGCCCAATTTCTAGGCCTGAATCTTAATTGCCGCTCCATTCCGACAACATTGACAGCTATCATACTAGCAACACTGTAGTTCTCATACAGCAGTTTGCATCACATGCCATAGAATGAGCTACTGACTCAGTCTGATGAAAAATGGTATAAAGAAGAAAAAACAGATCTGCACTTAACTTTGCATTAATAAAGTTAACTTTCTGTGAACCTGTTGAATTCTAGAGTTAATTTATCCAAGGAAGGGGTTACATTTCTAGAGGGACAATGCTTTAATTATTTTACGTGTATTTGAAAAGCATTATTATAACACAGCAATACATTAACTAGGTGGAACAATCTATTTGCAATCTTTCTGTTTGTCCACATCCTGGTTGTTCTCAGCCTTCACTGAGCAATAGATTCTGAACCATCGAACTCCAATAAGCTCTGAACTATCATGCAAGGCCAGAAATGTGGCATTCCCACATAGAAAGTGAATGGTGACTTACTAAAAATTGGAACTAAAGAAGTACAAAGTAACAATAAGCAGGAAAGGAGTATATTGCACACACTGAACATTTCCATGGCCACTACATTACACAACAATTATGTCACACCAGGTTACATTTTGTCATATTATTGCTGGAACATTTGTCAGGAACATTAATGATTTGTCCATTTTCCATAAAGCCTTATTATGATTTCATAAATAGAACAGTTCTAACAAATCTTAGGTCAGTTACAACCTGCTGTAATGGTTTATTGCAGGTCATTTTTTTTTTTTTTTTTTGAGTTCAAGCCATTTTTAAACCCTTTTATGTATCTTTTTAAATCCTTTTTTTTTAAACAGTACCCAAATGAGAGGGCAAGTGTGCGAGCAGGACCTGGGCCACAGATAGTACAATTATGATCGACTTGATCCACCTTCTGATTTTCTCTCCCTTATCTCTGTTTAGCACTTCATCAGTCAGCCTGACTGACAGCGTAGTCACATAGTGGAAATTGCAGGAGCAACCCCACACCCTAGTATTCTTATGTCACAACACACCAGCGTACAGAGTCACCTATAAAATTGTACGGACTGTATCCCAAGAGTACCCTGCTGATTTAATACCCTGTCAAGAAAGTCTTAATGGCTTTATCTGGATATACACAATTTTCACCAAATTGCAATTTCTTCGAACTGTTAGCCTGTCTCCACCCCATTGCTGATTTTTATTGTGAGCATGCTGCACTCTTGTGGCAGTTTCATCACCAGCATGCAAGTTCAGTAATCAAATTCCCCTGAGGATGTCACTTTCTGAATTTTGGGGCAAATCTTTAAAAATATCTCCACTGCTGAAATGACAGGAAATAAATTCCAAAATACAATATGGTTTGTGGAAGTTAATGAGACCGATGCTTTAATAATTCACAGCACTACTTATACTTATAATCCTAGTGGATTTTTAACTCCTAACCCAAAGTCATGCTGTAGTCAAACATGTTGTTCATTTGATGTGAGTAAGATTTAAGAACAGATGTAACATTTTCAATATCATGTCCTTACCTCACAAAAACACACAGCTCAGTGTTTTCAAGTGCTATGCTATCTGGGTAAATTGATTTTATGACTGACTGATCGCAGCGGGGAGTTCTGCGTGAAGAGGGGACGAGTTTGGAGAATTGCTAGTGTTTGAGCACAGCTCCTCGCTGGGATCATATTTAACTAGTTTTACTCTGGACCCTCCATTCTCTCCCAGATATAAAGCAAACATCAATTGAACTCCTGCTTTGAATTAAGTATATATTCCCATTATACTTGGCATAGGCTGTACTATGTAAGCTGCTTTCCTTCCTTGTCTCTCTATAATCCCTCTGTATTAACAACAGAAAATGCTGGAAACACTCAGCAGGCCAGGCAGCATCTGTGGAGAGAGAAACAGAGTTAACGTTTCCGGTCTGTGACCCTTCGTCAGAACTGGAAAAAGTTAGAGATGTAACAGGTTTTAAACAGGTGCAGAGGCAGGGATAGGGGTTAGGGAGGGGAGGAAGGAACAAAAGGGACAGTCTATGCTAAGATGGAAGGCAGGAGCGATTAAATGTTGCAAATGGGGATGGCAGAATCATCAACAGCTGCCGCCTGAAAAAATGGGGGCAGGGGTTATAGTCTGAAATTGTTGAACTCAATGTTGAGTCCAGAAAGCTGTAAAGTGCCTCATCGAAAGAGGAGGTGCTGTTCCTCGAGCTTACACTGTTCCAATGAAGCTCAACGCAAGAGGCCGAGGACAGAGAGGTCAGAGTGGGAATGGAGTGTAGAATTAAAGTGACAGGCGACCGGAAGCTTGGGGTCACCCTTACGGACTGAATGGGGGTGTTCCGCAAAGCAGTCACCCAATCTGCATTTGTTCTCCCCAATGTAGAGGAGACCGCATCGTGAGCAGCGAATACAGTATACTAAATTGCAAGATGTACAAGTAAATCGCTGTTGCACCTGGAAGGGGTGTTTGGGGCCCTGGACAGTGGGGAGGAGGTAAAAGGGCAGGTGCTGCATCTCCTGCGCTTGTACGGGAAGGTGCCGTGGGGAGGGGAGGGGCTGTTGGGGGTGATTGAGGAGTGGACCAGGGTGTTGCGGAGGGAGCCGTCCCTTCGGAATGCTGAAATGGGAGGGGAAGATGCGTTTGGTGGTGGGATCACGTTGGAGGTGGCGGAAATGGTAGAGAATGATCAGTTGAATGTGGAGGCTGGTGGGGTGAAAGGTGAGGACAAGGGGAACCCTATCTTCCTATGTTTCTTCCCATGAGACTGAAAATAGACATTTGATTTGATGAACATAAGAATTCCACTTATCAAGGTCATGTGTCTTGCAGTTTTAGTTTCACAACTGTTGCTTTGAGGGATTGGAGATTTGAATGTCACTCTTGCAAGAAATGATAGCTAGAATGGATAGGGTGTTGGGGTGCATTTATAGGATAATCAACTACAAGACAAAGCATACTATATTGTCCTTGTACAAGACCTTGGTCAGGCCTCAGTTGGGAATACTGTGTGCAGTTTTGGTCTCCCTCACATGGTGGGTGATATTGAGGCTTTGGAAAGGGTTCAGAGAAGGGACACTAGACTAATTCCCAGTTTAAAGCATCTTAGTTATCAAGATAGGCTAAAAGAGTTGGCACCCTACACTTGAGAGAGGCGGAGATTTATGGATGATCTGACGGAAGTTTAGAAGATGATGAAGGGAATAGATTGTGTTCTGTCAATACAAGGAATTCCATTATTACTTAGACAGGAAACCAAAACCAAAAAATTTCACATGTCAAGTGATCTGGGTACCAGGCAAATGTAAAGCCATTGGGAAGCAGTAAAAAAACCCAAAAAACTGTTGCAACATGGCTTCCAAACATGAAACTGATTCAGTCACAAATGATGACAGTTCAGCTGGCCAGTGTCCTCCGCCCATTTACATGCAATTTCCAGAACAGTGCTCAAAAGTGGGGTGGTCACTTCCTGAAGCTGCTCAAACATGTCCCTGATCTTAAAATAAGGGCAGGGATGCAGTGCAAGAGAGTTCCACCACAAATTCCTGCCCTGCCCACTGGAAACTGCTGTAATCGCACCTCCACAACACAGAAGATTTCAGCCCAGCATTTTAATACTCCAGGAACTTGAGCACATAAAGCTAGGCTGACAGGCCAGTGCAGTGCTGAGGGAGTGCTGCACTGTCAGAGGTGCCGTCTTTCGGATGAGACGTTAAACCGAGGCCCTGTCTGCTTTCTCAGGTGGACGTAAAAGATCCCATGGCACTATTTCGAAGAAGTGCAGGGGAGTTATCCCCGGTGTCCTGGCCAATATTTATCCCTCAACCAACATAACAAAAACAGATGATCTGGTCATTATCACAGTGCTGTTTGTGGGAAATTGCTGTGCGCAAATTGGCTGCCGCGTCTCCCACATTACAACAGTGACTCCACTTCAAAAGTACTTCATTGGCTGTAAAGCACTTTGAGATGTCCGGTGGTCATGAAAGGCGCTATATAAATGCAAGTCTTTCTTTCTTTTGTATGTATTTTCCAGACAATGCCTCTAAATGGTACACTTTCTATGAGAAGTTTAAGCATAGTATTAACTCTGCCTTGGTAAACAAGAATTACCAGAGAATGGATTAGACTGTGGAAAATCTGTTGCATATTGGATGGGGGTACAATTTCTTCCAAGTGTATAACTTTAATGCAATGTCTGTCTTACAGTGGTCCCCCAATTCATCCAGTTGTTATACCATCTACTAATGTACTAAAGAGGATTTGCATCACTGCATTGATTAATTCAATGAGGTGTCAGCCGTGGCTCACTGGGTAGCTCTCTCGCCCGAGTCAGAATATGTGGGTTCAAGTCCCACTCCAGAAGCTTGAGCAAAAAATTTAGCCCGACATGCCAGTGCAGTACTGGGGGAGCGTTGCACTGTTGGAGGTGCTGTCCTTTGGATGAGACATTAAACCGAGGCACCGTCTGCTCTCTCAGGTGCGTGTAAAAAATCCCACAGACAAAAGAGATCAAAGAAGAGCAGGGGAGTTCACCCTGGTGTCCTGGCTAATATTTATCCCTCGACAACATCACTATAAAAAGATTATCTGGTCATCATCACATTGCTGTTTGTGGGACCTTGCTGTGCACAAAATTAGCTGCCGCGTTTCCTACATTACAACAGTGACTGCACTCCAAAAGTACTTAATAAGCTGTAAAGCTTTAGGGCAAGCTGAGGTTATGAAAGGAGTTATAGGAATGCAAGACTTTCTTATTACTGTAGCAGCCATTTGACAGATCTACGTGATTAATTATACTCCTCGGGCTACTGCTGCTCGGGATCCAACCTTGCAATGGTTGTTTGTAACACGCACATGAATACAAATTTATTTTGAAGGTTGAACGCAACCTGTTCACCTCCACTGCTGTCATGTATCCAGAGTGTGGTGCGTACAATGATTGGATTGCAGAGAGGTAGGCAGTTGCTGCATATGATTGTTAAATAGTGTTTAGGAACATAGGAACAGGAGGAGGCCATTTAGCCCCTCGAGCCTGTTCCGCCATTCAGTGAGATCATGGCTGATCTGCGACCTAACTCCATATAACTGCCTTTGCCCCATATCCTTTAATACCTTTGGTTAACAAAAATCTATCAATCTCAGATTTAAAATTAACAGTTGATCTAGCATCAACTGCTGTTTGCGGAAGAGAGTTCTAAACTTCTACCACCCTTTGTGTGTAGAAGTGTTTCCTAATTTCACTCCTGAAAGGTCTGTCTCTAATTTTTAGACTATGCCCTGAAGCTTTAGACACCCAAATCAGCAGAAATAGTTTCTCTCTATCGACCCTATCTGTTCCCCTTAATAACTTGAAAATTTCAATCAAATCACCCCTTAACCATCTAAATTCCAGGGAATACAACCCTAGTTTGTGCAATCTTTCCTTGTAATTTAACCTCTGGAGTCCAGGTATCATTCTGGTAAATCTAGTTTAATGCGTGTCCATATTGTGCTCAGGAGGGTGGTGGCAGTGTGCTCACACATTTTACAGTGAATTGTGCAACTCGCCATGTCGCTTGTGAAAAGCTTGTGGTATCTGCTGTCCATCAATAAAGGGCTCAAAACTACAGTCATCTGTTTCTCTCTCCACAGATGCTGTCTGGCCTGCTGAGTAATGTTCCTGTAATTTCTTTTCTCCCATGCGTGGGCCCTTTAACTGGCTGTGCGGCCCAATTCAAATCGTCGCGCATGGACAGTTATTCCTATTGAATAACCGGGGAGCGGCCTGCGTGGGACTTCCAGACCGCTGCGCAGTAGTGCGGCTTAACGGGAATGTTGCTGCTGAGTATTTCAAGCATTTTCTGTTTATATTTCAGATTTCCAGCATCCGCAGTATTTTGCCTATGGTGCCCGACTAGTAACTAGTCTCCTTGGGGGGCAGGGGAAAGAGGAGAAGATAAGATGAAAGATCCAGTTATGGAAGATATGAACCAGATTCCAACTAAGCTTCCACTCTTCGTGTTTCAGATCCACCCAGGATTACAAATCTCTCCAAGATATTCATCGTTCCTCGAACTGCTGCTCTCGCCGCATCTTGAGATCCCGCTCAACGCCATGCGTCGCCACATGAACATTCTCGACCTCTCTCTTCAGCAGCACCGACGCACTCTATCTCAAAACTGTCCGGGTCCACAGTTCCATTTCATCCTTCGACTCATCCGACGCTTCAACAAAAAACTTTTTTTCTTCCTTTCTGATGTCAAGGATCGCAAGCTTCATCAGCTCTTGAACACCAACGCCCCTCTGGAACCTTCTTCCCCTTCACTTTCCTCTGAACCCCCTACTCCCCATCTTACCCCCTGCTGCGTTTTCACTATCCCTTCCGACCTTCCCCTCTCTGACCCCGAACGATCAGTCCTCAGCAAAGGCCTGAGCTTCATCCCCTTACACCCCCACCTCAATGAATTTCGAGCTCGACACGATGCAGAGCTCTTTTTCCGCCGCCTTCACCTCCGTGCCCACTTCTTTAGCCAGGAGTCTTCCCCCCGCAAGGCTGACCCTTTCTCCCACTTTCTGAATTCCCGTTCTACCTGGACCCCTCCCCCTGGCCTCTTACCCTCTCTAGATCTTTTCATTGCAAACTGCCGCCGTGACATCGGCCATCTCCATTTCTCTGCTCCCCTCACTCACTCCAACCTACCTCCCTCTGAACTTGCAGCACTCCATTCTCTCAGATCCAACCCCGACATTGTCATTAAACCTGCTGACAAGGGTGGTGCTGTTGTTGTTTGGCGAACTGACTTCTACCTAGCAGAAGCTGCACGCCAACTCTCCGACACCTCCTCCTACCTCCACCTGGACCATGACCCCACTACCGAACATCAAGCCACCGTTGCCAAGACTGTCACTGACCTCATCTCCTCTGGAGATCTTCCCCCCGCGGCCACCAACCTCATAGTTCCCCAACCTCGCACAGCCCGCTTCTACCTCCTTCTCAAGATCCACAAACAGGACTGCCCTGGTAGACCCATCGTTTCAGCCTGTTCTTGCCCCACGGAACTTATCTCTTCCTATCTCGACTCTATTTTTTCTCCCCTTGTCCAGTCTCTTCCCACCTACATCCGCGACTCTTCCGTCACCCTCCGCCACTTTAACAGTTTCCAGTTTCCCGGCCCCAACCCCGTCCCTTTCACTATGGACGTACAATCCCTCTACACCTCCATCCCCCACCAGGATAGCCTGAGGGTGCTCCGCTTCTTCCTTGAACAGAGGCCCAACCAGTCCCCATCCACCACCACCCTCCTCCGCCTGGCTGAACTTGTTCTCACATTGAACAACTTCTCCTTTGACTCCACTCATTTCCTCCAAATCAAAGGTGTTGCTATGGGTACCCGCATGGGTCCTAGCTCTGCCTTCCTTTTCGTGGGATATGTGGAACACTTTGTTCCAGTCCTACTCGGGTCCCCTCCCTCACCTCTTCTTCCGGTACATTGATGACTGTATCGGTGCCGTCTCCTGCTCTCGCCATGAACTAGAAAATTTCATTCACTTTGCTTCCTATTTCCACCCTTCCCTCACCTTCACATGTTCCATCTCAGACTCTTCCCTTCCCTTCCTCGACTTCTCTGTCTCCATCTCTGGGGATAGGTTATTGACAAACATTCACTACAAGCCCACTGACTCCCACAGCTACCTGGACTACACTTCCTCCCACCCCGCCTCCTGTAAGGACTCTATTCCATTCTCCCAGTTTCTCTGTCTCCACCGCATCTGCTCTGACGATGCCACCTTCCATACCAGTGCTTCCGACATGTCTTCCTTTTTCCTCAACCGAGGATTCCCCTCTACCGTGGTTGACACAGCACTCGACCGTGCCCATTCTATCTCCCACACTTCTGCCCTCACCCCTGCCCCTCCCTCCCAGAACCACGATAGAGTTCCCCTTGTCCTCACCTTTCACCCCACCAACCTCCACATTCAACAGATCATCCTCCGCCATTTCCGCCACCTCCAGCGTGATCCCACCACCAAACGCATCTTCCCCTCACCTCCCCTTTCAGCATTCCATAGGGACTGCTCCCTCCGCGACACCCTAGTCCACTCCTCTACCACCCCCCAGCACCCCTTCCCCTTCGCCCGGCACCTTCCCGTGCAAGCGCAGGAGATGCAACACATGCCCTTATACCTCCCCCCTTCCCACTGTCCAGAGGCCCAAACACCCCTTCCAGGTGAAACAGCGATTTACTTGTACTTCCTGCAATTCAGTATACTGTATTCGCTGCTCATGATGTGGTCTTCTCTACATTGGGGAGACCAAACGCAGATTGAGTGACCGCTTTGCGGAACATCTCTGTTCAGTCCGTAAGGGGGACCCAGAGCTCCCGGTGGCCTGTCACTTCAATTCACCGCCCTATTCCCACTCAGACCTCACCATCCTCGGCCTATTGCATTGTTCCACGGAAGCTCAGCGGAAGCTCGAGGAACAGCACCTCATCTTTCGATTAGGCACTCTACAGCCCTCTGGACTCAACATAGAGTTCAACAATTTCAGATCATAACCTCGGATATTTATTGGCTAATTACAGGGTCATTACATCCATGGTACAAAACAGCTGCAGGTTGTATTTCTTCTCTTTAAATAATAAAAGCTTTGGGAACAGGCACAGTGCCTGCTGTTTATATATTTTCCCTTTCTTTTTTTTTAATCCACACTTTCGTCTGGGTTTTTTTCTTCCCTCCCACATGGCAGCTGTCCTTCATTCTGCCAGGGCCATTCACACTTCATCTGGAGCCATCCTTTGTTCCTTGAATATCTCTTAATGTCTCTTAATCTCTCCTGCTTTCTATCCTATCTCTGACCTTCCCTTTTGTTCTTTCATCCCCTCCCCCTTTCCCCAGCCCCCACTTGCTTTAAAATCTATCCCTCTTCCTGCTTTTTTCCCCCAGTTCTGACGAAGGGTCTTCGACCTGAAACGTTAACTCCGTTTCGCTCTCTACGGATGCTGCCCTGGCCTGCTCAGTTTTTCCAGCATTTTCTGATGTTATTTCGGATTTCCAGCATTCGCAGTATTTTGCTATCGTGAACCAAATCAGTCCTCTGCGGTAGACTAGATACCCGAGTCAGTCTTGACAAAGGGTTTCGACCTGAAACATTGAATCTATTTCTCTTTCCACGGATGTTGCCTGGCCTGTTGAGTTTTTCCAGCATTTTCTGGTGCTAACCCAAGTCAGATAGTTCTGTACCGTTCCAGGATGTTATTGATGACCGACCACCCAGCCAGGCTCATCGAAGGGATGTAGGAAGGTTATTCTTCCATCTTGGCTTGCCAGTGCTCTGTTCTGGTAAGCTGCACAGGTTTAGCTAGTTAAATTTGCGTATACTTACATAGAAACATAGAAGATAGGAGCAGGAGTAGGCCATTCGGACCCTCGAGCCTGCTCCGCCATTCAATGAGATCATGGCTGATCATCCAAACTCAGTACCCTGTCCCTGCCTTCTCCCCATATCCCTTGATCCCTTTAGCCTTAAGAAATATATCCAACTCCTTCTTGAATATATTTAATGAATTGGCCTCTACTGCCTTCTGTGGTAGAGAATTCCACAGGTTCACCACTCTCTGGGTGAAGAAATTCCTCCTCATCTCTGTCCTAAATGGCTTACCCCTTATCCTTAGACTGTGACCCCTGGTTCTGGACTCCCCGACCATCGGGAACATCCTTCCAGCATCTAGTCTGTCTAGTCCTGTTAGAATTTTATAAGTTTCGATGAGATCCCCTCTCACTCTTCTAAACTCCAGCGAGTACAAGCCCAATCGACCCAATCTCTCCTCATACGTCATTCCTGCCATCCCAGGTATCAGCCTGGTGAATCTTCGCTGCACTCCTTCCATGGCAAGAACATCCTTCCTCAGATAAGGCAACCAAAACTGCACTCAATACTCAAGGTGTGGTCTCACCAAGGCCCTGTACAACTGCAGCAAGACATCCTTGTTCCTGTACTCAAACCCTCTCGCTACGAAGGCCAACATACCATTTGCCTTCTTAACTGCCTGCTGCACCTGCATGCTTACTTTCAGCGACTGGTGCACAAGGACGCCCAGGTGTCGTTGCACTTCCCCTTCTCCCAATCTATTGCCATTTAGATAATAATCTGCCTTCCTGTTTTTGACACCAAAGTGGATAACCTTGCATTTATCCACGTTATATTGCATCTGCCATGCTTCTGCCCAATCACCCAACCTGTCCAAATCATACTGGAGTTTCTCGGCATCCTCCTCACAGCACACACGCCCACCCAGCTTTGTGTCGTCTGCAAACTTGGAGATATTACATCTAGTTCCCTCGTCCAGATCATTAATATATGTTGTGAATAGCTGGGATCCAAGGACCGATCCCTGCGGTGCCCCACTAGTCACTGCCTGCCACTCGGAAAAAGACCCGTTTATTCCAACTCTTTGCTTTCTGTCTGCCAACCAGTTCTCTATCCAAGTCAATACCTTGCCCCCAATCCCATGTGCCTTAACTTTACACGCTAATCTCTTATGCGGGACCTTATCGAAAGCCTTTTGAAAATCCAAATACACCACATCCACTGGTTCTCCCTTATCTATTTTACCAGTTACATCCTCAAAAAATTCCAGTAGATTAGTCAAGCACGATTTACCTTTTGTAAAGCCATGTTGACTTTGTCCGATCCAGTCACTTTTTTCCAAGTGCTCTGCTATTACATCCTTTATAATGGACTCTAGCATTTTCCCCACTACCGATGTCAGGCTTACTGGTCTGTAATAACCCGTTTTCTCTCTACCACCCTTTTTGAACAGTGGGATAACATTAGCTACCCGCCAATCCATGGGTACTGTTCCAGAGTCTATCGAATTTTGGAAGATGACCAACAATGCATCTACTATTTCTAGGGCCACTTCCTTAAGTACCCTAGGATGTAGATTATTAGGCCCTGGGGATTTATCGGCCCTCAATCCCATCAATTTCCCTAACACCATTTCCCTACAAATACTGATTTCTATCAGTTCCTCCCTTTCATTAGACCCTATGTTCCCCGACATCTTTGGGAGGTTATTTGTGTCCTCCTTTGTGAAGACAGAACCAAAGTATGTATTTAATTGGTCTGCCATTTCTTTGTTCCCCATTATAAATTCCCCTGATTCTGACTGCAAGGGACCTACGCTTGACTTCACCAATCTTTTTCTCTTCACTTATCTATAAAAGCTTTTACAGTCAGTTTTTATGTTCCCTGAAAGCTTACTGTCATACTCTATTTTCCCCCTCTTAATTAATCCTTTTGTTGGATCCTAAACTGCTCCCAATCCTCAGGTTTACTGCTTTTTCTGGCCAATTTATATGTCCTCTCCTTGGATCTTATGCTATCCCTAATTTCCCTTGTTAGCCACGGTTGAGTCACCTATTTTGTTTTATTTTTATGCCAAACTGGGATGAACAAATTCTGTAGTTCATCCATGCGATCTTTGAATGTTTGCCATTGCCCAGCCACTGTCAACCCTTTGAGTGACATTCCCCAATCAATCCTACCCAACTCGCACCTCATACCATCGTCATCTCCTTTATTTAAATTCAGAACCCTAGTCTCTGAGTCAACTATTTCACTCTCCATCTTAATGAAGAATTCTATCATATTATGATCGTTCCGACCCAAGGGGCCTCGCACAACAAGATTGCTAATTAATCCTTTCTCATTACATAATACCCAGTCTAAGATGGCCTGATCTCTAGTTGGTTCCTTGACATATTGGTCCAGGAAACCATCCCGTATACACTCCAGGAATTCCTCCTCCACAGTATTGTTACTAATTTGGTTAGCCCAATCTGGGGGACAGAGGGGGGTTGCGGGATAGTCAAGTGTTCACACCTGTCAACCTGCGTCTAAGCTCTGTGCAATTAAATAAGGAGGTGAGGAAGAAGTAGAACATAAATAACAATTTTGTTTTATTATATTTTGTTTATTATTATGGCTTTATAGATAACACCAGATGGAAATGATAACATTCCATAGTCAGAAACAGCCGGCACTGTGCCCATTCCCAAAGCTTTTATTATTCAAAGAGAAGAAATACAACCTGCAGCTGTTTTGTACCATGGATGTAATGACCCTGTAATTAGCCAATAAAAAATGCATGGATAGACTGTATTTTCTTTCAAGACAATACAATACTGAAAGGCTTTTACTATTGTTTCCCCTAAAATACAAGGTGTCAATGTGAAGGGATATTTACTAGTCCTAGCCCCTTTGGAGCTACCCCGGATCAGGCGTATTTCTCAGACATTCACTTTCAACTAAAGTTTAAGGTAGCCGAATCCTAGGGATGCTTAATTGTGTCTAAAGGTCCGGGCTATCTCTCCCTAAAGGAAAGGAACAACCTGCAAATGTTACCATCCCCCAGATAGCGCTTTTAATAAGTTTAGCTAGACTGCAACGTCCCGGATATTGTGAGGGTCTGGAGAACTCCTCTCAGAATTCTGTAACTCTTCACCAAAGAGTGTACAGAAATTGAGTTCGCGAGTTTTTGATACAGAAGACTTTTGAGACAATTCTAAAAATATATAGAGATTTATTAAAACAGCTGACACGCAATTTACAGTTGGTGAATCAGTCAATCGCAACTTTAACAGTTCTAAAAAGAGAAAAAATACTATCTTAGTAACAGAGAATCTTACTTTTAAATCTTAACTTCGCTACAGTATTACAGTTCTTAAATTTTCTATACAGGATATCCATCAACATCAAATACCTTTGATCCCCGAGGTACAAAGAGTTGGAGACTACAGAGCTGCCTCTGTAGCCGAGAATCGCTTTGCCCGATTAAAGCGAATCGGATATCCCATTTGAAACTTCAATATTTATACTCTTTTTCAGTGGTATTTCCTTTAAAGTTTCTGCTGAAGGAAGTCAATTATCCCTATT
Organism: Somniosus microcephalus; assembly: GCF_052327205.1. Lineage (NCBI taxonomy): Eukaryota > Metazoa > Chordata > Chondrichthyes > Squaliformes > Somniosidae > Somniosus > Somniosus microcephalus. Next base: position 124,455,198 of record NC_140989.1, read on the forward strand.
CATCTTTCTGCCGACCTCTGCAATTCTTACTGCTACATCAGCTGGTAGCATTACAGAATCTTGTCTCATCTCCAGGTGTTCTAAGTTTACCATATAGAATGGTGTGAAGGGCAGGTGTTCCTTATTTTATGTCATCTTTATGAGGGCAGATGTTCCATATCTTATGTGCCATCTTTACGAAGTTTAAATTAGAACACCCTATCCAGGGTGGACCATTGTTTTTGTTCTCAAAGGTCAGCCTGTCGGAGCCATGCACCTTCTGTTTCAATAAGGTTATTTATTCAGGGTCAACAACTGTCTTATCTCAATAGCCAGAATTATTTCATAGTTAGGTTTCTAAATTTCCAAACCCAGTTTGTCATGTGTTAATAAGGCCAAAATTCTTTCACAAGGTACTGTATTTTTCTGAATAGGTTATATGGCCTATTCCTTCACAAATGTTCAATAACCGCACTGACCATATACCATACAGAAAAAGCTAGTACCTAGAGCATCAAATACTATGTAATGTTTCAATCCATTAGTTATTTTTCATCCTCATGTTTTGCCTTTTTTCCACCTTTTGGTCATACAATTTCCTAGCAGACTAGGTGGCTAATCAACCTCCCTCCATAGTGCTGTATGGCTAATTGTTGAGAAGGAATTTACCCACTAGCTTTCCCTCCCTAGATTCTGTTATTAAGTTATTATAACACTCTTGCAATATTTCAGTACATCTCTATTCAACTCTACAGTGTACTAAATGTATTGGTACAGTTCTGACAAAGGATCTCTAAGTTAACTAATCTTTTCTCTTTTCAGATGATGATAGACCTGCTGAGTATTTCCAGCATTTCTGTTTTATAAATATAGCTGTTCAATCTTTAAAAAAAAAATTAAATCCTTAATATTATGCTTGCCTAACAAGCATCATAAAAATAATTATTTTAGTTCTATGGTAACATGTACAGTACAAAATTACCAAAAGCTCAATAACTATGTTCTATAAATTTTAATAGTTAAATGTGCTCAACACACACTGATAAGCTCAGATTTGTAGTTCTGTAGCATGCAAGATATGTTTTCAAAAGCAGAGATTTTTCAGAACAAAAGCTACAAAAACTAAGAAAATACAAAAGTAAAAGTTCAGTAAATATCTGTTGCTTTTTTATTTTAATATATATTTTGTAATGCTATTAATAGTTTTTACATAAGTAAAAACAAAAGAATAAGTCAGATGGAACAGATTTGCTTCTAGGTTTTCGTGTGCAATAGAAGGTATTTCACACAGTCTTTTATAAACCAGTCAAATTCTCTTAGTGTCTGCTGGAATATTTCTTCTAAACTATGGATCACAGATGATAAGCATATTATTTTAGTCCTTTAAAAATAAAACATTCAAAATCTTCAGTCTTAAGACTACATTCTAAAAAATAAATCTAATGTAGTTAGGACTATTCACAACAAAATGATGTCGTATTACAGTATATAAACAAACATGTAAAACATACGTTTTGCATATCCAGTTTCAAAATAAATGTAAAGTTATTTATGACATGCAAATAGTCACACATTAAACCACATACAGTATAATTGTGGCCATTTACAATGCAAGAAATTACAAGAAATTGCTTATTCGGTCATTTATTAATTGAATGCAATTGACCCCTGTATCCAGACACAAAAAGTATGTGATTTTTGCACCAGATCCTTTTCCTAAATTGGTTAACACTGGAATTCCACAACTACCACTGGGTCGCCACACTTTTGCCAAGTCAACGCTGGATTGAGGCAGAAAGGGGACAGGATCATGACTGGAGTGTTACTGTTTACTTTGTGCATGATAGGAATCCATTGAAAACCAAACCTTAATAAAAAAAATACTAAACCGTAATAACGAATACTTCCACCTCATAAGACACAGAAATAAGTGGAAAAGTTTCTTCCATATTAAGAATTAAGACTTTTAGTGGTAGTTTATATTTTAGAATTTCCCAAGGACTCAAAATCCACTGTTCATTTTCAAGATGGGATGTGTGGCAACCTTTACTTTACCACACACGATATCCTAATTTGGTCAAAAACAACTTCAATAATATCTGAAGCTGTTTAAACAAAGGAATTTCTTCACCCAGAGAGTGGTGAACCTGTGGAATTCTCTACCACAGAAGGCAGTAGAGGTCAATTCATTAAATATATTCAAGAAGGAGTTGGATATATTTCTTAAGGCCAAAAGGATCAAGGGATATGGAGAGAAGGCGGGAACGGGGTACTGAATTTGGATGATCAGCCATGATCTCATTGAATGGCGGAGCAGGCTCGAGGGGCCGAATGGCCTACTCCTGCTCCTATCTTCTATGTTTCTATATTACACACTATAAAATTGTAGATAGAGGACTGAGGTAATCTACAGATTCGGATGACAGCCATAGATTCTCAAGGCCAGTTCTTTGTTTAAGACATCATTTTACCTCCTAGAGTGTTATAGTTGAACCTCCAAACAATGAATGTAAACAAATAATCAAAGAAACAAAAATGAGTATGATTATAACTCAAAAGTAAATTTTCACTGTAGTTACTCTAAGAACTGTACAGCAGGCAGACTTATTAATGTTACTGCACAAAGGATTTATTTTTTCCCCTGCGCATGGGACATCAAGTTTCCATGAAAAATAGAGTGTTATTTATAAAAAAGGACTGACTCTCGTCATGGTTTTACAGTAATTGCATTACATAGAAATTACAGTACAGAAACTGGCCATTCAGCGCAACTGGTCTATGCTGGTGTTTGTGCTCCACACGAGCCTCCTCCCACCCTTCTTCATCTCACCCTATCAGCATATCCTGCTATTCCTTTCTCCCTCACGTGTTTGTCTAGCTTCCCCTTAAATGTATCTATGTTTGTCGCTTCAACTACTCCACGTGGTAGCAAGTTCCACATTCTCACCACTTGCTGGGTAAACAAGTTTCTCCTGAATTTCCTACTGGATTTATTAGTGACTATCTTACATTTACAGCCTCTAGTTTTAGCCTCCCCCGCAAGTGGAAACATCTTCTCTACGTCTATGCTATCAATCACCTTCATAATCTTAAAGACGTCTATCAGGTCACCCCTCAGCCGTCTCTTTTCTAGTTACAGTAACAGGTTACAGCTTGGGAGGACTATACAACACCACATTAAGAACCAACACTGTCAGATTTCTCCTAAGATTTCCACCACATTCTAGGCAATCCTGGCTTTATTAAGATCGGCAGGATGTGTTCCTCAAGTTTTTCACAACAAAGATGTTTCTTTTGGAAAAGCCGTAGTAACAGGCCACTAATATATATTATGGAACAGCACCTCAACTTTCGATTAGGCACTTTACAGCCTTCCGGCCTCAACAATTTCAGATCATAACCAGCGCTCCCACTTCCTTGCACAGCAGGAGCTGGTAATGGTTCTGCTGAAATTATTTACACTTCCTCTGGGCCTATCTTTTGTTTCTTTACTTTTCCCATTACCACCCCCTCCCATTTTCCCAGCCTTTGTACTTGCTTATAAACTGTTAAATCTCTAACTTAAAATCATAGCATCATGCAGCACAGAAGGAGGCCTTTCAGCCCATCGTCGCTGTGCCGGCTCTTTGAAACAGCTATCCAATTAGTCCCATTCCCCTGCTCTTTCCCCATAACCCAGCACATTTTCCTTATTAAGTATTTACCCAATTCTCTTTTGAAAGTTACTGAAATCTGCTTCCACCACCCTTCCAGGCAGTGCATTCCAGATCACAACAACTCGCTGTGTAAAAAACTGTTTCCTCATGTCGACTCTGGTTCTTTTGCCAATCACCTAAAATCTGGGTTCTCTGGTTACCGACCCTCCTGGCGCTGGAAACAGTTCCTCCTTAGTTACTCTGTCAAAACCCCTCTATTAAATCTCTAACTTATCCAAGTTCTGACAAAAAGGCATTGACCTGAAACGTTGACTCTGTTTCTCTGTCCACAGGTGCTGCCTGACCTGCTGAGTATTTCCAGCATTTTCTCCTTTCATAACAAAGACGCTCACCTGTGGCCGCCCGCCGTCTCCAGGGCCAACGGTCCTCGATGCTGTCTTCACTCAGCCTCCGTCTCCTAGCAACCAGTGGAGGCCACCCATTGGATGGCCAGGTGCGCGCAACCTCTTCCAGGGACAACTGCAAGCGATCACGTCAAATCAACAGGAAGCACATCTCCCCAGCATAAAGGGCTTATTCCCGATCCCTCCGCGGATTATTATATATATATTTTAAAAAAGTGCGTCATTTAAAAAATAGAAAAACCGTTAAGTAAACAAAACTGTATAATTTTGGCATTTATGAAAAATTATTAATATATTAAAATAAATATCAACTTTTTTTTATTACTTACGGTTTACGAGTTTGGTACTTAAAGTGGCGGCACTATTTGTTCTCTATAACAATTTCGGTTACGTGCAAGGCGTAGGGTGTGATGTGGTTGCGCGCTGCATGCTGGGAGTTGGTGTTCGTTCTGCCGGTAATGTCCGAAATTGAGCGTGGTTAGGCCGGAAGCGGAAACTACAGCTCCCAGAGTGCAGTGCGCTATGCCGGCTGGCGTGTTCACGTCGCTCAGGCAGGTGACGTAGACACGTGATGCCCTCTTGCCAGCGACGCATTCCAGTAGAGGTGACCTCTTAGAGCAGCAGCAGCCGCCGCGCAGAATGGTCTGTATTTTAATCATTATTCTTGTAAGATGCTCTTCTCATATATAGTGATTCAGGGCTGCTTTGTGGGTTTCGTTATAAACCCTTAAGGGCTTCCTTTTTAACCTGGGTAGATATTTGGGACCACCGAGGCGGATGGAGGTTAATTAACTATAGTTCACTAGCTATAACTCTGACTAAAATTATACTGGATAATGTTTATTCTGATCTTCCACCAAACTATAGAAATTTAATGTGTGTTATTATGTAAGCCCCTAATTAGGAATCAGCTTCAGTATATGATACTGTACAACATTTAACACCACACAAGGTTAGATCTGCAAATATTGAAAAGTGGGTGGGTTAAGGAATCATGTATGATTATGCAACACAAGGGCATAACACTAAATAGAAATTATTTTTTTGTACTGCGCTAGAGGGTGTTATAAGTTGAGACCGCAAGCTAAATAAGACATTTTTGTATAAACAATAATTCTATGTTTAGAGAAGTTAAATTATGGACTATGTAGATTAGGGTGAAAATGCCATGTCAATCCAGTTTACCTTCCATATAGAGCAAGGCAAGGTCAGACCACTTTTACCTCAAAGCTGTATGAGTGCAACTGTTTATAAATTATGATTTTTAAAAAGCAGACTATGAAACCATGTAAGAACTGGATAAATGTGATTATTTCTGAATATTGCTACAGCTCGCTTGCAAGGGAAGACCCCCTTGACAGTTTTGGGAATGTGCGGATGGAATTGCAACAGTGACCTTGAAAATTATTCCTTTCATTTGGCCAGTGTGGTTCTTTGGCAGAATTGATTTCAGTTGTCTTCCCACCATCCTAAAAGAACATTGGGTTGCCCCGGTGCTTGATGTTGGGTTTGCTACTGTTTATAATTTACATAAATAATTTTGATTGAGAAACTCCCTGCAGACAATACCAAACTAGGAGGGGCAATGAATTGAAGGTAGCAGCTTGCACCTATAGAATGAGTTGTTCTAACAATGATAAATGCCCAACCAGTCCATGCTGGCGTTTATGCTCCACTCTAGCCTCCTCCCATCCTTCCTCATCTAACTCTTATCAGCAGAACCCTCTATTCCCTTCTCCTTCATGTGCTTATCTAGCTTCCCCTTAAATGCATCTGTACTATTTGCCTCAACCTCTTCCTGTGGTAGCAAGTTCCACATTCTCACCACTTGCTGGGTAAAGAAGTTTCTTCTGAATTCCCTATTGGATTTCTAGTTGAATATCTTCTATTGATGGCCTTTAGTTTTGCTCTTCCCAAGTGGAAAGGCACTCTGTGTCTAATCTTATCAAAACTTTTTATAATTTTAAAGACCTCTCATTTCAAGAGAAAAGAGACCCAGCCAGTTCATCCTTTACTGATAGGTATAACCTTGCAGTTCTGGTATCATCCTTGTAAATCATTTTTGCACCCTCTAGTGCCTCTATATCCTTTTTATAATATGGTGACCAGAGCTGTACACAGTACTCCAAGTGTGGTCTAACCAAGGTTCAATACAAGATAAGCATAACTTCTCTACTTTTCAACTCTATCCCTCTAGAAATAAAACCGTGCTTGGTTTTTGTGATGGCCTTATTGACCTTCATCGCAACTTTTAGTGATTTGTGTATTTGTACTCCCAGATCCCTTTGCTCCTAAGTAATATGTGACCTCCTTATTTTCCTTACCAAAATGTAATACCTCACGCTTATCTATGTTGAAATTCATTTGCCAATTATACGCCTATTCTGCAAATTGATTAATGTCTTGTAATTTGTTGTAGTCCTCAGTATTGACTATCCAACAACAACTTGTATTTATATAGCACCTTTAACGTAGTAAAACGTCACCAGGCGATTCACATTATATTAAAAGACAAAATATTTGACACCGAGCCACATAAGGGGAAATTAGGGCGGGTCAAAGACGTAGGTTTTAAGGAGCATCTTAAAGGAGAAAGAGAGGTAGTGAGGGGTTTAGGCAGGGAATTCCAGAGCTTAGGGCCTAGACAACAGAAGGCACGGCCACCAATGGTTGAGAGATTGTAATCAGGGATGCTCAAGAGGGCAGAATTATGTGGCTATGTGGTCGGAAGCTCATTTCAGGGTCAAATATGACCCCAAGGTTGCGAACAGTGTGGTTCAGCCTCAGACAGATGTTAGGGAGAGGGATGGAGTCAGTGGATAGGGAACGGAGCTTGTGGCGGGGACCGAAAGCAATGGCTTCGGTTTTCTCGGTATTTAATTGGAGAAAATTTCTGCTCATCCAGAACTGGCAATTTAGAGACCGTGGATGGGTCAAGAGACGTGGTAGTGAGGTAGAACTGGGTGTCGTCAGCGCACATGTGGAAACTGACGCTGTGCTTTTGGATGATGTCGCCAAGGGGCAACATGTAGATGAGAAATAGGAGGGGGCCAAGGATAGATCCTTCAGGGACACCAGAGGTAAAACTGCGTGAGCGGGAAGAGAAGCTGTTGCAGATGACTCTCCGGCAATGATTAGATAGATAAGAATGGAACCAGGCGAGTGCAGTCTCACCCAGCTGGATGACGGTGGAGAGGTGTTGCAGAAGGATGGAGTGGTCAACCGTGTCAATGGCTGCAGATAAGTCAAGAAGGACGAGGAGGGATAGTTTACCTTTGTTATAGTCACAAAGGATGTAATTTGTGACTTTGATGAAAGCCGTTTTGGTACTGTGGCAAGGGCAGAAACCTGATTGGAGGGATTCAAACATGGAGTTGTGGGAAAGATGGGCACGGATTTGGGAGGTGACACGTTCAAGGACTTTGGAGAGGAAATGAAGGTTGGAGATGGGGTGGTAGTTTGCAAGGACGGAGGGGTCAGTGGTTGGTTTTTTTGAGGAGAGGGGTGATGATGGCAGATTTGAGGGAGAGGGGGACAGTACCTGAGGAGAGAGAACCGTTAACAATGTCAGATAACATGGGAACCAGAAAAGGAAGTTGGGTGGTCAGCAGTTTAGTGGGAATAGGGTCGAGGGAGCAGGAAGTGGGTCTCATGGACAAGATGAGCACGGAGAGGTCATGAGGGGAGATCGGAGAGAAACTGGCGAAAGATGCGAGTTCAGGGCTAGGGCAAGGGGGAACCTTAGAGGAAGTTTGGCCCAGTGGGCTAGGGGAAGGAAGGGAAGTGGCAGAGGCAGCTGAACGGATGGTCTCAATCTTTGAGACAAAAATCCATGAGCTCCTCACTGTTGTCGGAGGTGAGGGTGGAGGAGACAGGGGAGAGGGGTTTAAGAAGATGGTTAGCAGTGGAGAATAGGAGCCGCGGTTTATCTTTGCATTCCAGAATGATTCTGAAATAGTGAGCAATTTTGGCAGACAAGAGCAGGACCCGATAATGCTTTGTGGTCCAGCCAGATCTGGTGGTGAATGGCTAAACCAGTTGTCCGCTATATCCATTCAAGTCTGCGTCCCTTGGCCGTAAGGGAGCGAAGATGAGGGCCGTACCGGGGGAATGGCCAGGGTGAGAGAGTAATTGTTTTAATAGGGACTAAAGCATCAAAGGTGGTGGTGAGGGTATGTTTAAGCAGATCGATTGCTGCAGAAATGTCATGGTGAATGAAGGGCGAAAGGCTGGACAGTTGGGATTTCATAAGTGCAGTTGGGAGAGAGATTTTTCCAGGGACGGACACTGAAGGAAGTCAGGTTGGGGTGGGTGGAAGGGGGATGTGGAAGTGGTCAGAGATGGCCTTATCTGTGATTGATTCGATGGGAGTAGCGATGGCAAGGTCGATGGGGTGGCCGTGAATATGGGTTGGGGAGTTTACATGGAGGGAGAGATTAAGCGAGGATAGGAGGGCAGTGAACTCAGAGGAGAGAGAGCATGATGAATTGAGATGGACATTGAAATCACGTAGGATGGGAAGTCGCTCGGTGCAGAGGCTGAGGGAGGAGAGCAGTGAAGTAATCTCGGTAATAACATTTTTATGGTACTTGGGTGGCCGGTAGAAAACAAGAATCTTAAATGAGGTGAGACCACTGGAATTCTAGGGCATCAAAGGTGGTGGTGAACATTTCTGCAGCTCCCGATCTGCTCAACACATGAAATGGTGTGCAGATTGGAGTGGTGGAGGTGAAACCGCTGGAATCACCTTAAACAATTAGATACAGCAAGTGGGGGGGTAGGGTGTAGTCTCTTTCTGGATGGATGAGCTGAATGGCCTTCCTCCTCTGTAAATACATAGTGAACATAGGATTGGAGCATGTAGCAAGAGTGCGAAACTGGTTCGTACCGGCCACCATAGTAAATGAGAATTAGAGATATAACTGGAGCTTTGAAACGTTAAACAAATGAAAAATCTCCAAACATTTAAACCAAGATAAATGACGTGGACATGAGATATATTAAGTCTCACCCCAATGGTGAGTATCATCAAGTTCTCATAAAAGGAAATTATTTTTGTATAGTTTCCACCAGGAAAAGCCTATTTTGTGATAAGTTTAAATACAACGCCTTTTCAATGTTGTTAAATACAATTTTGAACATAATATCAAATGGTTTTCTACACAGATTTCACTTCAAAATAAAATACGTCATTAAGCAGGAGGCTCTGCTGGAACAGTACAATGGGCCATTATTTATGGTTCAGTAATGTACAATTCAACAAATGTCCATCTGCTATTTGACTGTGGAAACATCACTCAAGCCAATCCTCCTCTCGCATAGCATCCACACAGTTTTATCAGCGGTCACTGAATATCAATTAATTGAGGGAATTGGTTGATTTGTTCAAAAGGGATGGGAATTTGGAGTGTAATGGCTTTTTCCTGTGCTATGTTCTTAGAGATCCAATTGACCTGGTGCTGAAACTGTTTCTAAGTAATGTGATACATTAATCTGACCTCTGCCAGTGAAATGCCCTTGGATGATTTTGCTATTGTAAAGGCGCATTGTTGTATGGGTACTGTAATAGGCAGTTATGTTTCCTTGGTTACAAGAATGTGCTCCTGAAAATATTTCTAATTTTATATTTCTATGTCCTCAATTATCATTGGAAAGGTAATTTTGTTTTCCATTATTAGGTGAATTGGTTTTTCAATGAAATTAATTTCATATGAGAGCCACAGATTAATACCAACTGTTCTAAGCTAATTAATCAAATATCTGCTTTAGCTTCAAACCTCTTCTGTTCATGGCAAAGACAGAAATCAATTCCAGTTCATCTTTGCACACTGCAACTATGGGTTTAATTATTCAAGTATATATTGTTTTTCTTGTAGAAGTTCAGTTTTCTATTTAAACGTCCTTCTCGAACCTTTCAAAGTGCTTGTGGAAAATGTTAAACTTATAATCCTATAGCATAGTCTATTTATAACGGCCACTGTAGAACAATCCTTAATTTGCTGGAACCTACAGAAAAGCTGAACTTTGGAAAATAATGTATGTATATTTTTTTTATAATGTGCATCTCTAAATCACTCAACTTTTCTCCCCATTCAATTTCTCTTCCAGGCAGAACCCATTAAAGTTCTCGTGACCGGTGCTGCTGGTCAGATTGCCTATTCCCTTCTCTATAACATTGCAAAGGGTGATGTTTTTGGAAAAGACCAGGTAACGTTTACCATTTTGATTGAGCAGATACAGTCTTTTCCTTTGCTTTTCCAAAACAATGGAGTATTGCAATAACACCATTGTGTTTATATATAAAAAAAATACTTGCTAATAGGAGGAGAGAAAAAGAAAGCAAATAATACTTTCAATTTAGAATCAAATCCTAACCAGGACTCTACTTTTTAAAGTCAAATAGGATTGCCAGATCAGCACGTTGAACCAGGAAGGATGCTGATTTCCATAGCATTAGGGTCGGCTGAAAATGAACCTGCTTCCGACATTACATTCTTCAGTAGGCAGCTTTCTCACCATGAAAAGCTGTCATTTTTCTCCTTTTTCAAGAGGCAAAACTATAAATGAGTTTGAATCCCGCCTTCACCACAGGTTAACCTTGCAGCATTGCTGAGCAAAGCTGAACAAATTGACACTTTTAACTGTGGTAGCAATAGCTACAATAGGTGAAAATTGGAAAAAAGCTTCTTTCCCTCCCATCCATGAAATAGTGTCTTGTCTTAGAGGGTTACTCTCGGAACAACCAAGATTGTGAATTTGTGTGTGAATCATGAGCCCTAGTTGAAACCTACTGACGGGACGTTGTCTCTAATTAAATAAATTCTACTGAAGTGATGTTGGATTAAATAGAATGAAAGCATCATGTCATGTATAGTACTGAATTATGTTTTTTTTAATATAATTCCCAAAGCCACTTATTCTTGTGCTGCTTGATATTACACCAATGATGTCGGTGCTGGAAGGTGTAGTGATGGAAATCCGGGACTGCGCTCTTCCACTGGTGAAGGGTAAGTAGGCTAAATGTGGGCGTTGGATGTTAATTTAAAATTGACGAGTCTAAATTTTGTTCTGAATGTCCTTTTGTTTTCTACTTGAAAGTATTTGGTTAACTTTAAATACAGAGCATTGCTAATTTAGTTTGAGCCTGCTTCCTGCTGGAAAAAATAACTTTCAGCTGTCCATTGAGAACTTGTTAAACTGAAAGTCAGTCAAGGCTAGAATTTAAACTCGCCTAATTCTGCTATTGGGAATCTAATCCTCTAGTTGTAGAGGTATTGGGCTACATTGTGTGTAATTTTGTTGGAATTTCTCCTGTGCAATAATTGTGTACCATGTTTATAGATCTTCTTTAATAATACAAGGTCAAATGTGATTTGATCTGTTCAGTGTTCATCGCATCATTAATGTTTCATAACTATTGGTTAAGAGGTCAATTTAATGTGCAATTCTTACTGGCTTAGCTGCTTAGCTCAAGTAAATAATTGTGACATTACCAATCTCGAATTGCTGAGTTATTGGAAAAAAATCTTGTGTGCAAGCTCAGAAAAAGATCATGATGATTAAGGCAGATGCCTTCTGACCTACATAACGATATGTGGATTGCAGACTTTTGGAATCAACGCTGTGGATTTTTTAAAAGACCATTGGGAGTGTTTTCTTTGTCTCTGGTTTTTCTCTCTTCCTCCTCACACAGAAGTGCTGGCATGTGCTGGGGCCCGGTTGCATAAATGCAGGCAGCCCTCCTGTGCCTCATTCAAGTAGATAGTCTTAATTTGTGACCTTCAGTGCGAGTGTTGACGGGCTATTTGTCTGGGAGGCATCATGGACAGGTACAATCCTGTTTTAACCTAACATCACACGTGCATGCTTTGCAGCACATGTCACTGGAAAGCAGTCAGGAGTGGGACCTGTGAACTGTTTTTCCTCTTCCCTAACTCATGCATGCTGAGGCCAGTTGTAGCATGTTACTGGTGTCCCAGCTGAAATCAACTAGTGCAGGAATTCAACTTGGAAATTCTGCTCCAAATGGCTTAGTATCACCAGTAGTGTGCTTGTCCATTAGACTGTCGGGAAGCTTTCGGAGCCTTTCTAAAGCTGGATTGCTGAGCAGAGAGGACTGATGTTTGCCATCCATACCTCCTGTAGGGAGAGCCATATGGGAAACGATATAGGAGTGTAGAACCTTCCCTGTTCCTAGCTAGAAGTGAATCCTGTAAATAAAAATTCCCTTGACTGTCTTTTAACTGTTAGTTCTTGTCCTTCAAATGCGTGATGTTTGACTTGTCAGTTTAACAGATAAGGTTCTGGAAATGTCACTGCTCCTTGCTGTAAGAAGACAAGAAATGGCAAGCTGCTCTTGCTCTACTCAACAATGTCCCCTAGAAGTCCACAGCAAAAGCAGTATTGACCACATCTGGGGAAACATCTAATTGGCTGCTCCTACCTAGCATAGTATGGCTATGGAGAGGCTTGAGGGAAATTGTAGTTTATTCCCCTTCTCTGGGACAAACACTCACCTGCAAAAGATCTGAAGCTAGGCTGCCAGCAGTGCTGTTCATAAACTAGGAGTGCTGTCAGGGGAGTTGATTTTATGGTTTTTTTAATAAACATACTTGATCATAGTAATCAGATTTCTCTTAATTTATGCCTGTTCCTTGCAGAGGTCATTTCAACTGACAAAGAGGAGGAAGCTTTTCAGGGCATTGATGTGGCGATTCTGGTGGGCTCCATGCCAAGACGGGAGGGCATGGAAAGGAAGGACTTGCTGCAAGCTAATGTGAAGATCTTCAAATCTCAGGGTTCTGCTTTGGACAAGTTCGCCAAGAAGACAGTCAAGGTGACAAAAACTTGGAATTGGTTTAAGTACCATCTCCATGTAGAACTAGCAGCTACACATTTGATTGGGACTGGTAAATTTTACTTGACTTTTTTTTGTAATCTTTCCAAATTCAGGAGAGATTCCTGAGGATTGGCAAGTGGCTTAAAAAAAAATCCTGTTAGACAAAAGACATGCTTGAAATTATAAACCACATCAATTGTTGAACAGATATAAAGAGATCTGGTGGATGAACATTTGGATAGTGCAATAAAAACAGAAAATGCTGGGAATACTCAGCAGGTCAGGCAGCATCTGTGGACAGAGAAACAGAGTTAACGATTCAGATCGATGACCTTTCCACAGATGCTGCCTGACCTGCTGAGTATTTCCAGCATTTTCTGTTTTTATATCAGATTTCCAGCATCCGCAGTATTTTGCTTTTATGCAAACAATATTGGCCCATAATTTGCGGTCAGCGGCAAAGTAAAGGCATTCGCCGCTGACCCCGAAGTAAGCTTCCCACAAAGATCTTGCAATCTCTGTAGCGGGAAGTTCAGTTTTTCCAACGTGCAGCTGAAGTCAATGTAGTTTAGTGGGAATCCCATAGTGCGAGCTGCTGTGATGTCAACAAGCTGTCTAAGCAGCCATTCACATTGCAGAATTCTCACAGAAAGGGAACCAGAAAATAGAAAAAAATAATAACCACTTTTTAAAAAATTTGAAGAGTGAAATAAAGATTGGGACATACACATTGGATTAAGGTAGAAGCTGAAATGTCATGAACAAACTTTAAAAAAGTGTATCTTTTTAATTAATTTTAAAATCTGATAATTTTTAACTTAAGGGAGAAATTTGACATGCCACCAATATAAAATTAGTTTTTCAGGGCCAGAATGGTTGTTTATCAGTAGTTATTACTCAGATCGCCGTTAAAAACCCAGTTACACCTCATTTGAATGGGTCTAACTTTTTATGGGGTTTCTAACAGCAATATTTGTTCGGAAAGGGGGAATTTTTCATCAGATCAGTGCAGTTTGCCATCATCAGGACCGCAAGTTCCAGGCCATTGGATTACAAATAGTTCACTACGAATATATTTTGCCTAAATATGGAATACTTAAATGACATATTTGACCTGATGTGACTAAAATAACAACAGAAAATGCTGGAAACACTTAGCCGGTCAGGCAGTATCCTTGGAGAGAGAAACAGAGTTAACGTTTCAAGTCTGTGACCCTTCTTCAGAACTAGAAAAAGTTGTAACAGGCTTTAAGCAGGTGCAGAGGCAGGGAAAGGAGGGAGGGGAGGAAAGAACAAAAGGGGCGGTCTGTGATAGGGTGGGAGGCAGGAGTGGTTAAATGTTACAAATGGGGACGGCAGAATCATCAACAGCTGCCACCTGAAAAAATAGGGGCAGAGGTTATAGTCTGAAATTGTTGAACTCTATGTTGAGTCCAGAAGGCTGTAAAGCGCCTAATAGAAAGATGAGGTGCTGTTCCTCGAGCTTACGTTTAGCTTCATTGGAACTTGGACCATGACCCCACTACAGGTAGACTACCCTTTATCCGGACTTCCGAAAACCGAAACCCTCTAAAAACCAAAGGTTTTTTCGTTCAGCGTAAGTCGTGCGTACGACTTACGCTGAACGAAAAAACCTTCGGTTTTTAGAGGGTTCCGGTTGCGGAAGTTCGGATAAAGGGTAAGTCGTGCGCACGACCCCCCCCCCCCCCCCCGACAGCCGCCGACCCCGCCGCGGACCCGCCGGCCCCGACAACCGCTGACCCCGCCAGCCCCGACAACCGCCGGCCCCGCCGGCCCCGACAACCGCCGACCCCCCCCGCGGACCCCGCCAGCCCCGACAACCGCCGACCCCCCCGCAGACCCCGCCAGCCGCCGACCCCCCCCCGCGGACCCCGCCAGCCCCGACAACCGCCGACCCCCCCGCGGACCCCGACAGCCGCCGACCCCCCCCCCCCCGGACCCCGCCAGCCCCGACAACCGCCGACCCCCCCCCGCCAGCCCCGACAACCGCCGACCCCCCCGCGGACCCCGCCAGCCCTGACAACCGCCGACCCCCCCCGACCCCGACTGACTTACGCTGAGCGTCAGCGTAAGTCGTGCGCACGACCCCCGCCGACCCACCTTCCGAAATCCAAAATTCTCCTTTATCCGAAACTCGGCTGGTCCCGAGGTTTTCGGATAAAGGATAGTCTACCTGTACCAAACATCAAGCCATTGTTTTCAAGACTTTCACTGACCTCATCTCCTCTGGAGATCTTCCCTCCATGGCTGTCAAACTCAATAGTCCCCCAACCCTGCACAGCCCACTTCTACCTCCATCCTAAGATCCACAAACAGGACTGCCCTGGTAGACCCATCATTTCAACCTATTCTTACCCCATGGAACTGATTTCTTCCTATCTCGACTTTTTTTCCTTGTCCAGTCCCTTCTCACCTACATTTGCGACTCTTCTGACGCCCTCCGCCACTTTAACAGTTTCCTGGCCCCAACCGCCTCCTTTTCAGTATGGACGTCCAATCCCTCTACATCTCCATCCCCCATCAGGATGGCCTGAGGGCGCTCTGCTTCTTCCTTGAACAGAGGCCCAACCCGTCCCCATCCACCACCACCCTCCTCTGCCTGGCTGAACTTATTCTCACATTGAACAACTTCTCCTTTGACTCCACTCACTTCCTCCAAATTAATGGTGTTGCTATGGGAACCTGCATGGGTCCTAGCTCTGCCTTCCTTTTTGTGTGATATGTGGAACATTCTTCCAGTCCTGCTCAGGTCCCCTCCCTCGCCTCTTTTTCCGGTACATTGATGACTGTATTGGTGCCGTTTCCTGCTCTCGCCCTGAACTAGAAAATGTCATTCACTTTGCTTTCAATTTACACCCTTCCCTCACCTTCACATGGTCCATCTCCGACTCTTCCCTTCCTCGACTTCTCTGTCTCCATTTCTGGGGATAGGCTATTGACACACATCCACTATAAAGCCCACTGACTCCCACAGCTACCTGGACTGCACTTCCTCCACCCCACTTTCTGTAAGGACTCTATTCCATTCTCCCAGTTTCTCCATCTCTGCCACATTTGTTCTGACGATGCCACCTTCCATACTAGTGCTTCCGATATGTCTTCCTTTTTCCTCAACCGAGGATTCCCCTCTACCGTGGTTGAAATGGCCCTCGACCGTGTCCGTTCCATTTCCCGCACTTCTGCTCTCGCCCCTTCCTTTCCCTCCCTCCCAGAACCACGATAGGGTTCCCCTTGTCCTCACCTTTCACCCTACCAGCCTCCACATTCAACGGATCATCCTCTGTCATTTCCGCTGCCTCCAGCGTGATACCACCAACAAACACATCTTCCCCTCCCCTTTCAGCATTCTGAAGAGACTGCTCCCTCCGCAACACCCTGGTCCACTCCTCGATCACTCCCAACAGCCTCTCCCCTGTAGCTGTGGAAGTGCAGGAGATGCAACACCTGCCCTTTTACCTCCTCTCTTCCTACTGTCCAGGGCCCAAAACACTCCTTCCAGGTGAAGCAGCGATTTACTTGTACTTCATGCAGTTTAGTATACTGTATTCACTGCTCACGATGCGGTCTCCTCTACATTGGGAGACCAAACGTAGATTGGGTGACTGCTTTGCGGGACACCTCCGTTCAGTCCGTAAGGGTGACCCTGAACTTCCGGTCGCCTGTCACTTTAATTCTCCGCTCCACTCCCACTCTGATCTCTCTGTCCTCGGCCTCTTACACTGTTCCAATGAAGCTCAATGTAAACTTGAGGAACAGCACCTCATCTTTCGATTAGGCACTTTACAGCCTTCTGGACTCAACATTGAGTTCAACAATTTCAGACCATAACCTCTGCCCCTATTTTTTCTGGCGGCAGCTGTTGATGATTCTGCCATCCCCATTTGCAGCATTTAATCTCTCCTGCCTTCCACCCTATCACAGACCATCCCTTTTGTTCTTTTCTCCACCTCCCCCCCCCCCCGCCCCCTTTCACTACCTCTGCATCTGCTTAAAATCTGTTACATCTCTAACTTTTTCCAGTTCTAACGAAGGGTCACAGACCTGAAACGTAACTCTGTTTCTCTCTCCACGGATGCTGCCTGACCTGAGTGTTTCCAGCATTTTCTGTTATTTCTGATGTGGCTGAACTTGTGGTTACTGCCAAATTTACTGTATTTTTCTGGTACCACAGTAACAAAGCAAATTATTTCTTCCAGGTTGTTGTTGTGGGCAACCCAGCCAATACCAATTGTTTGACTGCGATTAAGTCTGCGCCATCGATTCCGAAAGAGAACTTCTCTTGTCTGACTCGCTTGGATCATAACAGAGCAAGAGCTCAGGTATTACTAGAATATCAACTTTAAAGTGCAGGTGTTTGCCAAAATTCAGTTGTCTCGAGAAAGTCCTGCTCCAGATTTGTGTCTTTTGCTTTTTGCGACAATGGCAATAAAACAACCAATCTCTTTAATTGGTTAGTTTCTTGTGCTTAAATGCTGAGTTAATGTCCAAGACTTCATTAATGATTTGAATGAAGGCATTAGTGGAACAGTTTGCAAGTTTCCAAGTAACAAAAATGTAGACAGAGATTGAGAATTTAGACTGAATAAATGGGTTGCAGTCTAATGTCAATACTTTTGAAAGGTTGGAACGTAGTTTGCCCTCACTGTTCTGTTTATTTCTGTAAATTCTGTTTCTCTTTATATGTATTATTACAAATTAAGCTCTGTCTTTTAGATTGCGTACAAATTAGGTGTACCTTCTAATGATGTAAAGAATGTTGTCATCTGGGGCAATCATTCTTCCACTCAATATCCAGATGTAAATCATGCTACTGCAAAAGTTCAAGGAAAGGAAATGAGTGTCTCTGATGCTATTAAGGATGATGCCTGGCTGAAGGGTGCCTTTATCTCTGTAAGTAACTTCATAACTCATCTTTTGTAAATATTTGCATTTATTTATAAGGTATACCAGTCAGTACAACTGCAATTAGAGCAATAGCTGAATAGGCATTAGCCCCTCAAGTTCAATTTCCTTTATAGCTTTTACAATGCATGCATACACCATCTCCAATTTTACTTATAAAACTGATAGTGCTGTGGAATTTAAATTGGTTATTTTGTATAGCCTCCTTACTGGGTTATGATGCACCAGCCCCATCCCGCCATACATTCCCTAAGTGGTCATTATTGTATTTGACAGTGAATGTCAGCAAGCTATTTGCATAGGTCGTAAAAGCTGAGACCCGTTTTGTCTTCTCCCACACAAACCTTTGCCAAGGGTCGTCAGGTGAACTGTAACGTCCTGCCTAGCACAGATAACTCTGCGTAGAATGGGGTCCAAACTGGCTGTCCTGATCTGTGGCTCAACTACTCTGGATAAACTTGCCATTGAGGAGCCCAAAATAATGGTTTAATTTACAAAATCCTAAACCTGTGACATATTGGTTCAATATTACTGGTGTTTTTTTTGATAAGTTAGTCTTCGTCACTGGTGTGTTGCCTTCAGACTAAGGAGTTGAGAGCGATGTAATGAACACTACCCCTTTACTGGTGACCAATGTTCGCCTTAATTTTTTTTGGGTGCGCGGTCCCTTTAATGGGCTGCGCGGCCCATTCAAAGTTTTGCGCATGTGCGAAATTTCACATTTGCAAAGCAGGTCTCGGGTTACACGGGACCGGCAGACAGCTGCGCAGCTTAGAGGGAACGTTGCTGGTGACCCGTGGCAAGCTTTTTGTTTTGACACTTTAATATTCCATTTGGTAAAGGTAAGGTGATGGATGTATAATCATTGGCATAAAAAATACCATTTTCGATTGTTACTGACTTATGCTTGTATGTGACTTAATTACAAAGTTGGAACTAGAGGGAGGGAAGGAATGCTGTGCCGGAATAGTGTATTCTTGGTCAAAGAATTATCAGGAGAACTGTAAGCTCATCAAGTGGTGTTTGCTTTTCTTTTGAATCAGATCCTGGGACTCAACAGGGACTGAAATTTGCTTTGTCTCATGAACACCACTCTAATAAATTAAATGCCTGTAGCAATTGTCTGCCCAGTGTTCTCGCAGGGGGAGAGAGGTACAATTGTAATACAGCAAAATATATCCCTCTGTTCAAAAGCATTTGGTGGCACAAACTTTGTATTTTGGTTTTAAACAGAGCACCAGGTGGTATGAACCCGGTCTCTCGGCAGTGATTACTTTTACACATGATGTCGCCTGCATGTATTTGTAAACCAGATGCATCAAATGCCGCGTATAATGAATGTTTAGTGTGGCAAGTTGGTGTCCATTATATGACGTTGATTATGGTTTAACAAAAATAAGTTTTTGTTTCCTTTTGAGTCTTGTTTAGCTGAGCCGGTGTCTGGTTAATTTGTGTCCTTGAATCCAACAGTGCTGGTTAGACATCAGACTTTGAGCTGCTTGAAGTATTCTGTTAAAAATATTCAGCTCCAAATGCGCCGTGTGAAATTACTTCCTCAGATGTGCTTATTTTCAGCCGATGGTGCATTTAAATGCATGTATTTATCTTTTTGTTTTATTTTTAGTTTCTTTTGGTAGTCGCAGTGAAGTGCGTCAGCAGTGCCTGTGCAACCACATTCCACCAAAACAATCAACGCCTTTAGAAGAGAAAGACCTCCAGCTCCCACTCCCTGATACTGCAAACAATCTGCTAGTGTGTAATAAATTGGTAAACTTGGATTGTTTTGAATCATTACTGATAAACTTGCTTCTTTCTTTCTACCAACAGACTGTGCAGCAGCGTGGTGCTGCAGTAATTCAGGCACGGAAACTCTCCAGTGCAATGTCAGCTGCTAAGGCCATCTCTGATCACGTGAAGGACATTTGGTTTGGCACTCCTGAGGTATGTTAGCTAACTACAGGAAACTTTCGTTTAAACAGCACCTAAATATCCGGAATTCTCTATTAACCGGCAAAATTCTCACTCTGAAAACAACACCTCAATAACCAGCAATGTTGCCGAGTCCGAGTCTCCCACGGTGGCCAAGTTAGTCAGTAGGGGTAGTTCTCCAAACTGCCACTACTCGGATTTTTGGTGCTGTCGGAAGTCGGAACACCTCAATAACAGGAGTCTGACTCTCCTGCGCTGCCGGTAGTCTCTTCTGATCTGCCATTTTACAGGGGTACTGTGTCTCTCCCATGTTGCTGGTAGTCATTGCATTGCATTACCCTCAACTGGCAGTACTGTACTTAAATGGATGGTGGAAGATGCTTGATTAACACAACATTCTGTAGGTGAGTACCCAATTACTGTATACTGCACATTTCTTGATTTTTTTATTTTTCTTCGTTAAAAATAGCCTCGGTAGATAACCCTCTCCGTCATCTGGAATTTTTGATCAACTGGCACCATCCCGGTCCTGTCGGTGCCAGATACCAAAGAGTTTCCTGTATTTGAAATGGACTATCTTTTACACTAGCTCTTTCCCTGGAGTGAATTATTGCATATGTCATCCACATAGTCTTGGCTGCTATTATTGGGTTTGTTTCACTACCGTCTAGTACTATTAAAACATTCTAGCTCAAGTTCCACACACGTTCTATGCCAAGTACTTTTTTCAGTGGCCCAGAATTTGCTGGAGTGGGGCATCTCGCGGGGAGCACTGTGAATTGTATTTTTTTCCACACCCTTCAGCTCCAAATAATTTTGCGGTGCAAATTGCTGGAAGTGCAAAACTCCACAGCCTCTGAGTTTGAGTGGCATTGCAGGAACATATATTTTTATCATTAAAAGGGTTCTTGCATTGTGAAATTGCACCCCGGACTTTCTACGACAAGCTTAATTCGTATTTACAGTGTAAATCCAGCAATTTCCTGAAACTCATGGCGAGATCCCTTTCTTGCGAGGCTAACACGGAGTGGCAGAAATCGTCCAGCAATTTGTGGCGATTCGCAACTTATGGTGTAACTCTTCCTTGCCACAAAATGCTAGTGTTTTTTTTACGCACTAACAACTGCGAGCGTCATTAAACTCGCTGATATTTTCCAGCAACTTTTCTGGCCCATTCTTGCAACGGCATAAATGGGGCATTAGCCCCCCACACACCCTCTTCTGTTTCTAAATAGTGTAAATTTTAAACTCTTGTTTGAATGTCCAGTGATTTTGAAGCTTATATTACAATATAAAGCAGAGAATTACTTTGACTGTCTCCTAACAAACGTTTCATGGTGTCTGTTGAGAATATGTCAGAGCCTGCCATTTGTATCACAAACAGTTGCTAATTAAGTTGAACTTTTTGTTGATATTGATTATTCCACCTAAGATCTTGAGCTTTCTGAATAAAGCTACACTTGAGGTAGATGGCGAAGACTGATAACTCCTTTCATTTTGTTCAGGGTGAATGGGTGTCCATGGGAGTGATTTCTGATGGAAACACTTATAATATCCCCAATAACCTGGTCTATTCATTCCCAGTTCAAATCAAGGTAAGCTGATAACTAATTGATTTGTTGCCTTCTTGAAATACCTCAGATGAGGTATTAGCATATTTAATCTGTGTTCTTCTAATTACTTCATAATGAGAACTGTAACTGTATAGTGGCTGACTTCAGAGATACTCGAGCGTGAAATACGTTTTAATTCTTTCTTGAAATAGGCTTTATTTACAGCGAGGTGTACATTAATTGCCTGCCTTTGTTCCAGAATAAAACTTGGAGTATTGTCGAATATCTGCCAATCAATGACTTCTCTTGTGAAAAGATGAAAGCTACTGCCTCCGAGCTAGTTGAGGAGAGAGATACAGCATCCGAGTTCCTGTCGAGTGTTTGAGAGCATTGCCTACCTAAATACTAATCACTGCTGTGTACGTTCAGTGTTTTCAGTAAAAGGAATAAACTGTTGGGTCTGTTATCTCAAAAAAAATCTTAACAGTTAATATTCAGTAACCACCTATTGTTGTCCTATGTAGGGAAGGCAAAATAAACAATAAAATTCCTATCAATAACCAGCTTTCTGTTTGTTTTGTATTTCTTCAGCAGTTTGTAATTGTTTTCAGTTTCTTGTTTGAAAATACTATAGAAAAATAACTTGTAATAACTAAATAAATCTCTTGCATATTATTTCACCCACTGCCACAGTGTTCTAATGGAACTACTTGCCAAATTGGTTTTTGTACTAGAAGTGCACATGAATTTATGAACCTTTTGTAACAATTTCCAAAAAGTAATAGGATTTAGGAAGGTTTAATAGCAGTGATGGGATACTGGTTTGATTCTGCAACACTAATCCTTTAGCTAGTTCCCCAAGGGGTGTTTCCCCCCAGGGCTGGACTCTTTGTGCCAATACCAGAAAAGTACTGTTAAGGACATGCGAGTAAGTTGCCTGCCCACTCGCTCTGCTAAAATGCTGTGTGGAAATCAGGTGAGAATGTATTGGGCTTAGTTTGCAACAACCCCACAATGAAATAGCATGTCAACACTTGCTGTTTAGGATCTTTGAAGAATAGCCATGTGGGTGAGGAGCTGGTATAGACTGTGGACCTGAAGCGTAATCACTGCTTTCAGGGGAGAAATTTGGGAGTGTGGAGGAGGAGTTCATGATTGAAATTTCCCAGAGTTTCTCATCTTGTCCATGCCCTAAAATTTTGTTGCCACATTCTGTGGCCAAGACTCAGCTAATTTATTTAACTTGTATAGATAAAAGGATCATTCTCCTTTTATGGGGGAGTGTCTACTGTCTGCTATGTGTCTTTTCCAGCATGGAATTTTCATTATGGAAATGCAGTTCCCATGCCACAGGTTACTTGGTATGTTTTCATTACCTTGGTTATTGTTTGCAGGAGCATACCTGATACTAAATCAAGTCAAATGTTTCTCTAGAGGCAGCAGAACAGGCTAGTCTGATTGTGGGAGAACAGGGATAGATGGGAGGTTGGCCCCATATCTCCTGGTGTTTCTCCAGCTCCTTGCACCACCTGCAGGTTTATGTGCGGGGTGTTGATTACACCACCTTGTTGCCAGGAGCGAGACTTGCCTATATTTGTGATTGGTAGCCGGGTGTCATGTTCTGCTGGTAGTAAGCTGACTACATGTGGGTTTGGGTTTAGGGAGACGGTTCGGTTTACCATCACTTTATTGGCTTCCAGCACCTCTGGGATGAGGAGCTGCAGGATGGGGAATGCACAGAATGTGTGCTCTTGTGGCTACACTTCTATCGGCACTCATCTGCCCAGGTGGGGTGGATTTTCCAAGTATAAGCAGGGGTCCCAGAGTTGTTCAGTTCTCATTCTGGTACAGGTGAAGGACATGAGGGCCAAATGCCGTCTTCTAACAGCAGCTATCCCTATTCGCACGTCTAAGAGTTACATAGGTTTCTTGAGCTGTCTGGTGCCATAATGTTGATTTGAGGACTGCATTGTGTCTGGGCAGCCTTAACAGGGTTGGTTTCCTTTATTTTACAGAGCGTGACTGGGTCCTGCATCAAGTGGTGTTTTTGGCGGTAATCCTGTTGGTTGAGATGAAATTTGTCAGCCAGCTGCCAGAAGAATATATTCCAACCCTAGGAGAACAATTTGTCCAACTCTATGCTGTGTTTCTCATGCCACACCTTAAAGCCACTAGTGTTGAGATCCTCCTGTTGTGCCACAATGGGGAAGAGAGGTGACCTGCCCACTGTTATCTTCAGTGAGATGCAAACCTCCTCCCAGATTGCCAGGGTCAGTACGATTAGGTGCTTTTGTGTATTAATTGATCTTTCACGGGGCCTGTGAGGGGTGGTGTGTGTAGCAGAGCTGGTGGGATGGCATTTGTCTCCATGCCCAGCTAGAGGTTTTGTTCTAGTCACTGATGCTGTGGAGCTGGAGTTGAAGGCCTTTTCTACGTCGGAGATAAAACCAGCATTTGGGAGTGTTTGTACTTCTGCACAATGTTGAACAGTCGTCTCATGTTGCCTGCTGAAATGTGTCCTCAAAAGGAGTCTAATTTAGATTCTTGTCTACTACTACTCCAGGGGGATTAATCCAGTCTTGAATTATCAAACACATTATTTGTAATTAAGCACGCAATCATGGAATTCAATCCTGAAAAAAAAACATCCCAACAATACTCTAATTAGAATCAACGTTCCCTCTAAATTTTTTTTGTACTGAACTGGCCATGAACTCCTCTGAACACGACCTTTATGTGGGCAAATTTTACAACAGCAGCAACCACTTAAAAGCATAGATACAGTATTGCCATCATGAGACAATCACAATCTCTTAAATTATAAAATCAGTTTTTTTTGTTTATAAACCTCATTAGTGGCTTGATTTAATCTATAACAGTCACAGTTCTTACAAAAACTATATTACATCTGTCGTGTTATAATTTTCTCTGTCAGGTGTCCCATCAAAGTTAATCATAACATCTCTGGGGTTATTGTCTATTTTCCCGTTAAGCTGCGCGGCAGGCTTGGAGGTGCTGCACTTGCAACGTCGTCAGGCCTGCAGAGTGGATTTCTGCACGCAGGCGCTTGCAATGTCAGGCCTGCAGAAGCGGGCTTCTACGTGCGAGAGCATACAATGGAATGAAACACGGCGAGTGACACTGGAATAACAAATGGGTTCGATTGGAATGGGTGAAACACCGAGGAATCGGCAACCTAAATTGGGATTCTCATCACTATGTTGATCTGAAAGAGAGGGAAAAGAGAAATTAAGGCAAAGAAAGGAAGAAAAAAAACGATGGAACTTCTCCATTTTTTTTTTAACACCCGCTCATCAATGCTGGGTTAAAAAAAAACTAAATAACAGGGAATTTAACCAAAAAGGGAGAGAAAATGCTGTCGAAACCCAGGATCAAATGAGGCCCCATCAAGCCGACTGTTTAACTGTCTCCTCGTGGGTATTTCGATCAGTGAGCAATATTATTCTCTGTCATTTTTTGTTAAATGAACCCAGATCTGTCACCAGAGTTAATAACCGTGCTCTCACTGCTGAATAATAAAATTGAGAGTTTTCTGATATTTTCTGGACAGATTTCCTGCTGAAAGCTTAAGAATGAAGAAAATTACATCTGTGATATTTGAGTTGTGAATTTCTTTTTAAATATTGCAGATTTTTTGCAATTATTAAGTCACATTCCTGTGTAATAACACATTCCACAACGGAATTACACCAAAATTCATTCTACTGAGCGGGTTTAATTCTTATTCCGTATATCCCTTCAAACAATGCAGTGCTCCATACTAAATATATTTTCCATGTCATTTTGTGTGTTTATTTCTCAGAGCTTTGTATTTTATTTAGTTACTAACAGTCAAAGAAAATTAATTGACCCCAAGATATTATTCGTATTTCAAATTAGAACAACAAGCAAGGGGTCTAGTGCGCTGTAAGATTATATGATTCTTTGATATGATTCTTAATACAGATTGACGTTAGTAACCCGTTCAATGTTAGAGAGGAGTAGAATGAATTTTGGTGCAGTTCCATTGTGGAATGTGTAACTTTTAATAATTGCAAAAAAGCTGCAATATTTAAAAAGAAATTCACAACCCAAATATCACAGTGTGAGTTAGGACATGGGCAGTGGAGTTCCCACAAACAGCAATAAGATAATGACTAGATAATCTGTTTGTGATGTTGGTTGAGCCTTAAATATTTGCCAGGACACTGGCAGAACTCTCCTGCTCTTCGAATAGTGCCATGGGATCTTTTACACCAACCTAAGAGGGCAGATGAGGCCTTAGTTTAACATCTCATCTGAAAGATGGCATCTCCGACAGTGCAGCACTCAGTACTGCACTGAGGTGGCAGCCTGGATTATGTGTTCAAGTCTCTGGAGTGGGGGTCTCAAATGGAGAGTGCTACCACTGAGCCAAAGTGGAGATCTGAAAATAAAGTTTATATTGAGTTTCTTTAAACAGAGGTTGTGTGTGTGAGACATAATAAAATACTACTGAAATTTGCAGAAGTCACGTGATCAGACGCCATGTGGTCAGATGTCACGTGGGCAGGTAAGGCCTCAGACCGCGGGTGTCGGCGGGAGGCGCGAGCGGGAAGCTTAAAAAGGCTTCAGAGACCCAGGTAAGGCCTCAGACCGTGGGTGTCGGCGGGAGGCGCGAGCGGGAAGCTTAAAAAGGCTTCAGAGACCCAGGTAAGGCCTCAGACCGCGGGTGTCGGCGGGAGGCGCGAGCGGGAAGCTTAAGAAGGCTTCAGAGACCCAGGTAAGGCCTCAGACCGCGGGTGTCGGCGGGAGGCGCGAGCGGGAAGCTTAAAAAGGCTTCAGAGACCCAGGTAAGGCCTCAGACCGTGGGTGTCGGCGGGAGGCGCGAGCGGGAAGCTTAAAAAGGCTTCAGAGACCCAGGTAAGGCCTCAGACCGCGGGTGTCGGCGGGAGGCGCGAGCGGGAAGCTTAAAAAGGCTTCAGAGACCCAGGTAAGGCCTACCAGTCTCCAGTCTCGGACCTCAGAGGGAAGGAGAGAGGTAAAAAGTAATCCAAGTGTGACATCACCAGAAAGCAGGTAAGTGATTGGTTGGTGAGTATTTCTCTCTTTTGAAGCTTAAACTCTGTGGTTTATAGTTTCTAAGGTGCGATATTCATCATCTAGAATCGGGGCAGAGGGTATTTAAGAATAATAATACATTTAATTAATTACATAGAATGGGAGATCAGGTGATGTGTTGCTGCTGCAATATGTGGGAGCTGGTGGACACCATTGATGCTCACAGTGATCACATTTGCAGTAAGTGTTGGCTGCTCGAGGAATTCCAGCTCAGTGTTGAAGAGCTGGAGTCCGACCTTCAAACACTGAGACACATCAGGGAGGGGGAGAGTTACCTGGACTCTGTGTATCAGGAGGTAGTCACACCAATTAGATTAATTAATTCAGATGTAGTCTGTGGCCAGGGTCAGGATGGTGTGACTCGAAGTGAGGCAGGTACGGGGATCCAGGAGGTAGTGTTGGAGGAGCCGCAGCCCTTGCTCTTGTCCAACAGGTTTGAGGCTCTTACTCCCTGTGAGGATGGGAACGGGGACTGCGGGGAGGATGAGCAACCCAGCCACAGCACCATGGAGCGGGGGGCCATTCAAGTGGGGGGAGATAAAAGAAATGTTGTAGTGGTAGGGGATAGTATTGTTAGGGGGATAGATAGAGTTCTTTGCAGCCGAGAGCGAGAGTCCCGAAGGCTGTGTTGCCTGCCCGGTGCCAGGGTTAAGGACATCTCCTCTGGGCTGGAGAGAAACTTGGAGTGGGAGGGGGAGGATCCAGTTGTCGTGGTCCATGTTGGTACCAACGACATAGATAGGACAAGGAAGGAGGTTCTGCTGAGGGAGTTTGAGCAGCTAGGGGCCAAATTAAAAAGCAGAACCACAAGGGTAATAATCTCTGGATTACTACCTGAGCCACGTGCAAATTTGGCTAGGGTAAATAAAATTAGAGAGTTAAATGCGTGGCTTAAAGCCTGGTGTGGGAGAAATGGGTTTTGCTTCCTGGGACACTGGCATCAGTACTGGGACAGGAGAAAGCTGTTCCGTTGGGACGGACTTCACTTGGCCAGTGCTGGGACTAGAGTCCTGGCGAATCGAATAACTAGGGCTGTAGAGAGGGCTTTAAACTAATTAGTGGGGGGGAGGTTTTAAGAGAGCGAAAAATAAAAATGACAGCGGAGAAGGCAATAGAGCAAGGTAGCAGTGGGGGAATTAAAAACCAGAGCGTGTCAGGAAGGGACAGAATGTATAATGATAAAGGTAAAGAAGTAAAAGTGGTAAAAGCAGGAATAAATTGTCAGAAAACATATTTGAAAGTTCTTTATCTGAATGCACGCAGCATTCGTAACAAAATTGACGAGTTGACGGCACAAATAACTACACATGGGTATGATCTGGTGGCCATTACGGAAACATGGCTGCAAGATAATCATGACTGGGAACTAAACATACAAGGGTATTTGACAATTAGGAAGGACAGACAGGAAGGAAAGGGAGGTGGGGTTGCTATGTTAATCAAGGATGGAATCACTGCAATAGTCAGAAATGATATTGGGTCAAAGGATCAGGATAGTGAAATAGTTTGGGTGGAGATAAGGAATAAGAAGGGGAAAAAGTCACTAGTGGGCGTAGTCTATAGGCCTAACAGTTGCAACTGTTGGTCGGAGTATAAATCAGGAAATAGTTGGGGCTTGTAATAAGGGAACAGCTATAATCATGGGGGATTTTAACTTTCATATTGACTGGACTAATCAAATTGGGCATGGCAGCCTTGAGGAAGAGTTCATAGAGTGTATTAGGGACGGGTTCCTTGAGCAGTATGTAACTGAACCAACCAGGGGGCAGGCAATCTTAGATCTGGCCCTGTGTAATGAAACAGGATTAATAAAAAATGTCCTAGTAAAGGATCCCCTTGGAATGAGTGACCATAATATGGTTGAATTCCAAATTCAGTTTGAGGGTGAGAGAGTTGGATCTCAAACCAGCACACTGAGCTTAAATAAAGGAGACTATGAAGGTATGAGAGTAGAATTGACTAAAGTGGACTGGAAAAACAGATTAAAGTGTAAGACGGTACAAGAGCAGTGGTCTACATTCAAGGAGATATTTCACATCTTTCAAGATAAATATATTCCACTGAGGAGAAAGGGGAGTAAAAGAAAAGACAGCCATCCGTGGCTTAGTAAAGTAATAAAGGATAGTATCTGACTGAAAACAAGGGCATATAAAGTAGCCAAATCTAGTGGGAGGATAGAAGATTGGGAAGCATTTAAAAGCCAGCAAACAATAACTAAAAGATTAATTAAGAAAGGGAAGATAGATTATGAAAGTAAACTAACAAAAAATATAAAAACAGATAGCAAGAGTTTCTACAGCTATATAAAAAGAAAAAGGGTGGCTAAAGTGAACGTTGGTCCCTTAGAGGATGGGACCGGGAAACTAGTGGTGGGGAACATGGAGATGGCAAAGACGCTGAACAAATATTTTGTATCAGTCTTTACAGTAGAGGACACTAAAAATATCCCAACACTGGACAAACAGGGGGCAATGGGGGGGGGGGGGGAGGAGCTAAAGATGATTAAAATCACTAAGGAGATGGTACTGAGTAAAATAATGGGACTTAAGGCGGATAAATCCTCCCGGACCTGATGGCCTACATCCTAGGGTCTTGAGAGAAGTGGCGGTAGGGATTGTGGATGCATTGGTGATTATTTTCCAGAACTCCCTGGACTCAGGAAAGGTCCCGGCAGATTGGAAAACTGCTAATGTAACACCCTTATTTAAGAAGGGAAGTAGACAAAAAGCTGGAAACTATAGACCAGTTAGCCTAACATCTGTGGTTGGCAAAATGTTGCAGTCCATTATTAAGGAAACAGTAACAGAGCATTTGGATAAACATAATTTAATAGGACAGAGTCAGCATGGTTTTATGAAGGGGAAGTCATGTTTGACAAATTTGCTCGAATTCTTTGAGGATGTAACATACAGGGTGGATAAAGGGGAACCAGTGGATGTAGTGTATTTGGACTTCCAAGAGGCATTTGACAAGGTTCCACACAAAAGATTACTGATCAAGATAAGAAATCACAGGATTGGGGGTAATATACTGGCATGGGTGGAAGATTGGCTATCTAACAGAAAACAAAGAGTTGGGATAAATGGTTCATTCTCGGGCTGGCAATCAGTAACTAGTGGTGTTCCGCAGGGGTCCGTGCTGGGACCCCAACTCTTTACAATCTATATTAACGATTTGGAGGAAGGGACCGAGTGCAACATATCCAAGTTTGCCGACGATACAAAGATGGGAGGGAAAGCAATGAGTGAGGAGGACATAAAAAACCTGCAAAAGGACATAGACAGGCTAAGTGAGTGGGCAGAGATTTGGCAGATGGAATATAATATTGGAAAGTGTGAGGTTATGCACTTTGGCAGAAAAAATCAAAGAGCAAGTTATTATCTAAATGGAGAGAAACTGCAAAGTGCTACAGTACAAAGGGATCTGGGGGTCCTGGTGCATGAAACACAAAAAGTTAGTATGCAGGTGCAGCAGGTGATCAGGAAGGCCAATGGAATCTTGGCTTTTATTGCAAGGGGGATGGAGTATAAAAACAGGGAAGTCTTGCTGCAGTTATACAGGGTATTGGTGAGGCCACACCTGGAATACTGCGTGCAGTTTTGGTTTCCATATTTAAGAAAAGATATACTTGCTCTCGAGGCGGTTCAGAGAAGGTTCACTCGGTTGATTCCGGAGATGAGGGGGTTGACGCATGAGGAAAGGTTGAGTAGGTTGGGACTCTACTCATTGGAGTTCAGAAGAATGAGAGGCGATCTTATCGAAACATATAAGATTGTGAGGGGGCTTGATCGAGTGGATGCGGGGAGGATGTTTCCACTGATGGGTGAGACTAGAACTAGGGGGCATAATCTAAGAATAAGGGGCTGCCCTTTCAAAACTGAGATGAGGAGAAACTTCTTCACTCAGAGGGTAGTAAATCTATGGAATTTGCTACCCCAGAGAGCTGTGGAAGCTGCAACATTAAATAAATTTAAAATGGAGATAGACAGTTTCCTAGCAGATAAGGGAATTAGGGGTTACGGGGAGAGGGCAGGGAAGTGGACGTGAGTCTGGATTCGGATCAGCCATGATCCTATTGAATGGCGGAGCAGGCCCGAGGGGCCGTATGGCCTACTCCTGCTCCTACTTCTTATGTTCTTATGTACATGATCAAACCTCCAGGAATGCCTCCAACCAGAGTTGGTAACCCTAGACTGGCACCTCCCTACAGCAATATAACTGAAATTGGGAACTCAGAAACATGGGAATTTAACCTCTATAGCCCTGCTATATGGAGTGAGGTCACAGATCAGCAATGATTTCATTGAATGGTGGAACAGGCTCGAGGGGTTAGATGGCCTATTCCTGTTCCTGTGTCCTATGCTTCGTAGCCTTATGCATAGCACTTGAAAGCACTGCACATCCCATCACATTAGATGTTGTGCAATCAGACAAGGTTAATTAATAAATCTTGTAGTAAAGGAGCCTCTGCTGAACAGTAATCATAATATGATAGAATTTTATGTTGAGTTTGAGAGTGATTTAGTTAAGTCCGAAACTAGGATCCTAAACCTGAATAAAGCAAACTATGTATGTATGAGAGGCGAGTTGGCTAAGGTAGGTTGGGAAATTAAATTAAAATATATGACAGTAGGAAAGCAATGGCAAATATTTAAAGAAATAATTCATAATTCGCAACGAATATATATTCCTTTAAGGAATAAAAACACCATGGGAAAAATGGTCCAACCGTGGTTAACAAGAGAAATTAAAGATAGTATTAGATTAAAGGAAGAGTCTTACAATGTTGCCAAAGAGAGTAGTAAGACAGGATTGGGAGGATTTTAGAATTCAGCAAAGGAGGACCAAGAAATCGATAAAGAAAGGGAAAATAAAATGAGAGTAAACTAGCGAGAGACATAAAAACAGACTGCAAAAGCTTCTATAGGTATGTAAAAAGGAAAAGGTTAGCTAAAGTAAACGTGGGTCCCTTACAGGCTGAGACAGGAGGAATTTTAATGGGGAATAAGAAAATGGCAGAGAAATTAAACAAATACTTTGGCCTAGAATTTCAGTATAGCCAGTTTTGGGGCGCTAACCTTAGCGCCCGCCCAAAGTTAGCGCCCGCCCCAAAGTAGCGCCCCGTTGCCGGAAATTCAGTGGCTTCGCCCTAAGAGGTTGTTGGAGCGCTAAAAGAGGCGTTCCACTACTATCTTTAGGCACTAAGCCGGCGGTCCAGAGGGATAGCGCCCAGGCGGGGCGCAGCGCGGGTGCGGTCATTTTTTGACTGACAGCAGACCCCGTGGCGCCGACCAGCTCTTAAAGGGGGAAGGGACGAATTGGTCTGCTGCCACGCCCTGCACACTGCAGCCTTGCAAAGAGGCCTCAACACTGCTGCTCAGCCCCAGGGAGTCATGGCAACGCCAGAGAAGGCCCGTGAGCGTGCCCTGCGCTTCTCAGAGGGTGATCTGGACATAATGGTCACAGCTCTGGAGCAGAGGCGCAGGATCTTGTTCCCAGAGAGTGGGAGGAATCCGAACCACCGCGACTACACCAGAGCCTGGAAGCAGATCGCCCAGAGGGTGACGTTCACCGGCGATGCCCCCAGGACCCACAAACAATGTCGTAAAAAATACAACGACCTGACCAGGATTGTCAGGGTGAGTACCCTTTCCAGTCTCCTCCTCATTCTTGCATGTACACCTGACATGATGGGCAAAGGGAGCTGAAAGTCCTAATGGCCAGCCCTCAGCCAGCAGCATTGGGACAGTCATGAGCATCAATTGGCCATTCTGCACTCTACACTCTGGCCCAGCTATTCCACCATGGGAGGCAGTGCACACGACATCAGGGCTACACTCTGGCCAAGCTATTCCACCATGGGAGGCAGTGCACACTACATCAGGGCTACACTCTGGCCAAGCTATTCCACCATGGGAGGCAGTGCACACTACATCAGGGCTACACTCTGGCCAAGCTATTCCACCATGGGAGGCAGTGCACACTACATCAGGGCTACACTGCGCACTTACAGCCCGTCCTTTCTCTTGCAGGCTAAAGTTGCGTATAATCGCCAGGCCCATGCCAGGGCCAGGGGAGGCCGCGCAAAGCTGCAGAAGCTCACTCGGCTGGAGGAGCGCGTGTGTGTGCTCATGGGAGCCCGTCTGATCGTGCGCACAGCGTGCGGAGTAGCCGACCCTCCACTGCCCGGCAATGGTAAGGACCTCGCCTTTTGGCCCTCTCGCGTCGCACTTGCGCATCCGAGCTACCTCCTTTGCCACTGTCCCACCAATGCGCTGAATGTCACCAGTCCTAACTCCCTCGCTGACGCCGTCTCCTCACTCTGAAGCTACTCTTGTGCATTCCTGCTTTCAGCTGGTGACGACCAGGACCCTGAAGCTGCCAGTGACAGCCCCTCCGAGCAGGAGGAGGAGGAGGAGGAGCAAGCCGGACCATCGGGGGAACACTCAGGTCCCGCCGGAGAGGACGAAAGGCTTGACACGTCCTCACTGGACGAGTGCCTGGAGGAACTGTCGCAGGGGAATGCAGCTTCTGGGACCAGTGGCGTCCAGCCACCCAGGAGCCGTGCGCGTGGCCCGCGGCCTTCCCCCCAAAGGGGGGAAGGATCAGAGGGGAGTGCTGCTGATCGGCACACTCGCCGCCACCAACGTGGCAAGGTTCCCCTAGTTCGGCCCCCTCCTCCCCAGCGGGAGAGTCGCGACTCCAGTCCGGACACCTTCACCTCGGAGGAGGTGCGGAAGCTGGATAAGATGGCCGAGGATTCGGACCAGCGCCACACGGAGCTCATGAGCGTGGTGGGGCGCATGCCTGAGGCCATCGAGTCGCTGGCGACCAGTGTGCGCGAGTTCGGGGCAGCAACTGCCGCGAGTGGCCGCATGCTGACTGATGCCGTCAAGACCCTGGCGGGTGTGATGCGGGCGCACACCAGGACAACAGGGGCACTAACTGCTGCCACACGCGCTGCCTCAGGCAGGCATCGCCAGGGCAGCCGCCGCGCTGGAGCATCCCAGCGAGCCGCCCCTCGGCTGATTGTTGCGGATCCTGCAGTGCGGGCCCGGCCGAGTGCCAGCGCGCCACAGCACCAGCCAGCCCATCCCAGACGCCAGCTGGCCCACATTGCGCCATCCGTCGCCGCCATTCCCCCACTGGGGCATCAAGGGCAAGCGGCTGGAGCTGATGTTGGCCAGGCTCAGGTGCGCCACTCAGCAGACGGCCCCTCGAGGCCCAAAGGCCGTGTAGGCCGCCCCCCAGCGGCATCTGGCGGAAGGACATCTGAGCCTCAGGCGCCTTCCCCCAGCCTCGCAGCAGCCACTGGGCAGAGCTTGCGAAGGAGCAGCAGGCCGGGCAGGGGAGGCAAAAGGCTGGGCAAGGCCTCGCCCTCGCGGGCCACTCAGTAGAGGGTGTGGCCAGCTTTCGTTTTATATGGCGGTGGCCATCTTTCTTTTGCCCATGGTTGTTTGGTTCGTGGGCTTTTTTTTTGCGTTAGGCCGAGGTTGAGGCCCGGGTTGTACAAATGTGGAGTGACTCCTCCCCAGTTTGTGGGAGTGAGTCGTTTGTTGGGCTTTTTGTTGGGCCCGTTGATTGTTTTTGGGGATTCATGTGGGAAGGGGTTTTCATTTTTGTGTAATAAAAATTTATCTTTATTCATGCAGTCTCCATGGTTGTTCTTCTTAGTGTTTGTTGGCTTCGCCGGCTGAGGGCTTGCGGAGCGGCTGCATTCATCTTCCCTCATGGCCCCAAGGCATTCCCTGACAGGGGGCTTAGAAGTACCGTGTAATAAGGTGGCGTCGCGTGGCCCTTGGCCCTGGTCGCTCCCTCCTGGGAACGTACTCCTGCTCCTCCTCCTCCTCCTCATGCTCCTCCTGCTCCTCCTCCTGAGGTGCTGCTCCAACGTCAGGTGGCAGTGCCTGAGTCCTGCGGATAGCCAGGTTGTGTAGCATGCAGCAAACTACCACAAATTGGGAGACCCGGTCCGGCGAATACTGGAGAGCTCCTCCGGAGCGATCAAGGCAGCGGAACCACTGCTTGAGGACCCCAATAGTTTGCTCGATGATGTTGCGGGTGGTTTGATGGCTCTCATTGTAGGCCTCTTCAGCAGCGGTCCTGGGCGCGCGGAGCGGGGTCATGAGCCAGGTACACAAAGGATAGCCTTTGTCCCCGAGTAGCCATCCTCTTGGGGGAGGCTGTGCCTCAAACATGTCATGCACAGTACTCTGCCGCAGGATAAAGGCATCGTGGCTGCTGCCTGGGAAGCTGGCATTGACAGCCATGATGCGCTGCTTGTGGTCACACACCAGCTGCACATTCAGAGAATGGTAGCCCTTCCTGTTGCGATACTGCTCGCCATGCTCCAGAGGGGCCCGCAAAGCCACATGCGTACAGTCAATGGCGCCCTGCACCAAGGGGAAGTCCCCGAGTCTGGCAAATCCCAATGCGCGCTGATGCTGGCTCTCCAGGGCCATGGGGAAGGAGATGAATTGGCTTCTCCTTCTGAACAGTGCTTCGGTCACCTGGTGGATGCAGCGATGCGCGCCGTACTGGGAGATGTTTGCTATGTCCCCAGCAGCGGATTGGAAGGAGCCGGTGGCATAGAAGTTCAATGCCACCGTCACCTTCACTTCCACCGACAGAGACGTCCTGCACCTGAGCTTTGGCCGTAGATCTCTGCGAAGCAGGTGGCAGATCTCTGCAATCACCTCCTTTCGGAATCGGAGCCTTCTAACACATCGCGCGGCACTCATGTTTAGGTAGGAGCGCTGCTGGCGGTATAGCCTGACTGGGTAAGGCCTACGTGGCCGACGCCTATAGCCCCCTCTGCCTCTAGCCAGGGCTGCCCCTCTCACAATGCGTCTGCGAGCCCTACGGACATGGCGCTGCAGCTCCGCATTGGCACCCCATGCAACCCCCATCAAATCCTGGCAAACACTCAAATTTCCAAAAGGCCACTTGCAGCGCTCTGGCCTGAGTCCAAAAATACCTGAGCTGTTGCTGCTTGAAACCAGTTAGCTATCCTCCTTGTTGTGTGTCCAGAAATGCGTTGCACTAGAGTGTTTGCTGAAAAATGGCTGGCCTTTATACTGGAGGGCACGTCCCCTTTAATTTGCGCCCCCCGGGGCCCGCGCTGGTTGTGTTGCGTTCCTTTTTTCAAACGCTCCAGCCGCCAGCCGCACAATGGGGCGGTCCGACTGAAGTTTGGAATCGGGGCGGCCAAAGGGCGTTGCACAAGGATGTGACGTCATTTTCTGCGCGCGCATCCGGGCGGGCGCTAAACTTTGCGCCGGCGCTAACGGCCAACTTAATGTGGGGCGAGGTGCAAACTGCGCTGCGCCCGGGCGCTACACGCATAGCACCCGGAAATCACTTCTCTTAAGGCGCTAACTGCTGGCGCAAGCAACTGAAAATCTAGCCCTTTATGTCTGTCTTAACGGAAGAAGACGCAAAAAACCTCCCAGAAATAGTAGAGAAACAAGGGTCTAGCGAGAATGAGGAACTGAAAGAAATTAGTATTAATAA
This sequence comes from Somniosus microcephalus, assembly GCF_052327205.1. NCBI lineage: Eukaryota > Metazoa > Chordata > Chondrichthyes > Squaliformes > Somniosidae > Somniosus > Somniosus microcephalus. The sequence continues at coordinate 124,491,094 of NC_140989.1, forward strand.
AAAGATAGTATTGGAGAAATTAATAGGACTGAAAGCCGATAAATCCCCTGGACCTGATGGCCTACATCCTAGGGTTTTGAAAGAGGTGGCTATAGAGATAGTGGATGCATTGGTTGTCATCTTCCAAAATTCCATAGATTCTAGAATGGTTCCCGTGGATTGGAAGGTAGCAAATGTAACCCCACTATTTAAGAAAGGAGGGAGAGAGAAAATGGGGAAATACAGACCAGTTAGCCTGATATCAGTAGTAGGGAAAATGCTAGAATCTATTATTAAGGACGTGGTAACAGGGCACTTAGAAAATAATACAGTGATAGGATTGGGCAGAGTCAATAGAAGGGTTCGACCCTCAACGTCAACTCAAACTTCTCTCCACGGATGTTGCCTGACCTGAGTTTTTCCAGCATTTTCTGTTGTTATTTGGGCAGAGTCAACACAGATTTATGAAAGGGAAATCAAGTTTGACGAATCTCTTTTTGAGGTTGTAACTAGCAGACTAGATAAGGGGGAACCAGTGGAATGTTGTGCATTTGATTTTCAAAAGGCATTTGATAAGGTGCCACATAAGAGATTATTAAACAAAATTAGGGCTCATGGGATTGGGGGTAATATATTAGCATGAATTGACGATTGGTTAACGGACAGAAAAGAGAGTAGGAATAAACGGGTCATTTTCGGGTTGACAGGCTGTAACTAGTGGTGTACTGCAAGGATCAGTGCTTGGGCCTCAGCTATTCACAATTTATATCAATGATTTGGGTGAGGGGACCAAATGTAATAGATCCAAGTTTGCTGATGATACAAAGCTAGGTGGGAATGTAAGTTGTGAGGAGAATGCAAAGAGGCTTCAGGGGGATATAGACAGGTTAAGTGAGTGGGCAAGAACATGGCAAATGGAATATAATGCGGAGAAATGTGAAGTTATCCACTTTGGTAGGAAAAATAGAAAAGCAGAATATTTTTTAAATGGTGAGAGATTGGGAAATGTTGATGTTCAGAGGTTGACCTGGGTGTCCTTGTACATGAATCGCTGAAAGTTAAGATGCAGGTACAGCAAGCAATTAGGAAAGCAAATGGCCTTTATTCCAAGAGGATTTGAGTATAAGAGTAAACACGTCTTACTGCAATTATATAGGGCCCTGGTGAGACAGTTTTGGTCTCCTTACCGAAGGAAGGATATACTTGCCACAGAGGGAGTGCAACAAAAGTTCTCCAGACTGATTCCTGGGAAGGGGGGCTTGTCCTATGAGGAGAGATTGGGTAGACTAGGCCTGTATTCTCTAGAGTTTAGAAGAATGAGAGGTGATTTCATTGAAGCATACAAAATTCTTACAGGACTTGTCAGGATAGATGCAGGGAGGATGTTTCCCCTGGCTGGGGAGTCCAGAACCAGAGGTCACAGTCTCAGAATAAGCGATCAGCCATTTAGGACTGAGATGAGGAGAAATTTCCTCACTCGGAGGGTGATGAATCTTTGGAATTCTCTACCCCAGAGGGCTGTGGAGGCTCAGTCATTGAGTATATTCAAGACAGAGATCGATAGATTTTTGGATGTTAAGGGAATTAAGGGATATGGGGATAGTGCAGGAAAGTGGAGTTGAGGTAGAAGATCAGCCATGATCTTACTGAATGGCGGAGCAGGCTCGAGGGGCCGAATGGCCTCCTCCGCTCCTATTTCTTATGTTCTTATGCAAATACATACACAGGGAAGTGAAATCATGCAACACAATAGCCACTAGATGGAGCTTATGCACTAGTTTAAAAGCATACAGCTGAATTCGCGTTTAACAATCACTCATTGCAGTGATCATTCAGATCACATCCAATTAGTGAAAACCATACATATATAATATATTTATTTTCCAATGATTGTACTGATCAGTACAAGTCAGTTGTATTAATCAGTTTGTCCTGGGAAGAAGGAAGAATGCCTAAGAAAGGGTGGACAGCTTTAAGTTCCTCGGAGTCCACATCACGGAAGACCTCTCCTGGTCCCTCAACACCTCCTCTCTGGTGAAGAAGGCCCAGCAGCGCCTATATTTCTTAAGGCGGCTGAAGGGATGTAATCTGTCACCCCTGATCCTCTCTAACTTTTACCGCTGCACTATAGAGAGCATCCTGACAAACTGTACCACAGTATGGTATGGCAGCTGTAGCTACTATGACCGGAAAGCCCTGCAGCGGGTAGTCAAAACTGCCCAACGCATTACCGGCACCCGGCTACCGACCATAGAGCACATATACCAGAAACGCTGTCTACGGAGGTCACGGTCCATCATCAAAGACCCTACCCATCCCAGCCATAGTCTGTTCGCCCTCCTACCATCTGGGAGACGCTACAGATGCATTCGCACCCGTACGACCAGATTTAGGAACAGCTTCTTTCCCAGGGCTGTCATCCTACTGAACTCCACAAATAAACTCTAAAGCCTGCACATCTGCCAATGCACTTTATTATGGTCATATTTATGTTAATATACTACAAGCCAAATGTATGTTGAATGTTTAAATGTCTTAATCCAAATGTACACTCTCGGGAGCCGCAAGCCTACATTTCGTTGTACTGCACTTGTGCACTAACAATGACAATAAAAGTTGATTTGATTTGATTTGATTTTGATTGATTTTGTAAAAGTCAAGTTCAAATGTAACAGGATTATTTGCTCTCAGTGCTGCTCACCAGTGCTGGAAACAGGCAATATTTGAATTTCATTTGGCATTCTTCCTTCTTTATTAGCTTCTAACATTCCTTCAGCAGACATTTTTTTTTGGTCTGTCCAGGTGTCTACACAGAAATTGTTTAAAAATCTCAAGTTACACTACTGAGAAATCGACACCCATTTGTAGAGCTTCTATTTCTGTTCTGTATGGAGTGCACATTCGCTCCATAGTAACTCATCTTATTTACCCATGACCGGAAAACTTAGACACAGTTTGGCAGATTCATGGCCGAAAGATCTCTAAAGGTGTACTGGAATACTGCTGGAGTTTAAGCAGCTAATACCATGCAGTTTACCAGAGCTACTTATAAGGATGTTGCAGTTCATCTCACTGGTCCCACTGCTTGCCCACCCAAGACCACCCTACCTATTGAGACATTAGCTTGCAGAGTTATCTGGAGTTGAAGAATCCCAGCTCCCAGTGACAGACTGATACCGCCAAATTTTGTTAGTGAGAAGGGCTAGCTGGTCAATTATTAATTGTTGCCCTGGTACACGACAGACCTGCCTGTTTTAAGTATGAGCACATTCTGTCACAGAGTTGACTTAGTTCCAAGTTCCATTGACAGGCGGTCACCTTGAGGCCACCTCGACCCCAAGTAGATCCTGCTTATTTCCCAGAAAATATAATCAGCAATTGATTGTTGGACAACGACTCGAATCCTCACTAAGTGGACAGCAGGTATCAAGAGCTTCTCGCGAGTGGCGTAGTGGACAACATAACTCACCATAAAATGTATATCTTTCTGCTCACACCAATATCTAATAGCAATCAAACCTGGACCTTACTGAACATTTTCTTTTTGATTAATAATTGCAGATTTAATCTTTGTCCTTTATTTAAAGCCTTTCAACTGTTGTTGAACTGGCCATTTATGCAAAACCTGAATTTCTGGTGTTTGGGTGTTGCCAAGAGTCCCTATTCACATCACAGGTGTGGTTTATCTCGCCTATGCAACCACTAATCCATTATTCACACGTGAGTGTTGACATTGCTGGGTTCAGAGTGAGCAAAAAGTAGAATTTCCACTCAGTATAGGTCAGGAATTTGGGGTTAAACTTGTTACAAAAGGATTCTGCTCCGTTTACACTGGCCCTTTAACTTCCAGTTGGGGGGATGTGATTTAAAGTTTCATTTCTTACCTAATCCAGCCATCTATGTAAGCTTTTTGTCTGTATTATTTCTTGTGACTGTTAATTTTCTTCTTTTTAGTTTGTTAAATCTGCACTTTTCTCCTTTCTAATTGGTAAATAATAAAATAACCAATCGTAATGAACAAAATCTCACATTTTCCTCCCAGGCACATTCCATCAAAAACAAAATTCCCACCAATAACATTACAGGAAAATAATTTTGCAAAACAGCCACCATAACAGTTCCTTGGCCACCCCACTATCAACAAATATAACTAATATTTCTGTTGGTGTACTAAGTCACACCAGGTCCCACTCACCCATCTTCCCTGTGCTTGCTGACCTACATTGGCTTCCAGTTAAGCAACGCCTTGATTTTAAAATTCTCATCCTTGTTTTAAAATCCCTCTATGGCCTTGCCCCTCCCTATCTCTGTAATCTCCACCAGCCCTATAATCCCCCGAGATCTCTGCGCTACACCGATTCTAGCCTTTTGAGCATCCCCGATTTTAATCGCTCCGCCATTGGCGGTCGTGCCATCAGCTGCCTCGGCCCTAAGCTCTGGAATTCCCTCCCTAAACCTCTCCGCCTCTCCACTTCTCTTTCCTCCTTTAAGACGCTCCTTAAAACCTACCTTTTCGACCAAGCTTTTGGTCATCTACCCTAACAACTCCTTATGTGGCTGTGTCCATTTTTTTTGTTGATAACACTCTTGTGAAGCACCTTGGGACATTTTATTATGTTAAGGGCACTATATAAATATAATTATTTTGTTGTTGTTGGTGTTTGAAAGGTTAAAAGTACAAACAAGGTGCAAATACCCCTAATCCAGATTTCCAAAGTTGAAATAATCAAGCGAGCCTCACTCCAGGCACCCCTGCAGTTAGACCTTTGGCCTCTCATCGGCCTCTGTTCCCACTAGACTCCAACTTAAACATTAGGGATCAGCTGTACTATGGATGTAGTGTGCCAGCTCACCACCGTAGTTCCTGAACACCTGCACCCTCAGCTCCCAGGACGCATCATATTCATTTACTGCACAATCTTTTGAAGCAAAATAGGCCGTGCAAATCAGTGAAGCAGCACAGGCTCTAGAATTTAGTCGCAACAGCAGAGAAGTGTCCATCCAGGACCTTAGTAAACAGAAGAAACTGCTCCTGGCCTAAGACTACCCACAAAAAATACCATGGGTGTATTTTTAATTTTGGCAATGAAATGCATCTGCATCTTCAAAGGGATATTAATGGAATATGAGATCAGTATTTATGAGGTTAGAATTTTTAAACATCAAACAAACATTCCGTGTCTAGGCTATTAAGGAGTGCTGCAGTGTTTTAGTTGACATACCCATACAAGTAGAAATTTAAGGAGCCTTGCAGACTCCAAGAGTTCTATTTATTTGAACATTGATTTACAGAGCTCTTTACTGTGTTTCTGATCCCATTTATTTAGTGAGGTTATGTCATACAGAGTCCAAATTGCTTATTAAATAAAACAGCTTTGCGTTATTGGATCAGTGTAATTCAGAAAGCATACAATGTCTGTACGCTTGACTGATGAGGGAAGTCAGTTTATTTCCACATATAAGAATTTATCTTAATGTCAGCCACACCCACCTGCAGCAAAATGCTTTCATGATGCCGCCACACTATATGACAATAGCTCCACTACCAACCGAAGATGCTGCTTGCAGTATTGCTCCTGGTGAGGGGAAGAATATGCAGTTTCTAACTATTTTGCCACATAATGATTTCAGTGTGATTTATATTAAAAATAGTGATGTTAAGTTAAATTTAGCACCCTCTGAGTAGCCAAGTGGCGAAGGATATGGATTCGATCTAGAATATCCAGTTCATGAAGTGGCACTTCCCACATATCACTTCAACCGGATACAGTGACAGTTCATTTATATGTTCCAGTGAACTTCCATAACCATTATGTTAAGATGGCCTATTCATTCTTAGAGCAGCAGGAAATTAGTTTCTAGAAGCCCTCACCTAGCCGGGGTGGGGGTGAGGGGGTACAGTCGCTGGATTCATTTGAAGCTCAACTGGCCAGTCCTTAAACACAGTCCAGCCAGGTAACAAGAGGGCAAAGAAACACACAGAATATTTATTGACACCACTGTGTCGGCCAATGAGTTGGAGACGGGGCGGGACTTACGGCAGGACTCACAGCAAACAGTCTGTTTACTCAGCAAACAAAATCTGTTTAAACAACGCACTACAGCAAACAGTTTACAGAGTCTATTTATAAAGAGTCTCTATGAACTATAGCAAACAGAGCTCATGACCAAAATTGCAGCAACGTCTCCTGATAAAAGCAGGGTGATTTCTCCAGCAAAATGCAGTGACTGGAGGATATTTACATAATACAAATTAGGTGTGTAAAATCAATCCCAGTCACTTACAGCAGTGCGGGCTCCAGGCGTAACTGACGGGGGAATTACCCAATGATCTTCATTCTGGCTGGGAATAGTGGCGTCACTCTATGCAGCCGGTAACGCATGGTCTAGTGTAATGTGGAAGATCTATTAAGGGAGACTGACACGGAGTGAGAATATTCTCCTTGTTTAAGTCCCACTCCAGGGACTTGAACAGAAAAATGTAGGCCGACACTCCAGTGTGATGAAATATTCCATTCATCACTGCCTGTGACTGTGGTCGGTTTCAGTGTCATTTCCCTTCCCCCAGTCCTCATTGTATTGTTTATTGGAATGTGCTGGAATGTGCTGTGTGTGTAGGGCTCCGCCCATACCTGGCCCCTTTTGTAAGCTAGCTCAGTCTGGCCTCAGTCTCCAGAAGGAAGATACCTCTCTCTCTTACGTGTTACTTTCTAAGTTAATAAAAGCCTTGTTTTGTTTTGCTAACATCGAGTCTCGGAATTATTGAGGCACATCATCCAGTGCAGTACTGAGGGAGTGCTGCACTGTCAGAGGTGCCGTCTTTCAGATGAGACGTTAAATCAAGTGGATGTAAAAAATCCCATGGCACTATTTCAAAGAAGAGCAGGGTGGCCTGGCCAATATTTATCCCTCAATCAACATCACCAAAACAGATTATCTAGTCATTATCACATTGCTGTTTTTGGGAGCTTGCTGTACACAAATTGGCTGCCACGTTTCCTACATTACAACGGTGACTACACGTCAAAAAGTACTTAATTGGCTGTAAAGCGCTTTGGGACATCCGGTGGTCGTGAGAGGTGCTATATAAATGCAAGTCTTTCTTTAGGAAGTGCCAATCAGATTCAAAAGAAAGTACTGATTAGAAAAGCCTACTTGACCCACTAAAAAGTGACTGTGTGATGTGCTTTATTATTTTCTGTGTTACCTGGAACATTAGGAGATAAGCTGTAATTCACTTTAAATCGTTACTCTGTTTGTTCACTAACGAATTGTAAAATAAAAGGTACAAATGTACTTTAATGACTTGGTTACAAATGAGAAGGAAGTCCTAGAAAGACTAACGGGACTCAAATAAATACATTTCCAGGGATAGATGAAATTTATCCCAGAGTCCAGGAGAGAGACTAGGGAAGCAATCTGTGGAGGCACTGATAGTCATTATGAGAATGTCGTTAGCCACTGGGGTGATAACAGTAGATTGGAAAAAGGCTAATGCAGTGTTCATATTCAAAAAGAGTGACAAGAAAAGACACAGGCAACTACAAACACATTAGTCTTGTTTCCATTCCAGGTGTTGGCCATGGCTCGGTTGTAGCACTCTTGCTTCTGAGTCAGTAGGTTGTGGGTTCAAGCCCCACTCCAGAGACTTGAGCACATAATCTAGGCTGACACTTTAGTGCAGTACTTCACTGGCAGAGGTGCTATTCAGATGAGACCGAGGTCTTGTCTGCCCTCTCAGGTCGAGGTAAAAGACCCTATCTTGAAGAAGAGCAAGGGAGTTCTCCCCAGTGCCCTGGTCAACATTTATCCTCCGGGAGTCGGGGAGAAAGAGCGGGAGTCGGGGAGAGAGAGAGCGGGAGTCGGGGAGAGCGAATGGGAGTGAGCAGGAATCGGGGAGAGGAGGCCTGGAGTAATACACAGGTTATTAAGGCTTCACAAGATGGTGGCCAGTGACCCCGCTCACCCGGGTGGTTACTGACCGGGCCTGTATCCGGGGCAAACACAGGGCCTGTGGGCTCTTATTCAGGGCTTCACGCCTACACCGGGTGTTTGAGGCCCAGGAGCAAGGTCAAGAGCAAGGCCAGGAGTGAGGACGAGATCCAGGAGCGAGGTCGGGACCCAGGAGTGTGGTCGGGACCCAGGAGCGAGGTTGGGACCCAGGAGCGAGGATGAGGCCCAGGAGCGAGGATGAGGCCCAGGAGCGAGGTCGGGACCCAGGAGCGAGGTCGGGACCCAGGAGCGAGGTCGGGACCCAGGAGTGAGGTTGGGGCCCAGGAGCGAGGATGAGGCCCAGGAGCGAGGTCGGGACCCAGGAGCAAGGACAAGGCCCAGGAGCGAGGACGGGACCCAGGAGCGAGGACGTGGCCCAGGAGAGAGGACGGGGCCCAGGAGCGAGGTCGGGACCCAGGAGTGAGGACGAGCCCAGCAGCAAGGTCAAGGCCCAGGAGTGGCGCAGCATGGACCAGCAGCGGGGTCGGGAGGACCACACTGCAGCCTATGAAACCCAGGCAGAGAGGACCTGCGGGAAGGAGGGAGGAGGACAGTAGGAGCATGTTTGTGTGTGTGTGCTAGGCCATTGTAACAGAGCCTGGTCTCCAATCATCTTGGATCCCCTTGCCATTGGATCAAGCACTGCTCTGTCAAGCCCGTGTGGTAGCTGGTGTGCAACGGCCACCCCACGTTAAAAGAATTCACGCACAGGCATCTTCCACCCTTTAAAATGAAGTTCGGGACCTGGAACGTCAGGACCCTCATGGACAACCCCAACAGCGACAAACCAGAACGCCGTACTGCTAACGTTGCCCGGGAGCTCAGACGTTTCAACATAGACATCGCCACCGTAAGTGAGACCTGGCGGGCAGGGGAAGGCCAGCTCAAGGAGCCAGGCGGTGGTTACACCTTCTTCTGGAAAGGCAAACCGGAAGAAGAACGCCGCCTCCATGGGTAGGCTTCGCCATAAAAAATTAGCTAGTTGAATGTCTCAGAGACTCCCCTAGTAGTGGTATAAATGAGCGCCTCATGATTCTACAGCTCACCCCAGCCTGGAACCAGTGCGCTACGGTCATCAGTGCGTATGCCCCAACACTGGAAGCCACAGACGAGATCAAAGAAGAATTCTACTCCAGCCTCGAACAATCTCTGTCCCGAGTCCCAATGGGCAACAAGCTGATCCTCCTTGGCGACTTTAACGCCAGAGTTGGAAAGGACACAGACCTCTGGGGAGGTGTGATCAGCATAGAGGGGGTAAGGAAAGCCAACTCCAACGGTACCCTCTTCCTGACGAAATGCTTAAAACATGGCCTTGTCATAAGCAACACCTTGTTCCGTCAGAGACAAGTATAAGGCTTCATGGCAACACCCTCGCTCCAAGCACTGGCATCTGCTGGACTACGTCATCGTCTGAGCGAGGGACCGCAAGGACCTCCGCATCACCCACGCCATGACAGGAGCTGATGACTGCTGGACAGACCACCGCCTAATCCGCTCTGTCATCTCCACCAATGTAGCCCCAAAACATCAGCAGCAACAGAAGCAATGCCGCAGGAAAATCAACGCTGGAGCACTCAAAGACCCTGCTAAGAAAGCCCTATTCAGCCTGCACCTCACAACCAACCTGACTCCTCCCAGTGATTCAGAGACACAGAGTGTCCACAGCGCCTGGTCAGCACTCAAGGCCTCCATAATCAGCACCTGTGAAGAGACGCTCGGTCACTCAACCAGGAAACACCAAGACTGGTTCGATGAGAACGACCAGGAGATCCAGGAGCTAATAAGCCGCAAGCGCAAGGCATTCCTGATCTGGAAACAGCAACAGAACCCGAGAGCAAGAAAGCAGCTCTACAGACGCCTGAAGGCTGAGGTCCAACAAAAAACCCGCGACCTAAAGAACAGATGGTGGGTGGAGAAAGCGCAAGAGATCCAGCAGCTAGCCGACAACCATGATGTGCGTGGATTCTTTAGCAGTCAAGCCCACCTATGGCCCAAGCACCCCAAGATCCTACCCCACTGCGGGCCAAGAACGGAGAGGTACTCATCAAGGACAGAGAGGCAGTCAGTGCCTGCTGGAAGGAGCACTTCGAAGATCTCCTTAACCAAGACTCTGTCTTCGACGCGAGTGTCCTCAACTCCATCCCACAGCATGCTACCCGCCACCAGCTCAGCACAACCCCAGTCTGGCATGAGGTTGAAAAAGCCATCCGACAACAGAAGAACAACAAGGCTTCAGGAGCAGATGGAATCCCCGTCGAGGCACTAAAACATGGCGGAGAAGCACGATTGGCGCAAATACATGAACTAATTTCTCTTATTTGGAAGGAGGAGTGCATGCCAGGGGATCTCAGAGACGCCGAAATTGTGACCATCTTCAAGAAAGGTGACAAGTCCGATTGCGGTAATTAAAGAGGAGTCTCCCTGCTGTTTGCCACAGGGAAAGTCATCGCAAGAATCCTCCTCAATCGCCTCCTCCCAGTGGCTGAAGAGCTCCTCCCAGAGGCGCAATGTGGATTCTGCCCACTAAGGGGCACAATGGACATGATCTTCACCGCGCGCCAATTACAAGAAAAATGCAGGAAACAGCACCAACCGCTGCACATGGCCTTCTTTGACCTCACAAAGGCCTTCGACACTGTCAACCGTGAGGGATTATGGAGTGTCCTCCTCAAATTCAGCTGCCCTCAAAAGTTTGTCACCATCCTCTGCCTGCTTCACGACGACATGCAAGCCGTGATTCTGACCAACGGATCCACCACAGACCCAATTCACATATGAACTGGGGTCAAGGAAGGCTGTGTCATCGCACCAACGCTCTTCTCGATCTTCCTGGCTGCAATGCTCCATCTCACCCTCAGTAAACTCCCCGCTGGAGTGGAGCTAATCTACAGAACAAACGGGAAATTGTTCAACATCCGTCGCCTCCAGTCCAGATCCAAGGTCATCCCATCCTGTCATTGAATTACAGTATGCAGACGATGCTTGCGTCTGCGCTCACTCCGAGGTCGAACTCCAAACCATCATCAACACCTTCACTGAAGCGTATGAGAGCATGGGCCTTACACTAAACATCCGTAAGACAAAGGTCCTTTACCAACCTGCCCCCACCACACAGTACTGCTCCCCGATTATCAAAATCCATGACGAGGCCTTGGACAACGTGGACCACTTTCCATACCTCGGGAGCCTACTGGCAACAAGGGCAGATGTCGATAACGAAGTCCAACACCGCCTTCAGTGTGCCAGTGCAGCCTTCGGTCGCCTGAGGAAGAGAGTATTTGAAGACCAGGACCTCAAACCCAGAACCAAGCTCATGGTCTACAGAGCAGTAGTGATACTCGCCCTCCTGTATGCTTCAGAGACATGGGCCATGTACAGCAGGCCCCTCAAACCACTGGAGAGGTACCACCAACGCTGCCTCTGCAAGATCCTGCAAATCCATTGGCAGGATAGGTGCACCAACGTCAGTGTTCTCGCTCAAGCCAACATCCCCAGCATCGAAGCTTTGACCACGCTCGATTAGCTCCGATGGTCAGGCTACATTGTCCACATGTCTGATACAAGACTCCAAAAGCAAGCGCTCTGCTCGGAGCTCTGACACGGCAAGAGAGCCCCAGGTGGGCAGAGGAAACTCTTCAAGGACACCCTCAGAACCTCCTTGAAAAAGTGCAACATCCCCACCGACACCTGGGATTCCCTGGCCCAAGACCGCACAAAGTGGGGGAGAAGCATCCGGGAAGGCACCGAACACCTCGAGTCTCTTCGGCGGGAGCAAGCGGAAGCCAAACGCAAACAGCGGAAGGAGTGCACGTCAACCCAAGAACCCCACCCACCCGCCCCTTTAACCACCGTCTGCCCCACCTGTGACAGAGACTGTAGGTCCTGCATTGGACTCATCAGTCACCTGAAAACTCATTTTGAGTGTGGAAGCAAGTCATCCTCGGTTCTGAGGGATTGTCTAAGAGAAGAGAGAACAGAGATTTATCCTTCCACTTACGTCACTAAAAGAAAACAGATTATCTGGTCATTTATCTAATTTCTGGCTGGCCGGGACAGACAGTGGAAACTGCTGTGTGAAATGGTCGGGCGCTTCATTATGTTTAAATGATGCAAACACACTGTTCTGAGGCCATGTAGGGGGTGGCGTGTGGCGTGTGCGCCCAGTCAGCTTCGCCTCTGACTGTCCTTTGAGCGGTTCGAATCGCTCCCACACCCCTGGGTTCTAGACACCGGACTTAGGTACAGGCGGCGATACAGAAAATCGAGTAGACAAGTGGTTTGGTGTAAGAAAACCAAGATTTTATTAAAACAGAATATAACAATCTTATGAAAAATTACTGGTATGAAAATACAGGCAAATACAATAATTATACTTATGCAGGAATGGGGAACACACGGCACATCGAGGGAAAAATATATTAACAATCCCCTTATCCTTATCCCACCCACTTTACCTAACTAGATTAAGCTATGAGGGGCCAAGAATTCATGCTCACCAATCCAAAACCTGTTGCTTTAACAGTTGCGAGTTTTGAGGTTGGTCTTCTGTCCTTTGGGGTACTCTGTCGCCACGTGGTCTCAGGGCGCGGTGCTGGAGTTGTTGCTGCGACACACCTTCCCTCTCCTCAGCTACCATCATCGTCTCATCGCGATGGGTCCTCTTCTTCTTCTTCCTTGGGCGGTCGTCGGCGGTGACGGGGCGGTTTTTACTGCTTGTTTGATTTTACTACCCAAGCGTCAAACGCCAGCATATTCGTCGTGGGCGTGGACACCCGCGTTTAATGCCAGCTTATTCGCAGTGTTCAAATGCCAACTAATTCTCACTGTCCACACATATACTTTCTTCCCCAAGCGCCAGCTTATAACTAGGCGTTTGGTTTTTACCAATGCGTCTTCTGCTGCCCTTCTCTGCTCGTCGGGTTTTACCTTCTTATTCGTCTTGTCTCGACTCGTTTCGTCTGCCCCTTTTGTGTGGCCTGTGTGTCCTGTATGACTTTGAACTCGGGTCTCGTTCTCCTTCCACGTTTGGTATGTCCTTGGTTGTTTGAGCAGTGCGGGGACCGAGAAGAGAACCCGCCACGAGGCCAGGGCACGAGTCCGAGCGGCAGCAGCCCAAGACCAAACAAGAGGTCAGAGTCAAGAGAGCGATTGCTACTGATGGGCCTCCAATTATACCCGTTTCTTCCACTCCTTATCTGCGCGCCAAATCAGGTCATTCCATTGTTTCACTTTTGGCGGGCTGTTTTAAATGATTACAACCATTTACTTTAACTACCTTAGGAGTGGGTATCTCCGGGTCTAACGGCCCCGATGTCCTGGTTGCTTTGTCATGGATGAGACTTGATTGTCCTCATCCTACCTTGATGGCTACTGTGAGCTGTTATCGATTAAACATGCAGGAAGCTAATGGCCACCATTATAGGCCCATCTAGCTTGATTCGATTTGATTCAAACAAATGTGTATTCTGTGTTTACTTTGTCTGGCTGGGCTCCACAGAGTCTCTGTCCACACAGATTCCTGCATTTTAATGTTTTCGTCTGCAGGCCTGCTTGCTGGCAGAGCCTTGCTTTTAAAAAATCTTGTCAATGTTGGTCACGAGGTTTACAGAAGCCATTTTGGGTACCCTGCTTTTAATAACTTGTCCAAAACAGGGTCTCTTGATCCATAACTCGGGGAGTGCGGGAATTTTGAGAACCCTGTAACTTACAGCCACTCTTTCTCCCTTTACCTTTGTTACTAAGGTCTTTCTAAATAACACCCATTGTAACTGGGTGTCCAGTGTTGCCAGGTGATAAATATTGCATGTAAGTAAATTGAAAGGACAATAAAGAAACTTCTTTTTGCTGCTTTCAGGCTATTTCTTTTTTTCTGTAACAATTGTTTTATTTAATTTGTTTTTCCATAGCACTGTTATAGCCAATGGGTTTCCCAATGGTAATCTCCCAATATGAGGAGAACCCTGAAGGGATCACCGGTAGGTTGCAATGCACTAGAAGTGCTCTGTATCCACACGACTTGATTTACAGACAGAGGTGACCAAACCTGGAATTGCTGGAGATACTCAGCAGGTCAGGCAGCATCTGTGAAGAGAGAAACAGAGTTAACGTTTCAGGTCAATGACCTTTCGTCAGAACTGGAAAAAAGCAGGAAACTGGAAACTGTTAAAGTGGCGGAGGAAGAGTCACGGGTGTAGGTGGGAAGAGACTGGACAAGGGGAGAAAAAAATAGAGTCGAGATAGGAAGAGATAAGTTCCGTGGGGCAAGAACAGGCTGAAACAATGGGTCAGAGAGGGGAAAATCTGGGGATAGTGAAAACGCAGCAGGGGGTGAGATTGGGAGAAGGGATGGGGTCAGAGGAAAGTGAAGGGGAAGAAGGTTCCGGAGGGGCGTTGGTGTCAAAGAGTTGATGAAGCTTGCGATCCTCGACACCTGAAAGGAAGAAAAAAAGTTTTTTGTTAAAGTGCCAGATGAGGAACTTTTTTTCTTCCTTTCAGGTGTCAAGGATCGCAAGCTTCAACAACTCTTGGACACCAACGCCCGTCACTGACCTCATCTCCTCTGGAGATCTTCCCCCCACGGCAGCCAACCTCATAGTTCCCCAACCCCGCACAGCCCGCTTCTACCTCCTTCCCAAGATCCACAAATAGGACTGCCTGGTAGACCCATCGTTTCAGCCTCCGCCTGGCTGAACTTGTTCTCACATTGAACAACTTCTCCTTTTACTCCACTCACTTCCTCCAAATCAAAGATGTTGCTATGGGAACCCACATGAGTCCTAGCTATGCCTGCCTTTTCGTGGGATATGTGGAACATCCTTTGTTCCAGTCCTACTCAGGTCCCCTCCCTCAACTCTTTGATGGCTGTATCGGTGCCGTTTCCTGCTCTCGCTCTGGACTAGAAAGTTTCATTCACTTTGCTTCCAATTTCCACCCTTCCCTCACCTTCACATGGTCCATCTCCGACTCTTCCCTTCCCTTCCTCGACTTCTCCGTCTCCATCTCTGGGTCTAGGTTATTGACAAACATTCACTACAAGCCCACTGACTCCCACAGCTACCTGGACTACACTTCCTCCCACCCCGCCTCCTGTAAGGGCTCTATTCCATTCTCCCAGTTTCTCCGTCTCCACCGCATCCGCTCTGATGATGCCACCTTCCATACCAGTGCTTCCGACATGTCTTCCTTTTTCCTCAACTGAGGATTCCCCTCTACTGTAGTTGACACGGCCCTTGACCGTGTCCGTTCTATCTCCCGCACTTCTGCCTTCACCCCTGCCCCTCCCTCCCGGAACCACGATAGGGTTCCCCTTGTCTTCACCTTTTACCCCACCAGCCTCCACATTCAACGGATCATTCTCCACCATTTCCGCTATCTCCAGCGTGATCCCACCACAGAAAAACAGGAAGTGCTGGAGAAACTCAGCAGGTCAGGCAGCATCTGTGAAGAGAGAAACAGATTTAACGTTTCAGGTTGATGATCTTTCGTCAGAACTGGAAAAAAGCAGGAAATGGAACAGATTTTTAAGTAAGTGAAGAGGCTGGGAAAGGGGGGGAGGGGATGAACTGTGATAGCCACAATTGCAGGCTTTGTCACACCCACCTGACAATGTCTGCAGGGATGTCTTCTCATAGGGTTTGGGTCAGCAGAGCAAGATGCAGTTCTTTGCCATCTGCTGTTAAGGACAACTCCGGCTAATATGCATCATTTTTAGCTCAACAGAGCAAGCTACAGAGCCGCTCAGCTCAAGCCTACAAGTTTTTCTGTCACTGTTTAATTCCAGTCCGTTCAGCCTTGGCAAATGCTGCTAATAGGGCGAGAAGCCTTTCTGAAGGGTTCTGTAATTTTTTTGTATTTCTCTCTCCACGCACCCCACCTCCCCTCCCCATTGTGACAGTTTCTTCCAATTGCCCCCAACCCTTTAAATTCCACTTACATAAATTTCCTCTACTACCATCAGTGTGTTCCCTATGCTTCACTCAGTCTGTAGAATAAGCTCAGCTGGGAAATCTGTGTGCTGATAACACATTACCGCTCAGGTAGATTTAGCACCAGATGCTAACCTTTTAGACACTACTTGCACCAGGTGAAGAAAATCAGCCCTGCTATCGTTAGAAATGTATCGGTTTTAAAGGCACCCTGTCCTATGCTCTATTTTGCTCTTTTATGAAGTGCTCAGAAATGTTCAGTTACAGGAGGGGCAGTATACACATCAGTATTGGCGTTGTCCTTGGTGTTTTCCATCACAAAGCTTTGCTTTTTCTCTCTCCCTTCTCTAGCTGCATAGGTAGTAAAACTAGGCCAAGCCATTCCTAAATGTGTTTGCACAGTACTGGAAGGAGATGCTATTATATGTGAAATGTAAGGCTACATTTTACAATTTAGTGCTCCTGGCACCCAGTTTCGCGCAATGCATACACCAGATTCGCTGCCTTCATGATTTTTGCTCCATTAATATTAACGTTGAATTTCCAATATGTGGTCCTGTTGCACTAACTCTGACTTTAGTTGTTTAAGGTTATTTAAGGCTTGTTTGGCATTTAGAGCCGGCATCCTCACTTAAATCCTCAGATACAGAGTGTAGATTCTGTGACCTGTGCTTATTTGTAATATGGTGGAACTGTAGGATACAAATAATTGTTGACGTAAACCCTATGTTGTTGGATAGGCTGAGTAGTGCCATTGCACCATGCTGTTTCCTCTGTTGCTTTGCTTTAAAAGGAACCAAACATGCAAAGTTGTTTTAAAACTAGCCATTTAAATTTCTCAAATAACTAGTGCGAGTCATGCTGTCAGTGATTAGAATTTTACGAACATTTTTTCAGCCTATGTGCAAGATGTTACCATGACCAATACAATTATGTTCTACTGTTGTAAATAGTAATTTTTCACAAGTTCTTTACGGAAATATACAGTAGCATACCTTGTGCATGCAGCTAAAATATTTTCCGATGTTCAGGAATCTGTGTCCCCATGACAAATACATCTAGCAGTTTGTACAGCTGAATAAACAAATTGGTCAGTGTACTTTCTTTCTCACATCTGTGTGCGATTTCATTGGTTAGACAGACGTACCCACATAACCTACAACCGACTAGCTAAGCAAGTCATAAATGTGTCCTTCACCATATTAATCACGATACACCACATATTCTGCATCATCTATATCTTTTTATATACACAACTTAAATTTATATAGCACTTTTAGCATAGTAAAACATCCTAAGGCGCTTCACAGGAGTGTTATAAAACAAAATTTGACACCGAGCACATAGGAAATATTAGGGCAGATGACCAAAACCTTGGTCAAAGTAGTAGGTTTTAGGGAGCGTCTTAAAGGAGGAGAGAGAGATAGAGAGGCGGAGACGTTTAGGGAGGGAATTCCAGAGCTTAGGGCCGAGGCAGCGGAGGCATGGCAACCAATGGTGGAGCAAAGAAAATCAGGGATGCGCAAAAGGCCAGAATTGGAGGAGCGCAGAGATCTCAGAGGGTTGTGGGGCTGGAGGAGGTTAAAGAAAGACTTGCATTTATATAGCGCCTTTCACAATCACCATACATCCCAAAGCACTTTACAGCCAATGAAGTACTTTTTGAAGTGTAGTCACTGTTGTAATGTAGGAAACACGGCAGTCAATTTGCGCACAGCAAGCTCCCACAAACAGCAATGTGATAATGACCAGATAATTTGATTTAGTAATGTTGATTGAGGGATAAATATTGGCTATGACACCGGGGATAGCTCCCCTGCTCTTCTTCGAAATAGTGCCTTAGGATCTTTTACATCCACCTGAGAGAGCAGACAGGGCTTTGGTTTAACGTCTCATCCGAAAGACGGCACCTTCAACAGTGCAGCACTCCCTCAGTGTGAGCCTATATTTTTGTGCTCAACATAATGAACATTGTTGTGATAGTAAACTTCACAGGGGCCAGTCCTGATGGGGTAGAAATTGTGGTCGTAGGTTACCCGTGGGCGAACACCTCCGAACCGCAAGAAAAGTATGCAATTACCTGATTGCTCCGGACCTTTGAAGTCTTGCACTCCTGGGCCTGCAGGCATACGCCTGAGTAAAGGCCCACGTATCCCAGGGGCACATGTGGTTCGAAGTGTCCCTGGGATCACGTGGGCCAGCCCAACCAATGACAAAAGAGGATTTCTAATATGCTTATGGGAATTCCATTTACGTACAGAATCCCCATAAGCATAATAGGAATCCCCTAAAAAATACATTTCCACAGCATTTAAATTAAAATATATCATCACCGGTTTAAAATGAATTAAAATACAATTTAATTAAACATTTAAACCAAAAATTTAATTTTTTGAAAAATAAATGTAAACATTTTTAAAGGGCCAAAAATAACCTAAACGAATTTTAAAGGTTTTTGTATGTTTAAGTCATTAAAAAAAATGTATGTTAATATTTATTTAAACCCTTACGCTGGTAAAAGAAGGCCATAAGCTTCTACCAGGCGTATGTGTTTTGTGGGCATTCGCTGGGCAGTAGTTGGGGAAATAGCCCAACTCTGCACCAGCAAATGTCAATTTCAAGCGGATGCATACAATCTGTCAAGCAGAATCTTGACAGATCGCAAGTTCTGGGTTTTCGTGCATGTGCATCGCATGCAGAAACTCGGAACTTGCGGGGCACGTACAACAGCGTACGTAGAAACATAGAAGATAGGAGCAGGAGTAGGCCATTCGGCCCCTCGAGCCTGCTCCACCATTCAATGAGATCATGGCCGATCATCCAAATTCAGTACCCTGTCCCTGCCTTCTCCCCATATCCCTTGATCCCCTTAGCCTTAAGAAATATATCCAACTCCTTCTTGAATATATTTAATGAACTGGCCTCCACCGCCCTCTGTGGCAGAGAATTCCACAGGTTCACCACTCTCTGGGTGAAGAAATTCCTCCTCATCTCAGTTCTAAATGGCTTACCCCTTATCCTTAGACTATGACCCCTGGTTCTGGACTCCCCGGCCATCGGGAACATCCTTCCTGCATCTAGTCTGTCCAGGCCTGACAGAATTTTATAGGTTTCGATGAGATCCCCTCTCAATCTTCTAAACTCTAGTGAGTATAAGCCCAATCGACACAATCTCTCCTCATACGTCATTCCTGCCATCCCAGGTATCAGTATGGTGAATCTTTGCTGCACTCCTTCCATGGCAAGAACATCCTTCCTCAGATAAGGCGACCAAAACTGCACACAATACTCAAGGTGCGATCTCACCAAGGCCCTGTACAACTGCAGCAAGACACCCTTGTTCCTGTACTCGAACCCTCTTGATACGAAGGCCAACATACCATTTGCCTTCTTAACCGCCTGCTGCACCTGCATGCTTACCTTCAGCAACTGGTGCACAAGAACACCCAGGTCTCTTTGCACTTCCCCTTCTCCCAATCTATTGCCATTCAGATAATAATCTGCCTTCCTGTTTTTGCCACCAATGTGGATAACCTCACATTTATCCATATTATAGTGCATTTGCCATGTTTCTGCCCAATCACCCAACCTGTCCAAATCATACTGGAGTTTCACGACATCCTCCTCACAGCATACCCTCCCACCCAGCTTTGTGTCGTCTGCAAATTTGGAGATACTACATCCAATTCCTTCGTCCAGATCATTAATATATATTGTGAACAGCTGGGGTCCTAGGACCGATCCTTGCGGTACCCCACTAGTCACTGCCTGCCACTCGGAAAACGACCCGTTTATTCCAACTCTTTGCTTTCTATCTGCCAACCAGTTCTCTATCCAAGTCAATACCTTGCTCCCAATCCCATGTGCCTTAACTTTGCAAGCTAATCTCTTATGCGGGACCTTATCGAAAGCCTTCTGAAAGTCCAAATACACCACATCCACTGGTTCTCCTTTATCTATTTTACCAGTTACATCCTCAAAAAATTCCAGTAGATTAGTCAAGCACGATTTACCCTTTGTAAATCCATGTTGACTTTGTCCGATCCCGTCACTGCTCTCCAAGTGCATCTTTTATAATGGACTCTAGCATTTTCCCCACTACCGATGTCAGGCTTACCGGTCTATAATTCCCCGCTTTTTCTCTGCCACCTTTTTTGAATAGTGGGGTAACATTAGCTACCCTCCAATCCATGGGAACTGTTCCAGAGTCTATCGAGTTCTGGAAGATGACCAGCAATGCATCTACTATCTCCAGGGCCACTTCCTTAAGTACCCTAGGATGTAGATTATCAGGCCCTGGGGATTTTTCGGCCTTCAATCCCGTCAACTTCCCCAACACCATTTCCCTACAGATACTGATTTCTTTCAGTTCCTCCCTCTCATTAGTCCCTATATTACCCGACATCTCTGGGAGGTTATTTGTGTCCTCCTTCGTGAAGACAGAACCAAAATATGTATTTAATTGGTCAGCCATTTCTTTGTTCCCCATTATAAATTCCCCTGATTCTGACAGTAAGGGACCTATGCTTGACTTCACCAATATTTTTCTCTTCACATATCTATAAAAGCTTTTACAGTCAGTTTTTATGTTCCTTGCAAGCTTACTTTCATAATCTATTTTCCCCCTCTTAATTAATCCCTTTGTCCTCCTTTGCTGAATCCTAAACTGCTCCCAATCCTCAGGTTTGCTGTTTTTTTTGGCCAATTTATATGTCCTCTCTTTGGATCTTATGTTATCCCTAATTTCCCTTGTTAGCCACGGTTGAGTCACCTTTTTTGATTTATTTTTATGCCAAACTGGGATAAACAAATTCTGTAGTTCATCCATGCGATCTTTGAATGTTTGCCATTGCCTATCCACCGTCTACCCTTTGAGTGACATTACCCAATCAATCCTACCCAACCCTCTTTAACCAGCAATGCTACCCCACCTCCTTTTCCTTTTTGCCTATCTTTCCTGAATATTGAATACCCCTGGATGTTGAGTTCCCAGCCTTGGTCCCCCTGGAGCCATGTTTCCGTAATTCGTGGTCATAGGCCCCGGAAAATCCGGGCCATTATAAATAAACTGCTAACCAATATAAAATATAGTAAAAAGTGAGAGAAAGGTCTTATTATGAAGTTTTGTTGCCAGGTACAAGTTAATATTTATTCAATTTTAAAAGTACCAAAAATGGTACTAGCTCCCCTGATGGCTGAGCGAAGAAATGCATCCCCAGGTGTCGTACAGTGCAGGAATGTCCATGATTTGACCTCTGGTCTGTGCTAAATTACAACAGCAACTTACATTTATTTCAGAGTAATAGATACTGCCCTGCAGTTCCATGAGTAATAGTTGGTAGATTTAACCATATGCAGATCGGAGCCAAGTCAATTTGCATGAATCATAGAATGCATAAAATTCAGAACAAGGATACATAACCTTAAAATTAGAGCTTGGCCGTTCAGAGGTGATGTCAGGAAGCATCTCTTCACACAAAAGGTAGTGGAAATCTGGAACTTTCTGACCTCTAAAATCTATTGATGCTGGGGGGGTCAACTGAAAATTTCAAAACTGAGATTAATAGATTTTTGTTAGATTGAGTATTATCTTAAGGGTTACGAAACAAAGTTGGGTAAATAGAGTTAAGATATAGATCAGCCATGATCTAATTGAATGGTGGAACAAGCTCGAAGGGCTGAATGGCCTCCTCCTGTTCCTAGGTACAGCACAGGAAGCCATTCGGCTCATTGTGCCTGTGCCGGCTCTTTGAAAGAGCTTTTCAATTAGTACCACTCCTCTGCTCTGTCCCCAGAGCCCTGCACATTTCCCCTTGACTATTTATCCAATTCCTTTTTGAAAGTCAGTGAATCTCCTTGGCAGATGGAGTGTAATGTGGGAAAGTTATCCACTTTGGCAAGAAAAATAAAAAAGCAAACTATTATTTAAATGGAGAGAGGTTACAAAATGCTAGTTCAGAGGGACCTGGGGGTCCTTGTGCATGAAACATAAAAAGTTAGCATGCAGGTATAGCAAGTAATCAAAAAGGCAAATGGAATGTTGGCCTTTATTTCAAGGGGGTTGGAGTATAAAAGCAGGGAAGTCCTGCTACAGCTGTACAGGGTATTGGTGAGACCACACCTTGAGTACTGCGTACAGTTTTGGTCTCCTTATTTAATGAAGGATATACTTGCATTGAAGGCAGTTTAGAGATGATTCACTAGGTTAATTCCAGAGATGAGGGGTTGACTGATGAGGAAAGGTTGAGCAGGCTGGGCCCATACTCATTGGAATTTAGAAGAATGAGAGATGATCTTATTGAAACATATGATATTGAGGGGGCTCAACAAGGTAGATGCAGGGAGGATGTTTCCTCTCGTGGGGGAATCTAGAACTCGGGGGTATAGTTTCAGAATAAAGGGTCGCACTTTTAGAACTGGGATGAGAAGGAATTTCTTCTCTCAGAGGGTCGTAAATCTGTGGAATTCTCTGCCCCAGAGAGCTGTGGAGGCTGGGTCATTAAATACATTTAAGGTGGAGACAGACACATTTTTATAAGGGAGTAAAGGGCTGGGAAGTGGCTTTAAGCCCTAGATCAGCCATGTTCTTACTGAATAGCGATGAAGGCTCGAGGAGCTTTTTTAATGCTCCTATTTCTAATGTTCCTTGCATTGCCCTTTCAGGCCTGACGCGTGGCATCACAAAGCCGCTACCAGCAGCCGATTGGCTATGGCTCCTGTCAATCACCGCCATGCACCAACAGAAGCCACGTCCTTGCTATGCCGCTCTCCTTGTGTTTGCTGTTCGCTTGAACCCGAAGGTGGGTTTGGGACTCCCGGGCCCTAGTTCTGGGTTCCGGGCCCCGCACCGCTAGCAGCCCGGGAGGGGCGCAGCTTGTTGCTTACCTGTCGTCGTCACTCAGGCCAACTGGGAAAGAGGCCGTGGAGGCAAATCTGGGGCCTGGGCCCGAGGTGGGGCCTGGGCCCGGGGGCTGGCGTTGGAAGGGACTGTGTCTTAAATGTCGACGCTGAAGTATTTTTACTGGCGGTTACCCCGAGATAAAACGGTTTAATGTTTACTCGCTACCTCTGAATAGGGAGATGAGGGGGCGCGCGTGACGAGGAAGGGACTGGGGCGCGCCCTCCCGCGGATTGGCGCTCTGACGGGATTGGGATGGCCTGAAGGTGAAACTCTTTATTCAAAGGCGGTGTGTGTCAGTCTCTCCCTCCCTCCCCGGCTCGCTCAACCAAACATCCCAGCGCGCTTTGACCACTGCTCGCAACATTGCGTGTGCTTCAAACCGCTACCGGGAATATTGTGTCGTTTTACAAGCGGATTGCCTGTTCTTGGTGCTTTTATATAATTTTTGACACAATGTCGAGAGGTAAGTGGATCAACTTGAGGAAAATTCTCAGGGCTCTGGAGAAGGAGTGGGAGTAAAAAGCCAACACAAGCAGGGTGGGCCGAATGGTCGTCTCTGCTGTACAACATCGGGCTTTGCAATGTTTTATAATCCAAACTTTTTTTGTTTCCTGGAGTGTAAGCAATTTAAAAAAAAAAAAAAAAAAATGTTTTAGAATATATAGGCCTGGACTATCACTACTTCGATTCTTGTAGCTTATCTCGGGGAAGGTTCACAACCAGTTGCAATATTTTGTCCCTTACGTGGTTAATTCTGCGGCGATTGTTGCAACGTCTTTGGGAATCTTGCGCATAGTTCTGGAGCCGTGGAAGATGCGTCAGACCTTTGCTGAATGTTTGGCAGTGGTGCCGAACAAGGTCCAATAGCGATATTCAGAATTGCAAAAGAGGACAAATTTGCTCTGCTAGAAGGTCACGGGATAGCAAACACGGGATATCTGCTTCAAATATCGCCATCCAGTAGCCGTATATTTATTTTTAAGTGTTTGTATTGGAAATAAGCACGACCACTAAAGCAAATGGGTAGAAATCGAGGCCGTTTAATTGTACCGTTGCCAGCGTTGTGTATGTAATGGTAAGGCATTGCTGCTTGCATCATGGCTACTCTAACAGCTTACTTACTCTGGCTCAATATATTTCATTGCAGTTTTTCTGCAAATTTTGGAAATGAATTCTAGTGTATAAAATATAAAACTATTTGGGCTTGAAGCTAAATAGAAAAACAACCTTTTTTAAATAATTCAACACAGTATTGGCCATCTCATAGGTAGTACTACGTTAATAACATTTGCTGAAGTGAAAAAGCACCTAGTGCCTTTTACAAACGAAAACTAAAACAAGACAGATGAAAGCCAATGTTTAGGAAGGGGATTATGTCAAGGCCTTGGAGAAGGTGCAGAGGAGACTTACCTTAATTATATCAGGGATGAAGAACTTCAGGAGAGACTAGAGAAGCTGGGATTGTTCTTGTTGGTGCAGACAGTTCAGGGGAGATTTAATAGAGGTATTAAAAATTATGATGGGTTTCAATAGAGTAGATGGGTGAAACTTCCCATTGGCAGGGGACTTGATAACCAGAGGACACAGGGATTTAAGGTAATTGGCAAAAGAACCAGAAGGGGTGTGAGAATTTTTTTAAGCAACGAGTTATGAGCTGGAATGCACTACCTGAAAAGGTGGTGGAAGCAGATTCAATAGTAACTTTCAAAATGGGAATTGGATAAATACTTGAAAAAGAAAAAAATGAAGGGCTATGGGGAAAGAGAGGGGGAGTGGGACTAATGGATAGCTCATTCAAAGAGTAGGCATGATGGGCCGAATGACTGCCTCTGTGCTGTGTGATACTGCATAAAAATGCAGATGATTCTGATTGGTAGAATTCTATTGCATATTGCAAATTTTCTAAATATTTAACTTTCTATTACTTGTAAAGTACTGCATATCAGAAGAACCAAAGGCATAAATATTCATCATGTTAAAATAGCTGAGTGAAATTGAGTTTGAGGTATTAATAGACGAGGTGCTCAACATGTCCAATAACTGGAGCAACAATCAACAAAGCAAACAGAATTCTGGATGATGGAACCAAAACAGTAGAGTACAAGTCAAAGGGAGTCGTGCTTAAGCTGTACAAGGCTCTGGTCAAACCACACCTAGAGTACCATATCCAGACAAAATCCTGGGAAACATTGGAGCAACTTGCATTTTTCAGCATTCCATTAGTCTGTACTTGAGGCTGGTACCTTGGTGTAAAAGTACAATATATTAACACTGCATCACCTAGTCTCCCAGTGAATTATGTATTACAATCTATTGGTGAAATCCAGACCAACTTTGTGTCGATCAAGTCCATATAAACTGTTGAGAGCTTGCAACTAAATCACTCTCTCTATATTGGCTGTGTTCTTATCCTACCAGTTAACTCTGCTTGTGTATTGTCTACTATCAATAAATACTTTTGGATACCTGCTGCATTAGATATGCACATATATGCTACATCAAAGAATTAAAATGCATCTTTTGGAACTGTATCTTACAAGTGATTATCTCTGCTTGATTTTTGCCTAGTGTTATCCATTTGGGTCTGTCAAGGTTTGATGCCATCATTTGCTCCTGTGAGTGATCTGAGAAATTTTTATGGGAATTGACTCATGCCGTTTTACATCTTTTTTATGGTAATTTGACACAAGTGCAGCGAAGAAATTCCCTTGTAATTCAGACCAGATCTCTGTCTTGCGCCTGTGTATTTCTTCACTCTTGAGGATGGAGTTAAGACTAGATGAGATGAATTCTGGACTCAACATTGAGTTCAACAATTTCAGATTATCCCTGCCCCCATTTTTTTGGACAGCAGCTGTTGGTAATTATTCTGCTGTTGCCATTTAAACCTTTTAGACCATCTTTTGTCTCTTGTCCCATTACCATCCCCTTTGCCTTGCTCCATCCTTTTGTCATTTATTCTCTTGTCTTCCACCCCATCACAGACCTTCCCTTTTGTTCTTTCCCCCCTTTCCCTGCCTCTGTACTTGCTTAAAACCTGTCACATCTCTAACTGTTTCTAGTTCTGATGAAAGGTCGTTGACCTGAAACGTTAACTCTGTTTCTCTCTCCACAGATGCCTGACCTGAGTATTTCCAGCATTTTCTGTTTTTATTTGAGATGAAGCTTGGTTGGATTCATAAACTATATATTTTGCCTACTGTAGAATAAAGCTGAGTAATTGGTATGATCAATACAACTTGTTCAAGTAATACAAAATAAAGAACTTTCAACCTCTGCCCCATGGTAGAACTATGCTCCCCTTGCAGCCTTTTGCTACCTGACTGACTTTTCAAAAACCAAACTACCTTAGTGTCTGTATTCTGCTTTATTCTTGACTGTTCAGACAGGAAAAAATCAACCCATCCAACACAATGGGTGCAAAGTCTTTATTTTTTGGAGATAAGCCACCAAATTGCTTATTGTATGATCTTGGGGAGGGGACAACTTTAAAATAGCAATTTCATCTAACTTTGCACTCACATCCCAGCATAGGGCTGTCCTGAAAAATTGACACCTTTTACTCAAAACATGTTTAAATAACTCTTATCTAGATCATTCTGTTTGTCCTTTAAATGCTAGATACTAATCTGTATAGGAAAAGTAGTCCTCCAATGCAAGAATAAAACTGTTACTGAATTCATTTGTACGGAAAAAGGTAGAAAATAGTGGCAGTATTTGCAGGCTCAATCTAAATATGCCAGCAATGTTTGGCCTTTGTTTTGGCGTAAATGTATTATTCTGTAATGGCTTATGGTCAATATCCAATTTAAACGTCTGGCTAAATACATAAATATTGGAGTGCCCACATCACAGCTAATGCAGGTAGCATCGTCCCACACCCGTTGGGCTCCTACTCTTGTAACTGATAGTGCTCCACACTCCATCCTGTTCCTGCACCAGCACTGCACCTAAGCTGGTTGGATTCATATCTGCCATGATTTGAGTTTTTTTGTTGTTGAAATATGCCAAAGGCGCAGATTTGGCCAACAAACCTTTCAGAGGATCAAAAGCTTCCTGCTGCTTTTGACACCAGCAAAAGGCATATTCTTCCTCATCAGCTGCTGTGATGGGATGGGTGAAGAAGGGAGCCACTCTTGAAGAGTACACCGCCTCTGCCCTGATCTTGTAGCCACAATACTGATATGGCTGGTCCACTTGGGTTTCTGGTCAATGGTGACCCTCAAGATGTTGGCGGTGGGGAATTTGGCACTGTTGGTGTTGAAAGTCAGGGAGGTGGCTGGGAGGCTTCTTGTTTGAGATGGACATTGCTTGGCACTTGTTAGCCCAAACCTATATCCAGATCCTGCTGTAGGCTGGAATGGGCTACTTCATTATTGGAGAAGTTGTAAATTCAAGGACTGCCACTTTCCTTGAAGTGATAGGCAACCTTTTTGCACTTCTGGGAGTGCATTGCACGGTTTACCAACTCCAGCATTGACTGAAAATGATACAGCCACATCCAGCGCCAGCGTCATTTCAAGCACCATGTATATTAAAAATAAATGGCATGTTTGAGGGCACAGTTATCCTGATATGTGGGGTGAAAATTTCTTCTGGGTTGAAAGGCTAAATAGCAGAACTGAGCACATTTAAAATTTTTTTAACGTGAGCTTTCTGAAATCTTCCCCAGAATATTACTTGAACTCTTAAAAATGAGATGTAGAATTTTAACTAACCCATTTCTAGTAGTTTGACAGATTGCAAATGAAGAAAAAGACCTCGGGCATGCTTAAAAAAAATGAAGTAGTCAGTTCTTCACCACCACCTCCAAAAACTGCTAAAATTGTATGACCCCACAATTTATCTAAATCAACTTGTGTTGATCTGGAAACTTGCTGTTAATTGATGAGTCCACCATAAATATGTCCCTAATTCAACAGTAATTGATTAGGTCACAGTAGTAGCTGGTGTGGGAAACAGAGTTTTGCACAAGTCTGATGGAGGTGCTCTTCTAACTTAATGTAAAAATACATTGTGCAGTGAAGTTTCCCTGCATCTGATCCATTCTCCACCTGATGTGGGAATGCTTGATGCTGACAGTTAATAAAAGTAAGAAATGTTACATTTTCTGTCACTCAGTTATCATGAACATTTCTAAGTTATTAGCCTTTAAAATCATCTTTCAGCCAAATTTAGGGCTGATAACATGATGTGTTCGGGGGTCAGCCTGGAGCACACAAGGTCCTTGGAATCGTAAAGTAGGGCTCAGCAGACTTGGCCATTTTCCGAAGGCAACTCCGTCCCTTGGTATGATTGCATGGGTTACGGGTGACCTCTTGTACCTCACTCAAGATCCATTATTTGTGCGAGTCTGGATCAAGGGTGTCTGACCTGTTTCCCCTCAGCCCTGGCAATATGGTCCTTGAGGCCCAAAAAGTTAATTCCTATTTCTTGTTTTTTGCTGGTTTGTCCTATTTGTATAGAAGACAAACAGCACAAAATACACAAATTCTATAACCCCTTTGTATCAGGTTCATTAGTGTCTTGATTCTTCTGGAAGCTAAATTCTGTTGGGCTCCTGCTCGTTCTTAATTAGGACCTTTCAGAAGCTAATTATGCTTCTTTTAGCCTCCTTGGGACATGCTGTTCTAAGATTGACATCCAGACATTAGTCGTTGATAAACCCTATTTAATTTAGTACTGTGATCAAATCCTATGATTAAATGTCAGTGCACCATCTCCAAATGATTGTAATGTGATGCATTTCTATAGGCAGTGTATTTAGGTATTTGGATAAATTGCTTTTTCTTCTCCCCATGTTCTAGGTGTTTCTGTACCTCCACATTTTACCACAACCATGTCGCGAGCCCAGTTTGAGTGCCAGGAGCTGGAAATTGCCATGGGAAATGAGCTTGCTCAGTTGCTGGCAACAGCTACAAACAGTGAGCAAGAAGTATGTACTTTTTTTCTTTAAAGCAGCTACCACTTTATGTAGAGCATTTAACATAGAAAAATGTTTCCAGTAGCTTCCCAAAAGGGAAAGGAATGGATGCTGATTATTTGTAGGGGAGTTGGTGATGGAAGGCTTGAGCAAAGAGCTGGGTTTTAAGGAATCTTAACAGTAGGGAGAAAGAGGTGGAAAAGTTTAGAGGGGCAGTTCCAGAGAGTGGAGCTGAGACAGTTAAAAGGTTTCACCAGTGGTGTAGTGGAGGAAGAGGGGTTACACATAAGCTTAGAATTGAAAAACTGGGAGATTACAGAAGTAGGATGAGACAAGACTGTGGAGGGATTTGTAGGTGAAGATTTTAAATAATGCATTAGGTGACGCAGCCAATGTAGGTTGGTAAGGCTGGGTTGATGGTGAGCTGGACTTAATGCATAAATGTGGTATTGAAGAAAACAAAAGCAATAAATACCACATTGATTTAAACTCCCAGGAATGCATTTAATTTGTATAAATTTGCTTACTATTAGTGCCTAAAAGGTTTACACCAATCCTTAATATAAACGAGCAAACATCCATTGTCATTTTTGGAGGTGTTACGGTAAATAAAGGCATCAAGGGCACCTTCGAGGGCAATTGGGGATGGGTAATAAATGCTGGCCTTGCCAGTGAGGCCCACATCCTGTGAATTAATAAAATTATTTGCTTGTATGCCAAGTGGTATAAAATTGGCCCAGATTTTGCATTGAGAATAATGGTGAGACTAACGGCGCTCACCATTATTATGGAGTAAATCAGACGGCAACTTCAGGAGTCCGCAGATGTGCAGTTAAATGCGGAAATCTGGATGTTGCAGTCTGAGTTACTCTGCTTCTCCACAGGCTGCACTGTAACAGTACCTCGCCAATAAACTCAGCATTGAAATCAATGTAAGGGCGTGAAGTTGTGGTACTTACCCCTAGTTACCCACTAAACATGGCAGAAAAAGTTGGGGCTGGTGCATTCAGGTGTAAGTGAATTTTTAACGGTGTGATATTCCATAATTACTGCCAAACAATCTCTCGGCCCCATAAAATTTAATTTTACAAGTGTGAGGTCTCATTCCTTCAGAATTGAATGAGTGTTATTTTTTTTCAATTAACTTTTTCCATGTTTTTATATCTCTCATAATCCTATCTTTCTTTCCCAATCTTTATTTCGCTTTCTGTACATGATATTGTGGCGTTGCCACATTGGGGAAACACTGTGTGTATGTAGATAAACCTGTATAATCCCCTTTTAACTGCTGTATTCCCCTCCCCCCGCAAGACAGTTGCAAGCTGAGAGGAATAAGGCACGTTCAGACTTGCCTGCTGCTGATAGAAGGAAAACCAATCAGGTTCCAGCAGGTGACCAATCCGTGAGTCATCACAGGTTCGCGGGCTTCACGAATAGAGTACTGTATTGTGAGAGTTGGAGTAAAGACCTATTTCTTGTAGCTCGCTGTGTTGCTTATTTCTTTACGCGGGAGACCGTAGTCCCCCACATTGGTGACCCCGAATGTCGGCGGCCGAAGTCCCCGACTCACGCAGCCCTACAGAGGCCAGCAACGACCCGATGGCAACCAGCAGCAGCCTGATGTCGGCTGGCGCCGCGTCCTTGAAGCTCCCCACCTTCTGGGAACACCAAGCACCAGCTTGGTTCGCGCACTCGGAGGCCCAATTCACCCTTCGCAGGGTTCAAGACGATGAAGAAAGGTACCTCCACGTAGTCTCGGCACTAGCAAGCTCTACCGCCGCCGAAGTTCTCGACCTGCTGGGGAACCCACCACAGACCGGCAAGTACTCAACCATTAAGGGCCGCTTGCTGCAGGCTTACGGCCTGTCCAAGGAGGAGAGGGCCCGCAGGCTTCTCTCACTACCAGGCCTCGGCGATTCTACCCCGACCCAGTTGATGAGCCGGATGCTTGCGCTCTTGGGCTCTGAACCGCAGTGCTTTTTGTTTCGGGCCCTTTTCCTCAGCCTGCTTCCTCAGCAGGTACAGACTGCCCTCGCGGGATCCCCGATCACGGACTGCGTACAACTGGCAGCCGCCGCGGACAAAGTTTTCGCCGTCGCCCAACTTGGCTGTGCAGCCGCGAGGCTCCCCGACACCACCGAGTGCGCGCCGCCATGCGAGGCCACAGAACTATGCTACTACCACGCGCGTTTCGGCCACAAGGCCCAACGCTGCAGAGCACCCTGCTCTTTCGATCAAACCAAGATGGCCACCCGGCCCAACGCACCAGTCCCGCGCCGCCGCCTAGGCCCGCTCGACTGCACCCCCGCCGCCACGATGGCCATCGGCACCACAGGTAAACTGCTGTACATAACCGACTCTCTTTCAGGGCGCAGATTCCTTTGCGACACCGGAGCTCAATGCAGCATAATTCCTGCCTCCCAGCTCGACATCCAGGCAGGCCGCAGTGGCCTACCCCTCGTGGCGGCAAATGGCGCAGCCATCGCTACTTTCGGAAAGCGACGGGCCGAGGTTTGTTTCAACGGCCAGCGATTTACGTGGGATTTCGTGACGGCCTCGGTGGCACATCCTTTGCTGGGCGCCGATTTTCTTTGCGCCCACGGACTCCTGGTCGACGTCCGCGACAGGCGCCTGATCGACGCAGCAACTTTCGCTTCACTGGCCTGCCAGCAGAGCAACAGCCCGGCCCTCGTCGGGTCCTGCTCCGCCCCGGCGCATGACGACTACGCCCGCCTACTCGCAGATTTCCCGAGGCTCACACAACCGACCTTCTCAGCCGCGGCAGCCAAGCATGGGGTCGAGCACCACATCGCCACTACGGGACCACCAGTGTTCGCTCGAGCCAGACGCCTGGACCCAGCCAAGATGGCGGTGGCCAAGGAAGAATTCGCCACGATGGAAAAACTGGGCATCATCCGCCGCTCGAACAGCCCTTGGTCGTCCCCCCTCCACATTGTGCCCAAGCCGGGCAGTGGCTGGCGCCCCTGCGGTGACTACAGACGGCTCAACGATGCCACCACGCCCGATAGATAGCCCATTCTGCACAACCAAGACTTCTCGGCACACCTAGCAGGAAAGTCCGTCTTTTCCAAGGTCGACCTGATTCGCGGCTACCATCAGGTCCCCGTCCACCACGCAGACGTCCAGAAGACAGCGGTCATCACCCCCTTCGGACTGTTCGAGTTCCTGCGCATGCCCTTCGGGCTTAAGAACGCTGCACAGGCCTTCCAACGGCTCATGGACTCTGTCCTACGGGACCTGAGCTTCCTGTTCGTCTATCTGGACGATATCCTCGTGGCCAGTACCAGCAAGGCCGAGCACATCGCGCATTTGCGCTCCCTTTTCCAGCGCCTCAGCCAACACGGGCTAATCGTCAACCCGGCCAAATGCCAGTTCGGAGCAGCCCAAATTGACTTTCTCGGCCACAGAATCTCGCCAAGGGGAGCCATTCCCCTACCTTCCAAGGTGCAGGCGGTGGCGGACTTTCCCCAGCCCACCTCGGTTAAGGCGCTGCAGGAATTTTTGGGGATGGTCAATTTCTATCACCGGTTCGTGCCCAAGGCCGCCGCACTCACGCGCCCCCTCTACGAAGCCACCAGGGGCAAAACGGGCAAAGAGCAACTCACCTGGTCCAGCGAGATGGCGACAGCCTTCCACCAGACCAAAAGCGCCTTGGCCAACGCCACACTACTGGCCCACCCCATCCCGGCGCCAAGACCGCCCTCACCACGGACGCCTCGGATGGCGCCGTCCAGCAACAGTGGGTCGAAGGCGCGTGGCAACCACTGGCATTTTTCAGCCGACAACTGCGCAAGAACGAGCAGGCCTACAGCACGTTCGACAGAGAGCTCCTGTTCCTGGCAATCCGGCACTTCCGTTTCCTTCTGGAAGGCCGGCCGTTCACCTAATTCGTGGACCACAAGCCGCTCACTTTCGCCATGGCCAAAGTAACCGAACCCTGGTCCGCGCGCTAACAGCACCAACTCAACTTCATCTCGGAGTTCACCACGGACATCCGCCACGTCGCCGGTAAGGACAATTTGGTGGCCGACTGCCTCTCCAGACCCTCGCTCCACGCAGTGCACCTGGGCGTCGACTACGCCAGCATAGCGAGAGACCAGGCTGCCGACGTGGAGATCCAGGCCCTCAGGACGTCAACTACCAGCCTCACCCTGGCCGACATCCACTTCCACGCAGCCGGCACAACCCTCCTGTGCGACGTCTCAGTCCCCTCGCCTAGGCCGGTCATTCCATCCGCCTGGCGCAAGCGAGTTTTCGACATCATCCACGGCCTTTCACATCCAGGGATGCGTGCGTCTCAGAAACTTATGTCCGCCAAGTTCGTCTGGCCTGGACTCCACAAGGATGCGAGAGACTGGACCAACACATGCGTGCCGTGTCAGCGCGCTAAGGTCCAGCAGCACACCAAGGCGCCATTGGAGTGTTTCCCGGTGCCCGAGAGGCGTTTCGACCACGTCCACGTCGATCTGGTAGGCCCCTTGCCACCGTCGCATGGTTTTACACACCTCACGATCGTCGACCGCACCACCAGATGGCCCGAGGTGGTTCCCCTCGCCTCCACCACCACGACCGACGTCGCGTGAGCATTCGTCTCGACATGGGTGGCCCGGTTCGGCGTGCCAACCGACATATCCTCGGACAGAGGCCCCCAGTTCACCTCCCACTTGTGGAATGCCATCATTGCCGGCCTCGGCACCAAGTTGCACAGGACAACAGCCTACCACCCGCAGGCCAACGGGCTCTGCGAGCGCTTTCATCGTTCTTTGAAAGCCTCCCTCTGCGCCAGCCTGGCCGACACCAGCTGGATCGACAAACTACCCTGGGTTCTCCTGGGATTGCGTACCGCGCCCAAAGAGGACCTCCGCGCCTCTGCGGCCGAGATGGTCTACGGCCAACCGCTCAGAGTACCAGGCGACTTCCTCCCCCTGACAACGGAGCCGTGGTCGGCCGCCAGACAGCTTTCCCTGCACCAGGACGTGGCCCAGCAATTCCGTCCAGTGCCCACTTCGCAACACGGGCCGCAGCCGTCCTACGTGCCTCGAGACTTACGACATGCGGAGTTCGTCTTCGTGCGCCGGGACGCGCACAGAGGCCCGCTGCAGGCACCATACACCGGCCCCTTCCCAGTATTGGAGACGGGGGACAAAGCTTTTCTTATCGATGTCGGCGGGAAGCCGGACCTTATTTCAGTAGACCGCCTCAAACCGGCGCACCTGGACCTCAGCTTCCCGTTTCGGCCGGCTCTTCCCCCACGGCGGGGCAGACCTCCCGCGTTGGCGGCGGCCCCACAAGAGGACCAAGACACGCCAGAACCTTACTTCCCGGCCGCCGCCCTACCTTCGCCAGCAGCTTGTCCAGCCAGCCCACCGGCAGACCAGCCGACGAACCAACCGGCCGACCTCCCAGACAGCCGCCCTCACACGCCAGATGGCTACTACGGCCGCTTGGTCAAACCTCCGCAGAGACTGACTTTTACAGTTAACGAGGATTCTGGGGGGGGGGGTGCGTATTGGGGAAACACTGTGTGTATGTAGATAAACCTGTATAATCCCCTTTTAACTGCTGTATTCCCCTCCCCCCCCCCCCCCCCCCCCCGCAAGACAGTTGCAAGCTGAGAGGAATAAGGCACGTTCAGACTTGCCTGCTGCTGATTGGTTTTCCTTCTATCAGGTTCCAGCAGGTGACCAATCCATGAGTCATCACAGGTTCGCGGGCTTCACGAATAGAGTACTGTATTGTGAGAGATGGAGTAAAGACCTATTTCTTGTAGCTCGCTGTGTTGCCTATTTCTTTACGCGGGAGACCGTAGTCCCCCACAATATAAATCTAATTTATGCTTCCTAGATTAGACGCTGCGTGCCTTAGTGAGGATTCTGAGCTAATTAATAAACTTTGTAGTAAAGGGGCCTTTAGGGAAGAGTGATCATAATATGATAGAATTTTATATTGAGTTTGAAAGTGATTTAGTTAAATTTGAAACTAGGGTCTTCAATCTAAACAAAGCAAACTACGTAGGTATGAGGGGCGAGCTGGCTAAGGTAGATTGGGAAATTACATTAAAAGCTGAATGGCCTACCCTTTATCCTGAGGCTGTGGCCCCTGGTTCTAGACTCCCCAGCCAAGGGAAACATTCTCCCAGCATCCACCCTATCAAGCCCTGTAATAATTTTATGTGCTTCAATGAGATCCCCTCTCATTCTTCTGAATTCAAGAGAATACAGGCCTAGTTTACTCGATCTCTTCTCATACAACAGTCCCGCCATCCCAGGAATCAATCTTGTGAACCTTCGTTGCACTCCCTCTATGGCAAGTATATCCTTCCTTAGGTAAGGAGACCAAAATTGTACACCGTACTCCAGGTGTGGTCTCACCAAGGCCCTATATAATTGGAGTAAGACTTCTTTACTCCTGTATTCAAATCCTCTTGTAATGAAGGCCAGCATACCATTTGCCATCCTAATGGCTTGCTGCACCTGCACATTCACTTTCAGTGACTCATGTACAAGGACACCCAGGTCTGTTTGAGCATCTGCATGCCACAATCTTTCACCATTTAGGAAATACTCTGCCTTTCTGTTTTTTCTACCAAAGTGGATAACTTCACATTTATCCACATTATATTCCATCTGCCATGTTTTCGCCCACTCACTGAGCATGTCGAGATCCCTTTGAAGCCTCTTCACAACTAACACTGCCACCTAGCTTTGTATCATCAGCAAATTTGGAAATGTTACATTTAGTCCCCTCATCCAAATCATTGATATAGATTGTGAATAGCTGGGGCCCAAGCACCGATCCCTGCGGTACCCCACTAGTCACAGCCTGCCATCCTAAAAAAGACCTGTTTATCCCTACTTTTTGTTTTCTGTCGGTTAACCAATTCTCAATCCATGCTAGTATATTACCCCCAATTCCATGTGCTCTAATTTTGTTCACCAACCTCTTGTGTGGGACCTTATCGAAGGCCTTCTGAAAATCCAGATACACCACATCTACTGGTTCCCCTTTGTCTACTCCACTAGTTACATCCTCAAAGAACTCCAATACATTTGTCAAACAGGATTTCTCTTTCATAAATCCATGTTGACTCTGCCCAATCTTACTGCAGGTTGAGTGTCCCGAATCCGGCAACCTTAGGACCGAGGCCGAGCCGGTTTTCGTGTTTTTCCGGACCTCCGAACATGTTTCTGAAGTCTGAAGTCCAGAAACGCCCGAGCCCAGGTTGCGATATTTCCGGACTTCGGACACCAGAAACACGTTCCGAGTCCAGAAATGCCTGGGCCCAGGTTGCAATATTTCCGGTTTTTGGTAAGCCAGCCTCAGGGTGTCTGTATTCCGGAACATTTTACGGATTCCGGACGACCCTGCCACCAATCGTCCCGGATTCTGGAACTCCGGATTTTGGACACTGAACTTGTCTCAACTTGTATTCGTTTCCAAGTGCCCAGTTAATGCATCTTTTATAATAGATTCCAGCACTTTTCCAACTACTGATGTGAGGCTAACAGGTCTGTAGACCCTCGTTTTCTCTCTCTCCCTTAAATAGCGGGGTTACATTTGCTATCCTCCAATCTGCAGAAACTGTTCCGGAATCTATAGAATTTTGGAAGATGACAACCAATGCGTCCACTATCCCAATGGCCACCTCTTTCAAAACCCATGGATGTAGGTCATCTGGTCCTTGGGATTTATCGACTTTTAGTCCCATTAATTTTGCTAGTACTTTTTTTTTACTAATAATAATTTCTTTAAGTTCCTCATTCTCGCCACATCCTTGTTTATAATGACACAAATATTCTGCCAACTCTGCAGAACTTTCAACACGTTAAAGCCTTTTAGTACATTAGTTTCAGGCTACTCCCTCTCCCCTGGCAAAGAATACATGAACGTAGTGATTAAAATGCCAAGAAATCATCATTTCTGAACTATAGAATTTGCTCTTCAGATTTTTGTGTTTTTTGTGGATACTGTATGTATGTAAAACATAATGGCTGGAAAAGTTTTTTATATAATTAATTGTTTTATATTTTAAGCAAATGAAGAAAAATATTGAGGGATTCCAGAAACTGTTTCACAGCTTGCTGCAGAGGAAGGGTCCTTCAGTAGAATGGGAGAAGATTCAGAAAGCACCTGAAGATTCTGTAAGTTCTGTGCATAAAGTACAATTGTAGACAACAGCTATTGGCCTGCAACTAATAAATAACAATAATGAAAACATTACAACTGGAATATTTTTCACACTTGTGATGTGAAGTTAATATAGGTGATAAATGGGGATTTAATATGACCTTGTTGCTGCTCCCTTGTCACTTCACCGCTATAACAACTGTATGCAAGGTTTTCACCTGTAAAGTGTTAAGTGGCTGATTAGAAGTTTCTAAAATGTAAACTTAACATTAATTCTCTCTTTTTTACTACTAGCTGATCTCCTGTAGTGTTGCTCATGGCGTGGCAGAGGGTACAGTGAAACTACAATGCCACCTGGTGGTCACAGCCTGAAACAACTACATACGTTTACATAGGGAATTTACATTATAACTAATTGCGTACACATTTTCAATGTTGCATGTTGACACAAAAATCATGATAAGTGACATTTGTGGACAGGAAATGCAAGAATGCACACCGTTTTTAATCATAATGTTTTCCCCCCCCCTACCAACCACTCACTTCTGTTTCTGTGGAAATATTAGTTTATTATTTAGGCTGTACCTTTTGTCACAGTTCCCCCTTTTTTTAAGTTGTGAAACAAAGAAAAGCAAATAAAAACCATCTTATTGAATCTGTGGACTCATCAAGACTGCTGTCAGTACCAATCACTTGAACTCCAAGCACCGTGCAGATGTTAAAGATTCAGGTGAAAAAGATTGCTTGTGGAGAGAAAGATCTCTTCACAGTGAGGTCGGTGAACATAAGTGAAACTGTGCTTGAACTGCCAGTTGTGGACTTTTAAAATCAGCAACTTTGCAATAGAGCCGTGTCCTGAGTGAGCATTTTGTCATGTGATTTGGTTCCTGTCTAAATCTCAACTATACAGAAAACTTTTTCCTGTTTTTTAATTGCAGCACTGAACCGATGAGTATCTTCCATTTTGCTCTGGAGTTCTGGACAAAATTAATACCAGTCAAAGGGAATATACACTATTTTCAGGGGGGAAATGAACCATTTCTTCCTGATTCATATGTGCAAAGCTAACATTTAGTGTGGATTAGTACAGGTTATCCAAAGTGTACGAGTTCAAGTTTTCCTTTGGATCTATGTTTTAGTAAGAATTGTTGAAATTATGTTTGGGGGCAAAAAATAATTTAAAGATTGGAATAGGCAGGGTCCGGTAATTCTTTATTTGTTCAGCTTTTTGCCTTTTCTATGATTGTTTATGATTTCCATGACTTCTGACATTTTTGTTGTGACTAATCCATTATTTTACCCAGAATTTACCATTACAAAATTGCAATCCTAATTAAAGTCTTCAGTGAATTTTGATCATCAAAGCAATCTGAACTCGTGGTATGATCCCAGCTATCCTGTTGCCTGTTCACTTTTGGTCTTTG
This sequence comes from Somniosus microcephalus, assembly GCF_052327205.1. Taxonomy (NCBI): domain Eukaryota; kingdom Metazoa; phylum Chordata; class Chondrichthyes; order Squaliformes; family Somniosidae; genus Somniosus; species Somniosus microcephalus. The sequence goes on from NC_140989.1 coordinate 124,529,386, forward strand.
TGGAAAGTGGCAACCTTTGTTACATACGCCACTGGTTTCTTCCATTTTAATACCCCTTGTTCAAAACCGTGCATTTTTATCCAGCCAAGATGACGTTGTAATCTGGAGCATGAACAAACCAATGCTTTTCCAATTGTCCAAAGTTCAGTTTTAGGAGGGAAAAGTGATACTCACCTGGTGGTGGGGGAGGGAAGAGAAAGTATGCAATTCTCCTTGAATATTAAAAATAGTCTTTAGGATATTAAAACCAGAATATAATCTTTGGTGATTAAAAAATAAACTTGTAACAAAAGTTTACATTTGGACTGTGATTAAAATTTAATTTGACTAAAGGGTTCGCAACCACTTTTTCTTCCTCTCTTCCCCTCCCCACTCTGACAACAGCAGCAACAAATCCAGATTGTTTATAAAAACAAAAATAAATACAATTGGATTTCCTCTATGGCTTGGGTTAATTTGCTGCTGAGCCAGAAAGATTTTGATCTGGTCTGAGACAAGTTAGTTGATCTCATCTATAATGGTAGCAGGGGTATGATAGATGCTTTCAGCATTTCTGACTTGGAAAAAATGGTAATCAGGAAGTTCTACTCCTGATGGCTAACCACAGTATTAAAGGGAGAGGCTTATAATGTTCCCAAAAGAGTAGTAAGCCTGAGGATTGGGAGAATTTTAGAATTCAGCAAAGGATGACCAAGAAATTGATAGAGCAAAGAGAATGAGAGTAAACTAGCAAGAGACATAAAACAGATTGTAGAAGCTTCTATAGGTATGTAAAAAGGAAGAGATTAGTGAAAGTAACCATGGGTCCCTTACAGGTGGAGAAATTATAATAGGGAATAAGGAAATGGCAGACACATTAAACAAATACTTTGTATCTGCCTTCGTGGTAGAAGACACCCAAAACAATTTGGAAATAGTGGGGAACCAAGGGTCTAGTGAGAATGAGGAACTTAAAGAAATCAGTACTAGTAAAAAAATAGTACTGGAGAAATTATTAGGACTAAAAGCCATCAAATCCCCTGGACCTGAAAACCTACATTGTAGGGTTTTAAGAGGTGGCTACAGAGATAGTGGATGCATTGGAATTCTCTAGATTCTAGAATGGTCCACGTGAATTGGAAGGTAGCAAATGTAACTCTGCTATTCAAGAAAGGAGGGAGAGAGAAAACTGAACTATAGACCAGTTAGCCTGACATCAGTAGGGAAAATGCTAGAATCTATTATTAGGGACGTGATAACCGGGCACTTAGAAAATCATATGATTGGGCAGAGTCAGCACAGATTTATGAAAGGGAAATCGTGTTTAACAAATCTGGTATAGTTTTTTGAGGTTGTATCCAGCAGGGTAGATAAAGGGGAACCAGTGGATGTAGTGTATTTGGATTTTCAAAAAGCATTTGATAAGGTGCCACACAAGAGATTATTACACAAAATTAGGGCTCATGGGATTGGGGGTAATGTATATTAGCATGGATTAAGGATTGGTTAACAGACAGAACACGGAGAGTAGGAATAAACGGGCCATTTTGGGGTTGGCAGGCTGTAACTAGTGGGGTACCACAAGGATCGGTGCTTGGGCCTCAACTATTTACTATCTATATCAATGACTAGATGAGGGGACCGAGTGTAATGTATCCAAGTTTGCTGACAATACAAAGCTTTTTTAAAATTTGTTCCTGAGATGTGGGCATTGCTGGCAAGGCCAGCATTTATTGCCCATCCTTAATTGCCCTTGAGAAGGTGGTGGTGAGCTACTGCCTTGAACCACTGCAGTCCGTGTGGTGAAGGTACTCCCAGTGCTGTTAGGGAGGGAGTTGCAGGATTTTGACCCAGTGACTGAAGGAATGGTGATATATTTCCAAGTCAGGATGATGCCTGACTTGGAGGGAAACTTTGAGGTGATTGGCTGCCATGTTTCCTACATTACAACAGTGACTACACTTTTATTCGTTTGTGGGATGTGGGAGTTGCTGGCAAGGCTGGCATTTATTGCCCATGCCTAATTGCCCTCGAGAAGGTGGTGGTGAGCTACTGCCTTCTTGAACCGCTGCAGTCCGTGTGAAGGTACTCCCACAGTGCTGTTAAGTAGGGAGTTCCAGGATTTTGACCCAGCGACAATGAAGGATCGGCGATATACTTCTAAGTCAGGATGTTGTGTGACTTGGAGGGGAACTTGGAGGCAGTGGTGTTCCCATGCGCCTGCTGCCCTTGTCCTTCTAGGTGGTAGCGGTCGTGGGTTTGGCAGGTGCTGTCGAAGAAATCTTGGCGAGTTGCTGCAATGCATTTTGTAGATGGTACACACTGCAGCTACGGTGTGCTGGTGGTGGAGGGAGTGAATGTTTAAGGTGGTGGATAGGGTACCAATCAAGTGGGCTGCTTTGTCCTGGATGGTGTTGAGCTTCTTGAGTGTTGTTGGAGCTGCACTCATCCGGGCAAGTGGAGAGTATTCCATCACACTCCTGTCTTGTGCCTTGTAAATGGTGGTAAGGCTTTGGGGAGTCAGGAGGTGAGTCACTCACTGCAGAATACCCAGCCTCTGACCTGCTCTTGTAGCCACAGTATTTATGTGGCTGGTGCAGTTAAGTTTCTGGTCAATGGTAACCCCCAGGATGTGGATGTTGTTGTTGGGGGATTCGGTGATGGTAATGCTGTTGAATGTCAAATGGCGGTGGTTGGACGCTCTCTCGGAGATAGTCATTGCCTGGCACTTGGGTGACGCGAATGTTACTTGCCACTTATCAGCCCAAGCCTGAATGTCTTGCTGCATGCGGGCATGGACTGCTTCATTATCTGAGCAGTTGTGAATGGAACTGAGCACTGTGCAATCATCAGTGAACATCCCCACTTCTGACCTTATGATGGAGGGACGGTCATTGATGAAGCAGCTGAAGATGTTTGGGCCTAGGACACTACCCTGACGATCAGCCATGATCTCATTAAATGGCGGAGCAGGCTGGAGGGGCCGAATGGCCTACTCGTGCTTCTATGTTTCTATGTAACACCTGCAGCAATGTCCTAGGGCTGAGATGATTTTCCTCCAACAATCGCAACCATCTTCCTTTGTGCTAAGTATGACTCCAGCCAGTGGAGAGGTTTTCCTCTGATTCCCAATGACTTCAATTTTACTAGGGCTCCTTGATGTCAAGGGCAATCACTCTCGCCTCACCTCTGGAATTCAGCTCTTTTGTCCATGTTTGGACCAAGGCTGTAATGTGGTCTGGAGCTGAGTGGTCCTGGCGGAACCCAAACTGAGCATTGGTGAGCAGGTTATTGGTGAGTAAGTGCTGCTTGATAGCACTGTCGATGAAACCTTCTGTCACTTTGCTGATGGTTGAGTGTAGACTGATGGGGCAGTGATTGGCCGGATTGGATTTGTGCTATTTTTTGTGGACAGGATATACCTGGACAGTTTTCCAAATTGTTGCGTAGATGTCAGTGTTGTAGCTGTACTGGAACAGCTTGGCTAAAGGCACAGCTAGTTCTGGAGCACAAGTCTTCAGCACGACAGCCGGGATGTAGTCGGGGCCCACAGCCTTTACTGTATCCAATGCGCTCAGCCGTTTCTTGATGTCGCGTGCAGTGAATCGAGGTGGCTGAAGACTGGATTCTGTGATGGTGGGGACCTCAGGAGCAGGCCGATATGGATCATCCACTCAGCACTTCTGGCTGAAGATGGTTGCAAACGCTTCAGCCCTGGCTTTTGCACTCACGTGCTGGGCTCCACCATCATTGAGAATGAGGATGTTCATGGAGCCTCCTCCTCCCGTCAGTTGTTTAATGGTCCACCACCATTCACGACTGGATGTGGCAGGACTGCAGAGCTTTGATCTGATCTGTTGGTTGTGGGATCATTTAGCTCTGTCTATAGCATGCTGCTTCCGCTTTTTAGCATGCATGTAGTCCTGTGTTGCAGCTTCCCCAGGTTGGCACTTTGAGGTACGCCTGGTGCTGCTCCTGGCATGCTCTTCTACACTCTTCATTGAGCCAGGGTTGGTCAATGTTAATGGTAGAGTGAGGGATATGCCGGGTCATGAGGTTACAGATTGTGGTAGAATACAATTCTGCTGCTGCTGCTGCTGCTGATGGCCCACAGCGCCTCATAGATGCCCAGTTTTAAGTTGCTAGATCTGTTCTGAATCTATCATTTAGCACAGTGGCAGTGCCAGACACAGAAACATAGAAGATAGGAGCAGGAGTAGGCCATTCGGCCCCTCGAGCCTGCTCCGCCATTCAATGAGATCATGGCTGATCATCCAAATTCAGTACCCTGTCCCTGCTTTCTCCCCATATCCCTTGATCCCTTTAGCCTTAAAAAATATATCCAATTCCTTCTTGAATATATTTAATGAATTGGCCTCTACTGCCTTCTGTGGTAGAGAATTCCACAGGTTCGCCACTCTCTGGGTGAAGAAATTCCTCCTCATTTCTGTTCTAAATGGCTTACCCCTTATCCTTAGACTGTGACCCCTGGTCCCGGACTCCCCGACCATCGGGAACATCCTTCCAGCATCTAGTCTGTCTAGTCCTGTCAGAATTTTATAAGTTTCAATGAGATTCCCTCTCATTCTTCTAAACTCCAGCGAGTATAAGCCCAATTGACCCAATCTCTCCTCATACATCATTCCTGCCATCCCAGGTATCAGCCTGGTGAATCTTCGCTGAACTCCTTCCATGACAAGAACATCCTTCCTCAGATAAGGCGACCAAAACGGCACACAATACTCAAGATGTGGCCTCACCAAGGCCCTGTACAACTGCAGCAAGACATCCTTGTTCCTGTACTCAAACCCTCTCGCTACGAAGGCCAACATACCATTTACCTTCTTAACTGCCTGCTGCACCTGCATGCTTACCTTCAGCGACTGGTGCACAAGGACACCCAGGTCTCGTTGCACTTCCCCTTCTCCCAACACGATAGAGGGTGTCCTCCGTGTAAAGATGGGACAGATGTCTTTGCGACAGGTAGATTAGTGAGGACGAGGTCAAGTCGGTGTTTCCCTCCTGTTGGTTCTCTCACCACCTGTCGCAGGCCCAGACTGGCAGCTATGTCCTTCAGGACTTGGCCAGCTCGGTCAGTAGTGGTGCTATCGAGCCACTCTTGGTGATGGGCATTGAAGTCCCTCACCCAGAGTACACTCTGTGCCGTTGCTACTCTTAGTGCTTCTTCCAAGTGGTGATTCATCAGCTGAGGGAGGATGGTAGGTGGTAATCAGCAGGAGGTTTCCTTGCCCATGTTTGGCACTTCCTGGGGTCTGCAATCAATGTTGAGGACTCCCAGAGCCACTCCCTCTTAACTGTATACCACAGGACATACCCAAGGATGGTGATGGAGGAGTCTGGGACTCCTCGTTGGCTGAAAGGTATGTTTCTCTGAGTATGACTACATCGTCTGTAGCTCTTCCAATTTTAGCACAAGTCCCCAGATGCTGGGTGCCGCCCAGTTTTATTCTTGTTATTCATTGTTTCTTATAACGGTTTGTGACAGTGGCTGACTGTAGAGTCAACCACATTACTGAGTCACATATAGGCCAGACCAGGTAAGGACAGATTGGTTTTTAACAACCATTACTGTTCCAGACTATTTGAATTTAAAATCCACAGCTGCCATGGGATTTGAACACACTCTCCAGATTATTAATCCAGGCCTCTGGGTTACTAGTCCAGTAACATAACCACTATGCTACTGTTTCTGGCTAGGTGGGAAAGTAAGTTGTGCGGAGGACCCAAAGAGATGTAGACAGGTTAAATGAGTGGGAAAGAACATGGCAGATGGAATATAATGTGGAGAAATGTGAAGTTATCCACTTTGGCAGGAAAAATAGAAAAGCAGAATATTTTTTAAATGGAGAGATTGGGAAATGTTGGTATTCAGAGAGAATCACAGAAAGTTAGCATGCAGGTACAGCAATTATATAGGGCCTTGGTGAGACCATGCCTGGAGTACTCTGTACAGTTCTGGTGGTCTTATTTAAGGAAGGACATACTTGCCTTTGCAGGAGTGCAACGAAGGTTCACTATAGACTGATTCCTGGGATGAGGGATTGTTATGTGACGAGAAATTGGGTAGACTAGGCCTATATTCTCTAGCGTTTAGAAGAATGAGAGGTGATCTCATTGAAACATATAAAATTCCTAAGGGGCTTGACAGGGTAGACGCTGGGAGGATGTTTCCCCTGGCTGGGAAGTCTAGAACTAGGGATCACAGTCTCAGAACAAGGGGTCGGCCATTTAGGACTGAGATGAGGAGAAATGTCTTCACTCAAGGGGTTGTGAATCTTTGCAATTCTCTACCCCAGAGGACAGTGGATGCTCAGTCGTGAGTATACTCAAGACCAAAATTGATAGATTTTTGGTTATTAAGGGAATCAAGGGATATGGGGATAGTGTGGGAAAGTGGAGTTGAAGTAGAAAATAAGCCATGATCTTATTTAATGTTGGAGTGGGCTCGAGGGGCCCAGTGGCCTACTCATGCTATTTCTTGTGTGTTCT